>NW_023270305.1:78906253-79018540 GCF_011800145.1 Mirounga leonina | reverse complement strand
AAAAACAAGCCAGCCTCATGCCGTGCCAAGAGTTGATAGGAAACCATTCCTTCGCATTTTGGAGAGGGAAATTTTTAATCCAAGGTTTATACCTAGTGAAGATGCCTTCACAGGTGAAGACAATGGAAGAAAGACATTTTCAGATATGTAAGTGTTCCGAAATTATACCACTTCTTGAGGAAATAATCCACTTAGATTATTCCAACCAATTTAGACATGAAAGAAAATTGGGTTTATTAAATCCACCTCATACCAAAAGACTGCAGTGAAACTGAAACCACTTAATCATAAATAAATTTAAATAATTGTTGTAAATATCTTTCTAAAATAGAGTGAAATGTTAAATTCTTCAAAAGGATAAATAATGGGAACAGCAATAATTTAGTGGTATTTGGATAAACTGTATTAACTGATGTTAAAACTGAGAATTACTGGTACCCTGAGATTGAGGTATAGATGGAGGAGTTGGTAAGTAAAGTCTAGGTGTTTTACAGGAGAATTGTTTTGTTTTGTTTTGTTTTGTTTTAAGATTTTATTTATTTAGGAGAGAGAGAGCAAAGTGGGAGAGGGAGAAGCAGACCCCTGCTGAGCAGGGAGCCCAACACAGGGCTCAATCCCAGGACTCTGGGTTCATGACCTGAGCTGAAGGCAGACGCTTAACCAACTGAGCCACCCATGCACCGCCAGGAGAATTGTTTTAACATTTCAAGGAGGAAATATGTAAAGCCATGTAAACTGTCTCAGAATGTAGAAAAATCATCCTAATTCATTTTACACAGTTAGCGTGAACCCAGGACCAAAAATTGTCAAAGGAAGTAGGAAAGAATTAAGTAGATTGAAAAATCTTAAAGAATTATGAATAAATCAATACCACATGTATATCACGGGAATATTAATCCATGACCAAGTAGACTAACATGCATTCTAGAAATACAAGGTTGGCTTTCTGGTAAGAAAAATATATTTTACTCTATTTGTAAAGGAGGAAAGCTGTACAATCATCTTAATAAATGTCTAAAATGCTATAATTCAACTTACATCCCTTATAAAACATTACAGTATTGGGGTGCCTAGGTGGCTCAGTCGTTAAGCATCTGTCTTCTGCTCAGGTCATGATCCCAGGGTCCCTGCTTGGCGGGAAGCCTGTTTCTCCCTCTCCCACTCCCCCTGCTTGTGTTCCCTCTCTCGCGTTCTCTCTCTCTGTCAAATAAATAAAATAAAAATCTTAAAAAAAAAATAAACCATTACAGTTTGCTTAAAGGAATATGAAATCAATAACAAATTTACACCGATGCACTACATACATGCTTAAGGTGAGGAATAAAATTAAGGAGTCCGCCAAGAAAGTGTGACTTTGGGAAAGGAGAAAAAAATATAACCCCTTGTAGATGATGTGATTTATTGGAAAATTAGCATTCTTACAAAACTTCAGCAAGATACCCAATTGTAAAATAAACATATAAAAAGCAAAGCTTTTACATATCCCAATAATAACTAGAGATTGTTTTACTTACAATAATAATAAACTTAATAGTTTATATAATAAATTTAATAAACCTTTCTAAAATAAGTTGCCTATGGTAACCCCCAAACTGTTCTCTGTATCTCTGAGCTTGGTTTGTTTTGTTTTGTTTTTAATTCCAAATATAAGTGAGATCATACAGTATTTGTCTTCTATTATCGGTCTTATTTCACTTATTACATCATGCCCTCAGTTCTGTCCATATTGTCACAAAATACAAGATTTCATTCTTTTCTATGGCTAAATAATATTCCCTTGTGTATGTAAATATATCAGTTTTTTTTTTTTTTAATCTCTTCATCCTTTGATGGGCACTTAGGTTGGTTCCATATCTTGGCTATTGTAAATAATGCTGCAGTGAACATGATGAGGATGCACATACCATTGGGTTAGTGTTTTCATTTTCTTCAGCTAAATACTCAGAAGTGGAATTGCTGGATCATATGGGAGTTCTATTTTTAAGTTTTTGAGGAACTTCCCATAGTGTTTTCTGCAGTAGCTGCACCAATTTGCATTCCCACCAACAGTGCACAAGGGCCCCCTTTTCTACACAGCCTTCCTAACACTTGTTTCTTGTCTGTTTGGTAATAGCCATTCTAAGTGGTGTTAGGTGATAGCTCATTGTGGTTTTTGATTTGCATTTCTCTGATGATTAGTGATGTTGTACATCTTTTCCTGTACCCGTTGTCCATCTGTATGTCTTCTTTGGAAAAATGCCTCTTTAGATCTTTTGCCCATTTTATAATTGGGTTTCTTCTTTATTTGGTATTGAGTAGTCTTTATATATATATCTTTATATGTTTTGGGTATTAGCCTCTTATCAGAAGCATGATTTGCAAATACTTTTTCTCATTTAGTATGTTGCCTTTCGTTCTGTTGATGGTTTTCCCTTGCTGTGATACAGTCCCACCTGTTTATTTTTGCTTTTGTTGTCTTTGCTTTTGGTGTCAGATTTAAAAAAAAAACAACACTGAGACTGATGATGTCAAGGAGCTTACTGCCTATATTTTCTTCTGGAAATCTAATGTGTTTTTCTAATCTATGAGCATGGAATGTCTTTCTGTTTCTTTATGTCTTCTTCAATTTCTTTCATCAATGTCTTATAGTTTTAAGTGACAAGTCTATCATTTCTTTGGTTAAATGTATTCCTAGGTATTTTATTCTTCATGATGTAATTCTAAATAAGATTTTTTCCTTAATTTCTCTTTCTGATAGTTTGCTATTAGTGAATAAAAACAAAATAGATTTTTGTATATTGATTTTGTATCCCGCAATTTCACTGAATTTGTACATTAGTTTTAATAGGTTTTTGATGGAGTCTTTAGGTTTTTCTATATATAATATCATGTCATTTACAAATAGTGACAGTTTTACTTCTTTCTTTCCAATTTGGATGTGTTTTATTTCTATTTATTGCCTAATTGTGTGGCTAGGACTTTCAGTACTATGTTGAATAAAACTGCTAAGAGCAGGCATTCTTGTCTTGTTCCTGATCTTAGAGGAAATGCTCTTAGCTTTTCACCATTGAGTATGATGTTAGCTGAGGGGTTGTCATATACAGTCCTTATCATGTTGAAGTACGTTCTCTGTATACCTATTTTGTTTAGAGTTTTTATCATAAATGGTGTTGAATTTTGTCAAATGTCTTTCCAGCACCTGTTAAAATTACCATATGATTTTTAAAAAAGATTTTATTTTTAGGGGGCACCCGGATGGCTCAGTCTGTTAAGTGTCTGCCTTTGGCTCAGGTCATAATCCTAGGGTCCTGGGATTGAGCCCCACATAGAGCTCCCTGCTCAGGAGGGAGCCTGCTTCTCCCTCTCCCTGACTGCTCATGCTCTCTCTCTCGCTATTTCTCTCTGCTTCTCACTCTCAAGCAAAAAAAAAAAAAATCTTAAAAAAAAAAGATTTCATTTTTAAGTAATCTCTACACCTGGGGTGCCTGGGTGGCTCAGTTGGTTAAGCATCTGATTCTTGTTTTTGGCTCACATGAGCTTGTGGTCGTGGGATCAAGTCCCACAACAGGCTCTGCGCTCAGCGTGGAGTCTGCCTCAGATTCTCTCTCCCTCTCTCTCCTGCTTTCTCTTTCTCTCTCTCTCTCAAATAAATACATAAATAAAATCTAAAAAAAAAAAAAATCTCTACACCCAACGTGGGGCTGGAAACTACAGCACTGAGATCAAGTCACATGCTCTAGTGACTGAGCCAGTCAGGTGCCCCAAGATTACCATATGATTTTTATCCTTTGTTTCGTTAGTGTGATATATCACATTCATTGATTTGCGTATGTTGAACCATCTTTGTATCTCTGGAATAAATCCCACTTGATCATGGTGTGTGATTTTTAAATGTTGAATTCAATTTGCTGATGTTTTGTTGAGGATTTTTGCATCTATGCTTATCAGAGATATGACCTGTAATTTTCTTTTCTTGTGGTATCTTTGTCTGATTTTGGTATCAGGGTAATCCTGGCTTTGTAAAATGAGTTTGGAAGAGTTCCCTCTTTTATTTTTGGAAGAGTTTGAGAAGATTGGTTTTTTTTTTTTTTTAATGTTTGATAGAATTCACCAGTGAACCTGTTTGGTCCTGAATTTTTGTTTGTTGGGAATTTTATTATTACTGATTCAATCTCTTTACTAGTAATTGCTCTATTCAGATTTTCTTTCTCCTTATCATTCAGTCTTGATAGGCTGTATATTTCTAGGAATTTATCTATTTTTCCTAGGTTGTCCAGTTTGTTGGTGTATTTGTCTTATTCTTTATTTCTAATCTGAGTAATAGATATCTAGCTTTGAATAATGCTTATTCTTTAAAATTTGTTGAGGTTTTTTTTTTTTAGATTTTATTTATTTATTTGAGACAGAGAGAATGAGAGACAGAGAGCATGAGAGGGAGGAGGGTCAGAGGGAGAAGCAGACTCCCTGCCGAGCAGGGAGCCCGATGTGGGACTCGATCCCTGGACTCCAGGATCATGACCTGAGCCGAAGGCAGTCGCCTAACCAACTGAGCCACCCAGGCGCCCTAAAATTTGTTGAGTTTTTTATAGACATGATAAATTTTTGTAAATGTTCCAAAATTATGTCCTCTATTTCTTGAGAAAAAAAGGTATTTTCTCGTTATTCGATGCAGTCCTCCATATATGTCCCTTAGGTCAAATTTATTAATTCAGATCTTCTACATCCTCGATGAAGTTTTTGTCTGAGAAGCATGCCCCATAGTTCCTGAATGTAGAAGATGAATGTAGAAAGTGAGCTGGGAGAGCTGCTGGAGGCACACAGTTACAGAAATCCAAGTGAGGTGTACTGATGCACAGGAGTAGGGGTGACACTGGGGAGAGTGGTTTGCAAGATGTTGATGGGATGCAATGAACATGAGTATGGAATTCAGTGAAAGAGAGGAGGAATGCTGAATGACTATTGGGCTTCTGACTAGTCCAAATAGTGCATGGTATAGACATAATGTGAAAGAGAGCAGTGAAGAAGGTGGAGAGGAAGTAGCAGGCCGATGATACACTCGGCATCATACTTGCGACATTTGAGGAGTTTGTGGGGCATCCAATGTGCAGTAAGGTAGATGGATGTAAATATAGGAAACTTGAAAGTTTATGAGTCAAAGATCTAATAATTGGGGCACCTGGCTTACTCAGTCAGTAGAGCATGCAACTCTTGATCTCAGGGTTGTGAGTTCAAGCCTCATACGGGGTGTATGGCTTAGTGGGAATGCAAGCTGGTGCAGCCACTCTGGAAAACAGTATGGAGGTTCCTCAAAAAGTTGAAAATAGAGCTACCATACAACCCAGCAATTACACTACTGGATATTTACCCCAAAGATACAAATGTAGGGATCCAAAGGGGTACGTGCACCCCAATGTTTATAGCAGCAATGTCCACAATAGCCAAACTGTGGAAAGAGCCAAGATGTCCATCGACAGATGAATGGATAAAGAAGAAGTGGTATATATATACAATGGACTATTATGCAGCCATCAAAAGGAATGAAATCTTGCCATTTGCAACGACGTGGATGGTACTGGAAGGTATTATGCTGAGTGAAATAAGTCAATCAGAGAAAGACATGTATCATATGATCTCACTGATATGAGGAATTCTTAATCTCAGGAAACAAACTGAGGGTTGCTGGAGTGGTGGGGGGTGGGAGGGATGGGGTGGCTGGGTGATGGACATTGGGGAGGGTATATGCTATGGTGAGTGTTGTGAATTGTGTAAGACTGTTGAATCACAGACCTGTACTTCTGAAACAAATAATACATTATATGTTAAAAAAAAAGAGAAGATAGTAGGAAGGGAAAAATGAAGCAGGGGAAATCTGAGGGGTGGATGGACCATGAGAGACTGTGGACTTTGAGAAGCAAACTGAGGGTTCTAGAGGGGATGGGGGTGGGGGGATGGGTTAGCCTGGTGATGGGTATTATATGCAAACAATGGATCATGGAACACTACATCAAAAACTAATGATGTAATGTATAGTGATTAACATAACATAATAAAATTAAAAATAATAATAAAATAAATAAATAAATAAATAAAAGTTTACTCAGAAACATTTAAAAAAAGATCTAATAATCCAATTGGGGAGAGAGATAAGTGAGACAATCAGAGTAATACACAAAGCAATTACTTAAGGGTCTTAAATGTTTGGAAAAGTCAGAAAAGTTGTGGGGGGAGCAAAAGCAAATGAAATAAGGTTAGGTGGGGTTATCAGGGCTGGCGTCCTGGAAGTCCAGGATCTGGTTTAAAAGTTGAGAAGGCAGAATCTTAAAAATACTGAAATTTTATGATTCCACTTACATGAGGTCCCTAGAGTAGGTCAAATTCATAGAGACAGAAAATAGAATGGTGGTTGCCAGGGACTGTGGGGATAGAGGGGTGAAGAGGAAGTGTTGATGGGGACAGTTTCCATTTTGCAAGATAAAAGAATTCTCAAAGTGGACAGTGGTGATGGTTGCACCACAACATTAATCTACCTAATCCCACTGAACTGCACTCTTTTTTTTTTTTAAGATTTTATTTATTTATTTGACAGAGAGACACAGCGAGAGAGGGAACACAAGCAGGGGGAGTAGGAGAGGGAGAAGCAGGCTTCCCACGGAGCAGGGAGCCCAATGTGGGGCTCGATCCCAGGACCCTGGGACCATGACCTGAGCTGAAGGCAGACGCTTAATGACTAAGCCACCCAGGCGTCCCAAACTGCACTCTTAAGAGTTAGGATGGTAGATTTTATTTTATGTGTATTTTACCTCAATTAAAAAAAAAAAACTGAGCAGGTAGAAAGACAGTGGCATATTCTAGATACAAACAGCCAAAGAAAAGGGTACAAAATTAAATGAGCCAGGTTGAGTCCAGAATATTAGAGAATGCTAGATTTTCTGTGAAAAATAAAAGTGCAAATATAAATGTATAATGTAGATATGGATGATTTTAAATAGAGAAAAAGTCAAAAGTATTATTTATATGTATGTAGTTTGAGAGAAGGAAATCTAGGGTCAAGGAGAGAAGGTAGGAGTCTGTTTTAATAGTGATGTGATGTTAACGGAAATTGGGGAGAGAGTGTAGAGAACATCTCGGGGGGCGTCTACCCAACTCTTGCTGGTTTGTTTATTTTTTTAAGTAATTTACTTTAAACTTTTCACCCCTAAATTCTTCAGAATGTATCTTTTTGAAAAAGAAAACTATTTTACTACATTACCACAATGCAGTTCTCACACCTCACAAAATTGACAGTGCTTTCTTGATGTCACCTAAAAGCCAGACAACATTCAAATTTTCTCTATTGACCCCAGGATGCCTTTTAGAGCTGGTTTGTTTAAATTGGGATCTAATTAAGGAACATGCTTTGCATTTCATTGTTTTGTTTCTAAACATTTTTAAAAACCAAGCACAGTACTTGCTCCCATTTTCTATCTTGACCTTGAACTTGTTGGAGAGACTCAGCCAGTTGTCTAAGGCCAATTTTCTCAATTTCTGTTTATTTGATTGTTTCCTGGTGGTATCCTTTCTTTAACTGTTCTTTTATTTCCAGTAAACTGGAATTTTAATCTAAAGGTTTGAATATACTTATATCAAACATTTTTGGCAAGGACTTTTCACAGTTAATACTATTTTCTTCAGGCATGTGACGTCTAGAGCACCACTATTAGAGGGGCTTAGATCACAGTATAAAGATATCCCTCCATTGGAAGGTTATATTCATCTTTTTGCAACCAGGACATGTTCTTTTTTCTTTTTATTTATTTATTTTAAAGGTTTTATTTATTTATTTGACAGAGAGAGATACCGCTGGAGAGGGAACACAAGCAAGGGGAGTGGGAGAGGGAGAAGCAGGCTCGATCCCAGGACCCTGGGATCATGACCTGAGCCGAAGGCAGATGCTTAACGACTGAGCCACCCAGGTGCCCCTCATTTTTCTTTTTAAAGACTTATTATTTATTTATTTTAAAAGATTTTATTTATCCATTTATTTGAGAGAGAGAGCAGAGGGAGAGGGACAGACAGACTCTACCTGAGTGCGGACCCTGATGTGGGGCTCAGTCCCCCAACCCAGAGACCTCGACCTGAGCCAAAATCAAGAGTCAGACAGTCAACCGACTGAGCCACCCAGGCACCCCAAAGATTTATTTATTTATTTGAGAGAGAGAGAGAGCATGCACACATGAAGGGGAGGGGCACATGGGGAGAGAGAGAGAATCTCAAGCAGACTCCACACCAAGCATGGAGCGGGGCTTGATGTCACAACCCCGAGATCATGACCTCACCCCAGCCAAAACCAAGAGTCCAGTGCTTAACTTACTGCGCCACCCAGGCAGCCCTGTAACCAGGACGTATTCTAAAAGATTTGTCAGCTTTGACCTTAGTCAGATTTCACCAGCCTTTCCTCCAGTATCCTATTTCAGGATTCAGTTCATGATCCTTG
The DNA here is from genome assembly GCF_011800145.1 of Mirounga leonina. Lineage (NCBI taxonomy): Eukaryota > Metazoa > Chordata > Mammalia > Carnivora > Phocidae > Mirounga > Mirounga leonina. Next base: position 79,010,088 of record NW_023270305.1, on the reverse strand, counting down.
GCACTCATTACTTTGTCAAATGTCCCTCAGTTTGGGTTGGATGTTTTCTCATGGTTAAATAGAGTTCATGGATTTGGGGGAAGAATACTACGAAGGTGCAGTGCCCTCCCCAGAGCATCCATTCGGGGGTACCGAGCACTGTTCTGTCTCATGACTAGTGATACCAGCCTTGGCTCCCTGGCCACAGTGGTTCCTGGAAGGTTTCTCCAACATAAAGTCACTATCATTCCTTGCTGCCAACAAATATTCCTGGGGGAGACACTTTCAGCTATGCAATATCCTGTTCCTTCTTAAACTTTTGTACACTAATTTTCATATTCATCATTTGATTTTGCCGACAACAATTTTAGCTTTGGTGTTCTAGCAGTGATTCTTATGTCCCCCACTCCTAACAAATGCATTAACCAGAATTCTTCTGTATGGAAGAGTCGTCCCTTCTCCCTCATTTTTAAGTTCATGCATGGAACTCATGGGTATTTATTTTATTCTTTGGATTATAATCTAATACTATTGTTATTTATTTAGTTCCTCAAATTGTTCTAGTTTGGCCATTGGGAGCTCGTCCAGGTTGGTTCCTGTGTCCCTTCGATTTGCCTCCATACTTTTGTTTTTTTAGCACACCTTTACTTTTTGGCACTACAAGATGCTCCAGGCTGAGTTTGTCTTTTCCTTACCCAGACCTGGCATCAACCATTTCACCATGGAATGCTGGTTCTTTCTATTGGAGGATAATATTTTAAATTTTAAAACCAAGAGCTGGGCACTAGGTGTGTTCATCTATGCCCTCTTAACCAACAAAGCTAAAAAAAATATATGTATGTATACCAACTCATGTGTATACACTTATCTATATTTCTCTTTTTTAAAGTTTTATTTATTTATTTCCCAGAGAGAGAGAGAGAGAGAGAGAGTGTCCCCACTTATCTGTGTTTCTATCTGTGCGTGTGTAGCAAAATAAACAAACGCGATTTAACTGACATTTCTGATTCCAGCCCAGTATCATGAGATTCATTCTAGCCTTTTCCTTTTGCTGATTTGTAATTTATATCTGACAGCAAGAAACCTGGCTTTCATTATTTTATGCAGTTTTCAAAGTCAGTTTTAAATTTTGTTTTGTAAAATGCAATGATTTTATACCCTGCACTTATTTCAAGGCTTACGAATTTTTAGTTATTCTAAAGGCTAACAGAACATTCACACATGTTCTACTCTTTAAGAGGAGAGATTTTAATTTAGTTTGTAATTCATGAATCATATGACAAAAAGGTCTTGTAGTTCTCTGAAGGTTCATTAATCTTTTCCAGGTTTTAGGGAAAAAGCAAGCTAATTATCTGATTATATAATTGATACTAAGATGGGAATGACCTTGGCCTAATCTTCTTCAATTCACATTTTAAAAGAGGAGTTTAATAGCCCCAAGTAATATGTAATTGGAGATGAAGAATGAATATTTTTGAAGGGAGAAGGTGTATTTATCATGCTTGCTGGTTTTTAGGAATTGAATTCAAGGAAGTACCTTACTTGGCACTTTATTCCTGAAGGCATTTGGAGTTAATTTTAGGACTTAACAGAATGTCTCTTTAGAGCTGCACAGAGTAATAAAAATGTAATATAAGCCACAAATATGATCCTTCCAAGTAATTAAAAAATTTTCTAGTAGCCACATTATAAAAAGTAAATAGAAATAGGTGAAATTAGGGACGCCTGAGTGGCTCAGTCGGTTAAGCATCTGCCTTTGGCTCAGGTCATGATCCAGGGATCCTGAGATGGAGTTTCACATCACGCTCCCTGCTCAGCGGGGAACCTGCATCCCCCTCTGCCTGCCGCTCTCCCTGCTTGTGTGCGCGCGCTCTCTCTCTGACAAATAAATAAAATCTTTAAAAAAAAGAAAAGAAAAAGAAATAGGTGAAATTAATTTTAAGAATATATTTTATCAACAATATATTTTACTTAAGCCAATATGTTCACAATTTTGAAATTTCAGCATGTAATCATTATAAAAAGTTTTAATGAGATGTGTTATTGTATTTTTTTCATTTGTCTTGGAATCTGGTGTGTATTTTATATGTATAGTATATCTGATTTTGAAATAACCATATTTCAATCTTTCAAAAATCCACATATGACTAGTGGCTACTGTATTAGAGCAGTTTTAGAACAAAGGAGTTCCGTTTAAAATATTTCAGTCATCGTCTATAAGGCAGTTTGAAAGCTGATCTGAATGATTTCCCCTTTTCCAGGAAAGGAAGCAGAAATAGTGCAGTCATGAAATTAAGTTAGCTGCATATTTTATGGGTCCCAGGAGAAATAGGCAAGGCCAGAGAGAATGATCTCAGTCAGAAACTCAGAATGAATCATATGAATTAAACACTGGACAATGTCCAATACTCAACATGAGTTTTTAGTTTACAATAAGATCACATTATACCACCATATGTAGAGATGTTCTAATTATGCTCAGTGCAGGAGGTATATTGATATTGTTCTATAAACTACCTCAGATCCAAACTTTGTGAAAAATTATATTTCATTCTTTGGGAACTGAATCATATTGTAATCTTAAACTGCACTAAAATAAATATAAACTGTCTGTTAAATTCCTCAGAGCGGCTCTGAATCTGGCCTCTACTTTGGTTATAAGAGAAGAAGTGGGACACTTGGGTGGCCCAGTTGGTTAGGCCTCCAACTCTTGATTTCGGCTCTGATCATGATCTTAGGATTGTGAGATTCATAAGCCTTCTCAGGTGGCCTCCGGCAGACTTACTTGTCTTATTCTTCATTGACCAGACATGAGGTACTTGGTCAAGCCTAGCTATAAGGAAGGTTTGCAAGGTAGCTGGCCTTCAAACATCTGGAATGGGAGGAGCAGGAGAGAAGAAAGTGGAATGGCTGATGCGTTAGCCAACTTACCGTGTTCCCACACCATTTAGTAGATGTGGACACTGATGCACAGCAGGAATAATTAATTTGCCCAGAGTCATATAGTTAGTAAGTAGTGTAGGAACTCTTGAAACCTGGCACTTTGCCTCCAAACCCTGTGCTCCTATTCACCACATTGCCTTCTCAGACAGAATGAAGTTAACTGCAGAAATCATGAGATTTTTGCATAGAATAATGTTTGCTTATAGAATTTACTACTTGAAATATAAGGTTAGTAGTTTATCATTTTCCTAAAATGTATTTTTAACTAATGTAGTTATCCCCAACCAATGAAATTAGGTTAATGTTAGTCCAAAAAATGTGGATTAAATGGGTGAATTAAGAATTTATTTATTTATTTATTTTTTTAGATACACAAATTCTTATTTTATTTTATTATGTTATGTTAATCACCATACATCATTAGTTTATTCTAATATAGAATGCTATGAAATAATCATACCACACGACATAAATAGTAAGGCAGGTTGGGAGAGAGAAAAATCAAGTTAAAGCAGTGTTGAGTGGCTTGCTTTCAGTTTATCCAGACTTACCCCATGAAATATAGGATATGGAAGTATTTAGGTGTCTTGACTAGAGCTGTTAAGTTCACAAAAGCTATTTTTATTTATTTATTTATTTATTTATATTTTTTATTTTATTTATTTATTTAAAAAAATTTTATTATGTTATGTTAGCCACCATACAATACATCATTAGTTTTGGATGTGGTGATCCACGATCCATTGTTTTCGTATAACACCCAGTGCTCCATGCAGTACATGCCCTCCTGAATACCCATCACCAGACTAACCCATCTCCCCTCCCCCACCCCCTCTAGAACCTTCAGTTTGTTTCTCAGAGTCCGTAGTCTCTCAAAAGCTATTTTTACATATAGTAATTGCGAAGGTTAATTTTATGTTACCTTGACTGAGACACAGGTGCCTGTATATCTGGTTAAACATTATTCTGGGTGTGTCTGCAGAGGTGTTTCTGGATGAGAGTAACATCTGAATTGGAAGACAGAGTGAAGAAGATGGCCCTCCCTAGTGGGTCCCTAGGACAGGGCCCACCCCGTCCAGGCCACTGGAGGCCCAAGTAGAACAAAGGGCAGGATAAGGGAGAACTCATTCTCTCTGCCTACCTTTGAGCTGGGGCATTGTTCTTCACCCTTTGGGCTGGAACTTACACCACTGGGTCTTCTGATTCTTTGGTTTTCAGAAAGCAGATCATGGGACTTCTTAGTTCTGTTTCTCTGGGGAACCCCAACTAATATAGTACTATATAATGAAATAGGAAGAAAAATAGTCACAAAAATCCATTCGTTTACTGTATTGAGAAATGAGTCTTACTAATCCAACAATTATTGATGTTTTCTATTGATATTTGTTATCCAAGATCAGTAAGTTTAGTAAACACAACAAAAAATGGACAATAGTTATAGATCCTAAAAGTATAACTTTAACATATGTACCGTGTTGACATGTGTATTAGTCAGCTCTGGCTGCCATAACAAAACAGCACAGCCCAAGTGGCTTAAACAACGGAAATCTATTTTCTCACAGTTCTGGAGGCCAGAAATCCAAGCTCAAGGTTCTAGCTGATTTGGTTTCTGGTGAGGGCATTCCTCCTGGCTTGCAGACAGCCATCTTTTCACTATGTCCTCACCTGGTCTTTCCTCGGTGCGTGCATGTAGAGAGAGGGAGAGCGGGCTCTGGTCTCTTCCTCTTCTTATAAGGACACCAGTCCTCCTGGGTTAGGGTTCCACCTTTATGAACTCATTTAACCTTACTTCCTTATAGGCCTCATCTCCAAATACAGTCATATTGTGGGGGAAGGCTTCCACATATGAATTTGGAGGGCATGATTCAGTCCATAACTATGTGTGTTAGAGCAGTATCTCTGGTATCTGTGGATTCTGTTCATTATGTAAATGTATCATTTATTTGTTTTATTTTTAAAAGATTGTAAAAGAAAAACACAAATCCCTTGCTCTACTTTTCTGACCCTAGGCCCTCTCTCCAAAGGCAATGACTTTCAACTCTTTTCCTTTTTTTCCCCAGTATTTACCTTCATATTTCTAAATAATATGTTGACTTGTCAAATCCATTTTTTTAAAAGATTTTATTTATTTTTTTGAGAGAGAGAGAATGAGAGAGAGCAAGCACATGAGAGGGGGGAGGGTTAGAGGGAGAAGCAGACTCCCCGCCGAGCAGGGAGCCGGATGCGGGACTCGATCCAGGGACTCCAGGATCATGACCTGAGCCGAAGGCAGTCGCTTAACCAACTGAGCCACCCAGGCGCCCAATCCATTTTTTTTTAAAAGATTTTATTTCTTTATTTGAGAGAGAGAGAGTGCATGAGCCAGGTGGGGGGGGGGAGGGGCAGAGGGAGAGGGAGAAGTAGACTCCCCACTGAGCACCGATGCAGGGCTCAATCCCAGGATCCTGAGATCATGACCTAAGCTGAAGACAGATGCTTAACTGAGTGAGCCATGCAGATACCCCTGTTAAATCCATTTTTTATCTTTTTGATTTACTTCTATATTAGGTGGGAATTTAGGGCCTTTGTGTATCCTCACTTTACTCATACCCATTCTCCCAGTATAACATTTGAATATTTTGCAAATAGTGTTTTGACTTTATATTGTTATCCAGTGAGCCACAAGTGTACTATGACTATATCTTCTTTGTTATTCACCCTGTAGTTCTCCTAAAGTAAACATTGACTCCTCCCGCCCACTTTCTCAGTCTCCTATTTACATTTCACTAATTCTCTAACAATTTTCTATTCTTTATTTAATTTATTTAAAAAATTAAATAAAACATTGAAGTATCATTAACATACAGTGTTATATTTGTGTCAGGTGTACATATAATGAATTCCATAATTTTATGCATCACTCAGTGCTCATTGTGATAAGTGTACTCTTAACCCCTTCACCTATTTCACCCATCCCTCCACCCACCTCCTCTCTGGTAACCACCAGTTTGTTCTCTGCACCCCTATGATTATTGCAGCATTGTTTATACTGGCCAAGATATGGAAACAGCCCAAGTGTCCATCCATGGATGAATGGATAAAGGATATGTGGTATATATATATATTTATACACACACACAGACACAATGGAATATTACTCAGCCATAAAAAAGAATGAAATCTTGCCATTTGCAACAACATGGATGGAGCTAGAGGGTATAATGCCAAGTGAAAACAAATACCATATGATTTCATTCATATGTGGAATTTAAGAAACAAAACAAATGAACAAAGGAAAAAGGAGACAAACAAAAAAACCAGACTCTTAAATTTTTAGTAACTTTGTATTATGGAAAATGTCAAACACATATCAAAATGGTGAGAATAGTATTATATACACTCCAGCCCTCATTATTAAGTTTCAAATATCAACTTTTGTCAAAGAATGCAAGGTTAGTTTAATATTCAAAAGCCAATCAATGTAAGAATATGCCATATTACTAAAGGACAAACCCTCATAATGATCTCAAAAGAGATTGAAAATTTTTTTGACAAAATGCAACACTCTTTCATGATAAAAACACTCAACAAACTAGGAATAGAAATAAACTTTCTCAACTTGATAAAGGGCATCTATGAAAATCTCATAGCTGACATCCTACTTAATGGTGAAAGACTGCATGCTTTTCCCCTAAGATCAGATATAAGATAGGGATATCCTCTTTTGCCACTTCTCTTTGATATTGTGCTAGAGTTTCTAGCCAGACAAATAGGCAAGAGAAATAATTAAAAAGCATCAAAAGAGGAAAGGAAAGGGTAAAACTATATTTGTGTATGATATGACATGAACTATGGAATATAATTGCATATATTCCTATGGAATCCACATACAAATAGCTACTGGAACTAAAGAGTTAAGTGTTGCAGGATATAAAATAAGCATACAGAAAAATCAATTATATTTCTATACATAAGCAATGAACAAAATGATATTAAGAAATGAAATTAAGAAAACAACTCAATTTACAATAGTATCAAAAAGAATGAAATATTTAGGTATAAATTTTACTATTAAATATAAGACTTGTATACTGGAAACTACAAAAGATTGTCAAAAGAAATTAAAGCAGACCCTAAGAAATGGAAAGACACCCTGTTATGGACATATTGTTAAGAAGGCAATAGTTTCCAAATTGATCTACAGACTCGACATAAGCCCTACCAAAATTCCAACTTGTGTTTTTGCAGAACTGATAGTCTGATCCTAAAATTCATACAGAAATGCAAAGGACCCAGAAGAGTCAAAACAGTCTTGAAAAGGAAGAACAAAGTTTGAGGAAACACACTTCCTCATTTCAAATCTTACTAAAGAGCTGCAGTAATCAAGACTGTGTGGGACTGGAGTAGGGACAGATGTGTAGATCAAGGGACTACTAGCATTGAGAATCCAGATATAAACCTTTACATTTATGGTCAAATGATTTTCAACAAAGGTGCCAAGACAATTCAATAGGGAAAGGACCGTGTTTTTAATAAATAGTCTAACGTGCAAAGAATGAAGTGGGACTCCTTTCTATATCATATTACAAAGATTAGCTCAAAGCAAATCAGACACCTAAATGTAAGAGCTAAAACTATAAAACTCTTTGAAGAAAACATAGGAATAAATCTTTGTAATTGTTGGATTAAGTAATTAAGCTGGATCTGACATCAAAAACATAGGTGACAAGCAAAAGGGTAAACTGAGACTTCATCAAAATGAAAAACTTTTGTGCTGCAAATGATATCATTGAGAAAGTTTAAAAAGACAAACCATAGAATGGTAGGAAATATGTGCAAATAATATATCTGATAAGGGACTTGTATCTAAAATTGTATATTATGTATATTATGTAAAGAACACTTACAACTAAATAATAAAAAGACAAATAATCCAATTTTTAAAATGGGCAAATAATTGAAACAGACATTTCTCTGAAGAAGATACACAGAACACATGAAATACACTTTTAACATCATTAGCCATTAGGGAAGTACAAATCAAGCCCACAGTGAAATACCACTTCATATCCACTAGGATGGCTATAATAAAAAAGACAGATAATAAGTTTGGTGAGCATGCGGGCAAAATGAACCTCCTACCTTGTTGGTGAAATTGTAAAGTGGAGCAGTCACTCTAGAAAAGTTGGGCAGTTCCACAAATAGTTAAACATGTGGTTACCGTATGATGCTAAATTCCATTCCCAAGTATATACCCAGGAGAACTGAAAACATATATCCACACAAAAACTTGTATGCAAATTTTCATAGCAGCAATTTTCTTTTTTTTTAAAATTAATTTTGTTTATTTATTTGACAGAGAGGGACACAGCGAGAGAGAGAACACAAGCAGGGGGAGTGGGAGAGGGAGAAGCAGGCTTCCCGCTGAGCAGGGAGCCCGACGCGGGGCTTGATCCCAGGACCCTGGGGTCACGACCTGAGCCGAAGGCAGATGCTTAACGACTGAGCCACCCAGGCACCACAAGCAATTTTCTTTTTAAAAGATTTTATTTATTTTATTTAAAGAGAAGAGGGGAGAGACTGAGGCAGAGGGAGGGAGAGAGACTCTCAAGCAGACTCCCCACTGAGCACGGAGCTGGATGTGGGGCTCCATCTCATGATCCCAAGATTACGACCTGAACTGAAATCAAGAGTTGGAGGCTTAACTAACTGAGCCACCCAGGCGCCCTGCAGCAATTTTCTTTATAGCTGAAAGTTGGAAACACCAAAATGTCCACCAGCTGATGAATATACAAAACATGGCATTCATACAAATGATTACTATTCAGCAGTAAAAGAGAATGAGTACTGCTGCATGCTACAATGCAAATGACCTTGAAAACATTATGCCAGTGAAGGAAGTCAGTCACAGAAGACCACACATATGATTCTATTTATATGAAAAGTGTAGAATAGGCAGCTCTAAAGACAGAGGATTAGTGGCTACCCAGGGTTGAGGTGGGCTAAGGGAGTGACTGCCAACGGGTAGGGAGTTTCTTTTTTGAGGGTAATAATTTCAGATTGTGGGGATGGTCTCACAACTCTGTGACTGTACTAAAACCATTGAATTGTACATGTTCAACAAAGGAACTTTATGGTATGTAAATTATATGTCAACAAATATGTAAAAAACAAAATAATGTATAAATGGTGTTAGAAGAAAAGATGTATGCTTATGGTATAGACGGCAAAGAATACATAGAATGAAAATGTTTGAGTAGATAAGAAAACAACTCTCAACTCCTTGTCAACCCTCTTTCACTCACACTCTCAACCACCCTGTCCGTCTCATATTAATTTGGATCAAATATGATTTCAACTATAAATATTTTGGCATGTTTTAAAAATAACTTTTTAAACATAGACATATTATCATAACCAAACAAACATATTTCCTTTGTCTAAAGTATTTTGTCAGTGTTCACATTTCCACTTCCAACATCTTTTAATAAAATTTTACACTTCAGCTTCATCAAATAACCCACTAGTGCCATTTTTTTTTCTTCCTGGAGAATCCCCCTTTGGAGCCTTAGCTCCTGGTTCTTCCTCTTGGAGCTCCAGGCATGCTCACAGCAGGCACCCTGGGACCACTCCTCAGCACTCTCCTGTGCTTGGTCTCCTTTCCTGGATGCCTCTCTTTTACTTCTGGTCTCTCTCAGCCTTCTGGAGCATATTCTCTCAACATGAAAGGCTGCATGTGAAGTCATGTTTTCCCCAATTCTTAAGGATCTGAAAAAGTCTGTGTTCTCCCACTTAATTGAAAGTTTGTTGTTTGTAGAATCTCAGGTTGCAAATCATTTTGACTCAGAATTTTGAAGGAATTTCTCCAAGGTCTTCTGGTGTGCTGTGTTGCTGTTTGAGAGGTTTGATGCAATTTTCCTTCTCTTCCTGTGTATGTAACTTGCTTTTTTCTCTTTGGAAACTTTTTTCTTTTGTCAATTTTGTTTTAACATTTAGCAATTATTACATTGAATAATATAAATTTCTCTCCATGCATACCATTTAACTGCATCCAAAAAGAGATGATTTTTCTCTCTCTCTCTTTTTTTATTTCTTGGTTTGAGCTGCATGGGTCCACTTACAAGTGGATTTTTTTTTTTATGCAGTACAGTCCTGTAAATGTATCTTCTCTTTCTTATTTTTTAAAATTGTAGTTGACATACAGTGTTATATTAGTTTCAGGTATACAACATAGTGATTCAACATTTCTATACATTATGCAATGCTCACCACAAGTGTAGTCACCATCTGGCATTGGAAACTTTTTTTTTAATGTATGGTATATTAATTTATTCAATATTTATGACCACTATAAACTTCTGGTGAGGTGGATATTAACTCAAACATGAAGCAAACATTTACTAATACCTACTGTGTGCTAGGCTTTGGACTACCTATACCAAAAAAAAAAAAAAAGATTTATTTATTTGGGGGGAGGGGCAGAGGGAGAGTGAGAGAGAAACTTTAGCAGACTTTCGTGCTGAGCGCAGAGCTTGATGTGGGGCTTGATCCCATGACCCTGAGATCACAATCTGGGCCAAAACCCAAGAGTCGGGACACTCAACTGACTGCACCGCCCAGGCACCCCTGTCACTGGAAACTTTTTAGGAACGCTTTCTGGTCTAGAAAGTTGTAACACTATGCCTTTATTACACTGGGTCTCTGATAAGTCTTTTATTTTAGACTCCTGGCTTTTAGTTTTATAAACTTTTCTTGTAGTATTTCTTTGAAAATTTCTTCCTGTTTTCTTATTTATAGAGACCAGAGACTCCTATTAAATCCTGAGCTTAGAATCTTTTTAATAGTTGCTTTTTTGTTCACTTCCTTATAATTTTTTGAACTTTAGTTTCAAGAGTTCATTCTACATTTTTAATTGCTCATTTTCATTAAACAAGAGCTGATCATGTTCCATGAAACCTGGATTCTAGTCCTAGCTTGGGGCAGATTGTAAAGTTTTAAAAAACAAGAGGTGATTATTAGGGGCATGTGCAGGTAAATGTTACATTCACTTGCTGATTATTAAAATCACTTACTCATTCAGCGCATTTATTGAGTGCTATGTGCCATGCACTGAAGGACAAAAGGGACAAAAAGTAAAGTGAATTGGTAAACCTTTTTGCAGACTATGGAAGTAGGAAGGTAACACTGAAAAGGGGAATTAACATTGGAGTGCCCACTGTGCTGGGGTGATGATGTCTACCTCTTGCAGATAAAGACATGGGGGCTCAAACAGTCAAGAGCACAGCCTGAGTCAGTCAGTAGTGAAGCAGACATTCTGTCCAGGTCTGAGTGTAGAGTTTCTCCTCTCACCACGGCATTGTGTTCCAGACACCTGACAGTCACTCTCAAAGCTCATGTAGAAGTTTACTGAGGATGCAGGGACATAGTCTGGAACCCACTGTACCCGTCTCAGGTGTTAGAAGCAGAATTGAAGACCCCCGGTATTCTCACCCTGTATTTGTTACGTCTGCATGTCAGCTTAGCCTCCTTTGTGCTTTCTAGGTGGGCTTTCTCTGCCCCTTCTGGGCATTCCAGAGTTCCTGTCTTTACATACCACAATTCCAGTTACACAGAGATGTGAACCTGACTCTGTGGTCCCAAATCCATGTTCTTGAATCTAATCTATTTGGCTTGGGTTGGGGCTCTGTGCCTGGTTCAGTTGATTCTGTTTGCCCCTTGGTATGGTGGTGGGGCAAAAGTTCCCAGAAAAAGGGGTAGAGAGGATTGTCGTCATCTTCAATTCTAGGCAGATGTCTGGAGAGGTAGCCACTATGTGGGCTCTGAGTGAGCCCACCCTGAGGGGAAGCTGGGGTCATCACCTACATTATTGAAACTGAAATCGTATTTCTTCACCATATTCAATATTCTATTCACATGCACCTTTCTACTTTTTTTAAATTTTTATTTCATTTATTTATATTTTTTTCTACTTTTTTTTAAAGTAACAGTTTGAAGGCCACAACTTGATTTTCCCCCCATGCAGTCACATTATGAATGTAGGGGGAAAAGATTTTTCTTCTGTAAATAACCAAATGCTTTTTAACACTCACAGGTAAAAACGAGCTCAAAATCACCTGCAAAATTGTATCAGGTTATTTTCCTTAGTGTGCATTTAGTTTGAAACAATAGCTGATTTTCAGATACCAAATCAAAATAGAATAGTCTTAGACCAAGTTGCGACCACTACATTCCAACTTAATCATACAGTACGAGTACTTTTTTGTGTGTGTCATGCTATTCACCAAAAACCAAATTGTATCTTTATTGGAAATTGCACTCAGTACTATATATTTCCAGTGACATCACCAGCTAATGTGGGGTTTATTTATTTTTAATAAATTAGCGGGAAGCCTGCTTCCCGCTGAGCAGGGAGCCCGATGGCAGGGCTCGATCCCATGACCCTGGGATCATGACCTGAGCTGAAGGCAGATGCTTAACGACTGAGCCTGGACCCAGGCGCCCCTAATGTGGGGTTTAAAAAGAACACAAAACACTGCTTGCCTTTAGCAAGGCTTTGCTTTGCTAGTTAAGCAGTTCAGTTACACCTCTCCCGAAGTTTGTTTAAAGGAATATAATTCTTGATCATATACTGTTTGGAACATAAGCAAAACTCACTGTATACAAGAGATGTTTTACATAACAGAGGAGGCTGGAACTTGCGAGGTGCCCAAAGAAAGGCTAAGTGTGGCTCCCAGTTCCAGCTGGAAGGTAGATGTCAGGTATGGAAGGCACCATGATCTACACATCACATACCAAAAGGTTAATTTATGTTCTCTCAAGTACCTGATACTCTAGGTCCCAACTGTCTAAAGACAGTAGTAAGGGAATGTGCAATGCCAATTCATAGACTAACTCAAAAACTCCAAACAGACAATGTCTAACAGAAAAAGAGTAGGCATAAAAATATGATATGCAGTTAAACATATTTAATAGAAATATTAAAATAATCATTACATTTCCTCTTGCTGAAACCATGAAAGAATATCACTTTGTAATCAAAGTAATTTTATCATGCAAAAAGGTATTTTTGTTACTACATTCATAAGTAGAGACTATATTTCAAAACAAGTTTACACAGACTTCAAAAAGGCGTAGACTTACAGTGAAATTTATTTAAATACTATTACAGTTAAATTGTATGCTGCTGGCATATGCATATTCACAGTTTATAAAGTAAAAAAAACCCACTAAACTTTTAAAGTCAGCTCTGAAATGGATGCATGTTCATTAATACATTCACTAGTTAGGTCTATTCTTCTAAAATAGGAGGAAAGACAGATATAGGAGATATTTTGTAAAGAACAAACTCAACATGTCAGCAGCAAATTTCAGTTAAATTAAATCGGAAACGAATATTCTGAGTAACCAAAGTACAAAGTCAGTTCACCAGCTGAGAATGAAAATCAGAGTATAAATTGGAAGGCTTAAGGGAACTTTACAGAGCATATTGTGTGGTGATTTTTAAACAAATATTAAAAAGAGAATTCTCAAATTTATGATTTAAGAACACAATTTTGATCTTGTCAATAAAATATATTCAGAGGCATCAAAGGCGGGTAACACCACAAGACCTGTGAAAATGTGACACTGCCCTCGAAGGCGTCTTCCCGAAGTTCCTTGTGATGAACATGGGAAGCACCGCTCTCCTATTAGATACAGTGCTGAAGGACACAGTCAATGTTCTGGTAAGTTTTTACTGGGGGAGATGGAAAGAACTCTCAAAACAGATTCATGGCTTAAAAGTAGATGAACCCTCTCAAGAGCCTGGAGAGACAGCACAGAATCACCCCAAGGTAATGAGCTGGTCCCCTATGTTCATGCTCTGTGTCACAACAGCCAACACTAGGGTTTCTGACAACATAATGAGTTTTGAGATAATATATTTTAAAGAAAAAAAGAACAGTTCATTTAAAAGTTACTAAATAAAATGTTAAGTCTCATAATTAACTGCACATATTTGCTTTATAATCCCTTAATAAACATGTCAACTTTATGAATAAAGCATTTCCTTCATATTCTAATTACATTTGCTTTAACAATTTATAATAATAATCTATCTGCAAGTTTGCTCTTGCAATAAATAGTCTTGTAACATTATTTTCAAAACCTAAATTCCAGTTGGGACTGTACCAAAATTTAACTTTGAAATTCACAGTACTGCCCAGAAACAGGCAGGTCCTGAGGTTCCACAGGAGGAGGGAGTGACTTCGTTCTTGGTGTTTTCATCTGGCAGCATGCTTGGGAGGTCACAGAGTCAAAGGACTGTGGGCTGGTATCAACACTTCAGGCTGCTGTACTTTTACTTCATACTTTCACTTCAAGCGGAGACTTTTTAAATACATCTGACGTACGTATGTACAAATATATGTAGATGTGAATATACACACACACTTTTGGACAAAAGAATGACAGCAATATACGTGAAACTTTTTTTGCCAAATGGATTCTATTTGGTTAATAAATAATGTTTTCCTGTTAATCTATCGAAGTCCAGACCAACTATGTAGATAGGATGCCCATCCGGAGGAACGGGAAGCATTTTCTTCCTCACCTTTGGGGAGTTAAAAAAGAAAAAAAGTGCATTAATCTTCTCATAACATACTTTGACGTTACAAATCTGTTCTTGAATTTTCAGTATTTGTCTTTCTCCATTAGACAATTCCAAAATAAAGACCCCAGCACAACTAAGTATTATTGACAATAAGGGGAATTTGTACATTCTTTTTATAACAGAAGACTTTATGTAACTTAGAAACAAAACCCAAAAGTTGTGTGGTGAACCTCAAAACTAAACCAAGACAAACGAAAAACAACTGTTTTTAATCATTCCGAAATCAGGTATATGAGGTATAATTTACTTGTAGTACAATTCATCCTCTTTAGGTGTAGCACCACCATCCCCACCTTTTTGCCTTTTCTAGAAAGTCATATGAATTGGAGCACATCATGTATCTTTTGAATGTGGTTCCTTCCACTTAGCAGGATGCATCTGAGAATTGTCCATGATCCTGTGGGTATTGGTAGTTCATTCCTTTTTACTGCTGAGTAGGATTCCACTGTGTGGCTGTACCAGTTTGTTTTATTCATTTACCAGTGAAAGATATCTGCATTGTTTCTAGTTTTTTTCCAATTTAAAATAAATCTGCTCTAAACATTTATGTATGGGTTTTTAATGTTAAAAAATTTATTGAGAAATAATCTACGTGAGATTCACCCTTTTAAAGTGTATAATTCAGTGGTTAGGTTTGTGCAATTTTTTTGTGTGAGTATAGTCTTTCATTTCTCTTGGATAGATACCTCAGAGTGGGACTGTTGTTGTATAATGAGTGTATTTAACTTTATAAAATAATGCCAAACTTTTCTAAGGCAGTTATATCACTTTGTATTGAGTGTTCCAGTTTCTCTTTTTATCTTTTTTATGATCTACACAAACAAATCCTATCTTAAAATTCAGAAAAATTCTAGGCTTCCAAGAAAATTTCTGATAAGGCCTCCTTTACTGTTTTCTTCTTACTATGATTTGTACATTAATATATATGATTTGAAAGTTTTACAACCTTAAAAAAAGGTGAACATCTCTTCTCATTACATGTCCTTTCCCTCCTCCCCTTCCCTCCCCAGATATGACCACTATTAAATTCAGTATGCTCCCTTCCAGACACCCTTCTGTGTTGTCAAACACATGTATGTATCACAAATGACCTCAGGCAAAGAAGCATTTCCAAAATTTTACACAGAGGACTTCCTATAGTTTATAAGCCATTTTCTTTTTTTTTTTTTAAAGATTTTATTTATTTATTTGACAGAGAGACACAGCGAGAGAGGGAACACAAGCAGGGGGAGCGGGAGAGGGAGAAGCAGGCTTCCTGCCGAGCAGGGAGCCCGATGCGGGGCTCAATCCCAGCACCCTGGGATCATGACCTGAGCTGAAGCCAGACGCTTAACGACTGAGCCACCCAGGTGCCCCTAAGCCATTTTCATTTCTTTTTCTGTTCATTGGTTTTATCCATGTATTAGTTATGAACTGCTGTGTAACAAATCACTGCAAACTTACTAGCTTAAACAGTACACATTATCTCAGCTTCCATGGGTCAGGAGACCAGGTAGGAAGGGCTTAGCCAGATCCTCAGGGTCTTTCACAAGGCTGCAATCAAGGTGTTGGCCAGGAATGGGTCTCATCTGAAGGACTGACTAGAGAAGGATCTGCTTCCATATGCATGTGGTAAATGGCAGAATTCAGTGCCTCAAAGGCTGCTGGAGCCACAGCCTCAGCTCCTTGCCACAGGGGCTTTTTTTTAAATTAAGATTTTATTTATTTATTTGAGAAAGAGAAAGAGCACACCAGTGAGGGGGAGTGGCATTGGGAGAGGGAGAAGCAGACTCCCCACTGCGCAGGGAACCTGATGCAAGGCTTGATCCCAGGACCCCAAGATCATGACCTGAGCCGAAGGCAGATGCTTAACCTACTGAGCCACCCAGGCGTCCCCAAATGGCCTCTTTAATAATGTCAGCTTGCAAGTGGAGAAGGCGAGAGTCTGCTAATGAGACAGAAGTCACAAGCTAACCTAATCATGGAAGTGACACCCTGTCACCTTTGCTGTATTCTACTGGTTAGAAACAAGTCACTAGGCCAGTCTAATGGCCATTCAAGGGGAGAGAGTTACATAAAGACATGAATGCCTAGAGGGCACCATGGTGGCAGATTTTTTAAAAGTCAGTCTTCCCATAGTCTGCATGGAGAAGAGCTTCTAGAAAGCTGGAGGAAGTGATACTGTTAAGGGATGGAAAACTGGGTACTGACTGCTTTCTCCCATCAGAGGGGGTGGTGGCCTTGCTCCCAAGAATGATGAAAGCCAGGGGCCTCCATTTCCTAAATGAAATGCAGAGATCTCTGTACGTTCATCTGGAATGAATGGTGCACTCTGAGTATAAGTCTTGTGACACAACAAAAATTCAGCCGTGTCTCTGATCTGGCAGGACTCTTCCCTGTACAGACTGTTCCTGGCAGCTGTTCATGTCCTTAGGTAAGTAAGGACCACAGAAAGGCTGAGATAGGGTGCATTTGCTCCTGCCCTGAGTAACTGTTCTTTTCTGATAAGGTTCTACGTCCTCTGCAAACCAAATCAGACACTTACAGTGAGTATGAGTGTGTTCTCTTCCTGTCAGTCTGGAGATGACCAAAAAAGCTTGATAGTCTTGGCCTTTTTTCCTCTTTTTTTTTTTTTTTCCTTAATTGAGGTAAAATTGGCATATAACCTTATATTAGCTTCAGGTCTTTTTCCTCTTTATTTACTTCTACAGAGTATTAGACTTTGGTAATGTTGTACAGTAAGTAACAATACACAGCTCTGTAAATTATAACCTAGTTGGGGAGTAAAGATGTAGAGAAGCAACTTTCAGCTTTTACTTGAGCAGCAAAGTTGAGATTCCAGTCTTGCAAAGAGAAGCACTATATGACTGACTTACTTAGGGAGTGAACCCTGCTTACCTCAAGTTGTGTCTCAAGAAGAAAAGAAAAATGTAATCTGTGAACAGCAGTGGGATCTAACATGCAGGAAGCAGGGTGAGTTAACCTGTGCACTGCAGGCAAGCAACAATCTACACTTGTCAGTGTCTTCACATTACTTGTTTTGAAACTAATGCAGCACTTTGTATTTTTTTGCCTTATATAGAGATGCCACAGGGAGCTTTGAGTAGCTCAGGACACTTGCCTGGGGTGTGAGTTGGGTCATTAAAGGGTGTTTGTTACAGGGAGTTTGACATCATTTGCCAGAGTTGGATAACCTACTTTATCCCCTAAGCTAATGTTTCTCAAATACTTGTGACCCAGACCCACAAAAAGGCAAACATTTTATATCAGGAGCTGATACAGTCAGACAGATAGCAAATTCCACCCATATACCCAGAGAATTTCAAGAAACAATTCTTACCCTTACAAGATTCAATGTATTCTGGTGTTTGTCTCATTTTCTCAATTAAAAAAAATATTCTGGATGTGATTCACCAAATTAATTTCAACATCCATTAGTGATTAGCAACCCAAATGAAAAATACTGGTATAAACTCTATACAAAATCAGAGATTGTAAACACTGCTTCAAAGGAGATGAAGGAGGCAAGAGTACTTGTGCTTTTTACTCCTCTGATCCCATTCCTTTCAGTGCCAGAAGAGCAGCCCTCAGACTCTCTCTTCTGGCACCCCAGACATGTATACATGGTCTGTTGTCCTGAAGGCCTTGGTAAAGAAATGTCCTTGGTCTGGCTGGTGAGGCTCAGGACTCTTACTGCAGCATGATGACAAGTTTCCTGTGCATGACATTCCTTCTTGCAACTCAGACCTTTCACTCAGGTTTTCCTTATACATGAAGTACATTGCTATGCATTTCCAATGAAGGCAAATTCTTAAAGTTTCTATCAGAAAGGATCTCGAAAAATATTTCTTCAAGGTTGACAGTTATTTCTTATAGCATGCTAAAGACAGTACTTCACCAATGCTGCTGAGAAGTCCACTGTGAGCCTGTCACTCCTTTAAAGGCAATGAGGTAATGGGTCTTCTTTTTTTAAATTTAATTTAATTTTATTATATTAGTCATCATACAATAAAGCATTAGTGTTTGATGTAATGATCCATGATTCATTGCTTTTGTATAACACCCAGTGCTCCATGCAGTACGTGCCCTCCTTAATACCCATCACTGGGCTAACCCATCCTCCCATCCCCCTCCCCTCTAAAACCCTCAGTTTGTTTCTTGGGAGTCCATAGTCTCTCATGGTTCATCTCCCCCTTCGATTTCTCCCCGTTCGTTTTTCCCTTCCTTCTCCTAAAGTCCTCCATGCTATTCCTTATGTTCCACAAATAAGTGAAAACATATGATAATTGACTCTCTCTGCTTGACTTATTTCACTTAGCATAATCTCCTCCAGTCCCATCCATGTTGATGCAAAAGTTCGGTATTCACCCTTTCTGATGGCTGAGTAATATTCTGTTATACATGGATCACATCTTCTTTATCCATTCATCTGTTGAAGGGCATCTCGGCTCTTTCCACAGTTTGGCTATTGCAGACACTGCTGCTATGAACATTGGGGTGCATATGGCCCTTCTTTTCACTACATCTGTGTCTTTGGGGTACATACCTAGTAGTGCAATTGCTGGGTCATAGGGTAGCTCTATTTTTAATTTTTTGAGGAACCTCCACGCTGTTTTCCAAAGTGACTGCACTAATCTGCATTCCCACCGAGAGTGTATCTTTCTCCACAACCCCACTAACATTTGTTTCTTGCCTTGTCCATTTTTGCCATTCTAGCTGGTGTAAGGTGGTATCTCAATGTGGTTTTGATTTGAATTTCCCTGATGGCTAATGATGATGAACATTTCTTCATGTGTCTGTTAGCCATTTGTATTCTTCTTTTGAGAAGTGTCTGTTCATGTCTTCTGCCCACTTTTGGACTTACTTGTTCTTTGGGTGCTGAGTTTGAGAAGTTCTTTATAGATCTTGGAAATCTGCGCTTTGTCTGTAGTGTCATTTGCAAGTATCTTCTCCCATTCTGTGGGTTGCCTCTTTTTATTGTTGACTGTTTCCTTTGCTGTGCAGAAGCTTTTTATCTTGATGAAGTCCAAAAGTTCATTTTTGCTTTTGTTTCACTAGCTTTTGGAGATGTATCTTGAAAGAAGTTGCTGTGGCCAATGTCAAAGAGGTTACTGTCTATGTTCTCCTCTAGGATTTTGATGGATTCCTGTCTCACACTGAGGTCTTTCATCCATTCTGAGTTTATCTTTGTGTATGGTGTTAGAGAATGGTCGTGCTTCATTCTTCTGTATATAGCTGTCCAATTTTCCCAGCACCATTTATTGCAGAGACTGTCTTTTTCCCATTGCATATTTTTTCCTGCTTTGTTGAAGATTATTTGACCACAGAGCTGAGGGTCCATATCTGGGCTCTCTATTCTGTTCCACTGGTCTGTCTGTTTTTGTGCCAGTACCATGCTGTCTTGGTGATCGCTGATTTTAATACAGCTTAAAATCAGGCAATGTGATGCCCCCAGCTTTGTTTTTCTTTTTCAACATTTCCTTGGAGATTCAGGGTCTTTTCTGATTCCATACCAATTCTAGGATTGTTTGTTCCAGCACTTTGAAAAATGTCATTGGAATTTTGATCGGGATGGCGTTTGAAGGTATAGATTGCTCTGGGTAGCATAGACATTTTAACAATGTTTATTCTTCTGATCCATGAGCATGGAATGTTTTTCCATCTTTTTGTGTCTTTTTCAATTTCTTTCATGAGTGTTCTGTAGTTTCTAGAGTATAGATCCTTTACTTCTTTGGTTAAGTTTATTCTGAGGTATCTTATGGTTTTTGGTGCTATTGTAAATGGAACTGTTTCTCTAATTTCTCTTTCTACAGTTGCATTGTTAGTGTATAAGAAAGCAACTGATTTCTGTGCATTAATTTTGTATCCTGTTACATTACTGAATTGCTCTATGAGTTCTAGTAATTTGGGGGTGGAGTCTTTTGGGTTTTCCACATAAAGTGTTATGTCATCTGTGAAGAGAGAGAATTTGACTTCTTTGCCAATTTGAATACCTTTTATTTCTCCTTTTGTTGTCTGATTGCTGTTGCTAGGACTTCTAGTACAATGTTGAACAATAGTGGTGAGTGGACATCCTTGACGTGCTCTTGATCTTAAGGGAAAGGCTCTCAGCTTTTCCCCCATTGAGGATGATGTTCGTTTTGGGGTTTTCATAGACGGATTTTATGAATTTGAGGAATGTTCCCTCTATCCCTATACTCTGAAGAGTTTTAATCAGGAAAGGATGTTGTATTTTGTCAAATGCTTTTTCTGCATCAATTGAGAGGACCATATGGTTCTTCTATCTCCTCTTATTAATGTGTTCTGTCGCACTGATTGATTGGCGAATGTTGAACCACCCTTGCATCCCAGGGATAAATCCCACTTGGTTGTGGTGGATGATCCTTTTAATGTATTGTTGGATCCTATTGGCTAGGATCTTATTGAGAATTTTGGAATCCATATTCATCAGGGATATCGGTCTGAAATTCTCCTCTTTAATGGGGTCTTTGCCTGGTTTGGGGATTAAGGTAATGCTGGCCTCATAGAATGAGTCTGGAAGCTTCCCTTCTGCTTCTATTTTTTGAAACAGCTTCAGGAGAATAGGTGTTATTTCTTCTTTGAATGTTCGGTAGAATTCCCCAGGGAATCCATCAGGCCCTGGACTCTTGCTTTTTGGGAGGTTTTTGATCATGGCTTCCATCTCATTACTGGTTATTGGCCTGTTCAGGTTGTCAATTTCTTCCTGTTTCAGTCTTGGGAGTTTATAGGTTTCCAGGAAGGCCTCCATTTCATCCAGATTGCTCAGTTTATTGGCATATAGATGTTGATAATAATTTCTAATAATTGTATTTATTTCCTTGGTGTTAGTCGTGATCTCTCCCCTTTCATTCATAATTTTATTAATTTGGGTCCTTTCTCTTTTCTTTTGGATAAGTCTGGCCAGGGGTTTATCGATCTTATTAATTCTTTCAAAGAAGCAGCTTCTAGTTTTGTTGATCTGATCTGTATTTCTGGTTTCTAATTCATTGATCTCTGCTCTGATCTTAATTATTTCTCTTCTAATGCATGGCTTAGGCATCATTTGTTGCTTTTTCTCTAGTTCTTTAAGGTGTAGAGTTAGTTGGTGAATTTGGGATTTTTCTATTTTTTTGAATGAGGCTTGGTTGGCTATGTATTTCCCCCTTAGGACCACCTTTGCAGTATCCCATAGGTTGGACCGATGTGTTTTCATTCTCATTGATTTCCATGAATTGTTTTTCTTTGATTTCCTGGTTGACCCAAACATTCTTGAGCAGAGTTCTCCTTAGCTTCCAAGTGTTTGAATTTCTTCCAAATTTTTCTTGTGGTTGAGTTCCAGTTTTAAAGCATTATGGTCTGAGAATATGCAGGGAATAATCTCAATCTTTTGGTATCGGTAGAGACCTGATTTGTGATCCAGTATGTGGTCTATTCTGGAGAAAGTTCTGTGTGCGCTCAAGAAGAATAAGTATTCTGTTGTTTGAGGGTGGAATGTTCTGTATATATCTATAAGGTTCATCTGGTCCAGTGTGTCATTCAAAGTTCTTGTTTCTTTGTTGATTTTTTGCTTAGATGATCTGTCTATTGCTGAGAGTGGAGTGTTAAGGTCTCCTACAATTAACGTATTGTTATCAATATGACTCTTTATTTTAGTTAACAGTTGGCTTATGTAGATGGCTGCTCCCAGGTTGGGGCATAGATATTTACAATTGTTAGATCTTTTGTTGGATGGAACCTTTAAGAATGACAGAGTGTCCTTCTGTGTCTCTAAATACAGTCTTTAGCTTAAAATCTACTTTGTCTGATAAAAGAATTGCTACCCTAGCTTTCTTTTGAGGTCCGCTGGCATGGAAGATGTATCTCCATCCATTCACTTTAAGTCTGGATGTATCTTCAGGTTCAAAATGAGCCTCTTGTAGACGGCATATGGATTGGTCCTGTCTTTTTATTCAATCTGCAGCCCTGTACCATTTTATGGGAGCATTTAGGCTGTTCACGTTCAGAGTGATATTGAAAGATACGAATTTATTGTCATCCTGTTGCCTGTGAAGTCCTTGTTTCTATAGATCATCTCTGTAAATTTCTGTTCTATATCACTCTTGGGGTCTTTCTCCTTTTATAGAACCCCCCTTAGTATTTCTTGCAGGGCCAGCTTAGTGGTCACATATTCTTTCAGTTTCTGCCAGTCTTGGAAACTCTGCATCTCTCCATCCATTCTAAATGACAGCCTTGCCGGACAAAGTATTCTTGGCTGCATGTTCCTTTCATTTAGTACCCTGCATTTGTCTTGCCAGCCCTTTCTGGCTTGCCAGGTTTCTGTGGATAGGTCTGACGTTATTCTGATGTTCCTCCCTCTGTACATAAGGAATCTCTTCCCCCTAACTGCCCTTAAGATGGTTTCCTTTGTTCTAAGATTTGTGAGTTTTACTATTACATGCCGGGGTGTTGGCCTGTTTTCCTTGATCTTGGGAGGGGTCCCCTCTGCCTCTAGGACACAAATGTTTGTTTCATTCCCCAGATTAGGGAAGTTCTCAGCTACGATTTGCTCAAATATATCTTCTAGTCCTCTCTTTCTCTCCACCCTCTGAGGGATCCCAATAATTCTGACATTGGAACGTTTCATGGTGTCACTTATTTCTCTGATTCTGTTTTCATGGATTTTGAGTTGTTTCTCCCTGGCTTCCTCTTTTTTCTTCTTTTCTATCAATTGGTCTTCTAGATCACTAATTCGTTCTTCTGCCTCACTTACCCACAGCTGTTAGACCATCTAGATTAGATTGGATCTCATTGGTAACATTTTTAAGTTCTGCCAATTCAGCTTTCATTTCTGCCCTTGGAGACTCTATGTTGCCATTAATCGATTTCTCCATTCTAGTATTGTCTTCACAACTGCTACCCTGAATTCCATTTCTGACATCTTGGTTATATCTGTATCCATTTGTAAATCTGTGGCAGAAGTCACAGTCTTGAACCATGAGAGATGATGGAGTCTGAAAAACAAACTGAGGGTTCTAGAGGGGAAGGGGTGGGAGGATGGGTTAGCCTGGTGATGGGTATTAAAGAGGGCATGTTCTGCATGGAGCACTGGGTGTTATACGCAAACAATGAATCATGGAACACTACATCAAAAACTAATGATGTAATGTATGGTGATTAACATAACATAAAAAAAAAAGAAGTCACAGTCTCTGAGTCTTTCCTATCTTGGGGGCTCTTCCTCCTAGTCATTCTATTGATGGGTGGTTTGGGAATGGACAGAGTCCAAATTACTGACCACAACCCAAGCAAGATGCACCTGGTTTATAGGGACCTTAGGGTTATTGGCCTCTTGTTCTCCCAGCCTGTCTTCTGGGGGAGAGGACTGCCACACTGTTACTCAAGCAACCCTATTTGGGCAGAGTTGCCTTGTCCCCAGTTGGGGGGGGATGGGTTCAGTGAAAACCGTTTTTTTTTTTTGGGATTTTGTTCTCTGGCGGCTTTCCCTGCTGGCTTTCCGCGTCTCTTCCGAGAGTCAGAGTGAAGAGATGGTTTCCAACCCTCTGCCTCAGAGCAGAGATCACAGTCTGTTCTTCAGTGCACTCACCAGGCCACACTATCCCCGTTTCTGTCTGTGCTGCTATAAATTGCAGCAACCTGGGTTATGCGCCCCTCAGGAGGGCTCCCAGTCCTCAACTCCACTTCGGGCACAGGGGCACGTCTCTGCCCTTTGTGCTTCTAAAACCGCCAGCCGCCCCAGTTCGCATGTGAGGCCCTGCTGCTCCAGATGTCAGTCTGAGAGGCTGCCCTAAAGTCCTTTCCCCGCCACTACCAGTCTGTGAGTCTGTGCCCTGTCCCCAACGTAGGAGGCTTTCGTGAACTGGTGGTACAGGATCCTGACAGCTCCCTCTCCCTTCCGTTTATCTTCCAATATCTAACCACAGAATCACAACTCCCCGCTTCACAGCTCAAAACCAACTGCCTGCAATATTCTGTTTGTAGAGATCCAGATATAGCTTCTTACATCTCAGGCTGATTTTGTGGGTGTTCAGAGTGGTCTGGTAGATATCCAGCTCAATTCCGGGGACCAGTGGGAATAGGGTCCCCTACTCCTCCGCCATCTTTTCAAACTCCGGCAATGGGTCTTCTTTTGAGGACTTTTCTCTGTCCCTTTTGGTGGGCAGTTTCACTTTTATGTGAAGAGGTAGACTTCCTTTTATTTATTCTACTTGAAATTGTATTGAGATTTTTCAAATGTGTGAATGGATGTCCTTCAGCAGCTCTGAAAAATTTTCATTCTCTTCAAATACTGTCTCTACCTCATTCTTTCCTCTCCTTCTAGAACTTCAATTATCAAATATATGTTGGTTGTCTTCATTCTATCCTCTATTTCTATTACCCACTCTTTCAGTTTTTTCTTCCATTGTTTTGTTTCTCTCTGCTGAATTCTAAATAATTCCTTCTGACCTACCTTTCAGTTCAATAATTCTTGCTTAAGCCATATCTCTATCTGCTGCCAGACCATAACTATTTTTAATTCAATTTTTATAAGTTTTCTTTTGTTTGCTCATGTAAATAAGAGATAAGAAGTGAATAACCTTTCAAAGGTACACTAGTTTAAGTTTAATAATGGGGGGGGTCTTCCTATACGTTTATAGGACTTAGCAAAAAACCTGTCTTAGAGTTCTGGGTTTCTAATGAACTTCTTATATGTCTCCTATGCGATGATCGATAACATCTGTGTTACCAGAACACTTAGGTTAGTCTGTTTGAGATCTTTTATTTATTTATTTATTTATTTATTTTTTAATTTATTCATGAGAGACAGAGAGAGAGACAGAGGCAGAGGGAGAAGCAGGCTCCCCACGGAGCAGGGAGCCCGATGCGGGACTCGATCCCAGGACCCTGGGATCATGACCTGAGCCGAAGGCAGATGCTTAACCGACTGAGCCACCCAGGCATCCCTGTTTGAGATCTTTTAATCAACATATCCTCAACTTACAGGAGTCACTTGCGTGTTAGTAACATCTATATTACATTAAACATGCTGGGCTTTTAGAAGGATTATTAGATATGCTAAATATTTGAGATATCACTGAAGTATGTTTTAATTTAAAAAAACACATATTCTTCCTAAAGTCCTGATTAATTTTACAATGAAAAAAACAGTTTTAGCTTTGGTAGAATAAGCAAAAAGTAATATATAAAAGCAAATTTGTGATTTAGGATAACTACATTACCAAAAAATGTACATGATGTATTCTTATTTTGGATCTTGTGACAAAAATACTATTGCGGCTAAGGTAATGTATCCTACAATTAGCAGACCTGAGATTACTATCAGTATTGAGAACCTTCCTCCCTCATTATTACACAGATGTATTGTAACAAAACAGTTTCAAAGAAACAATCAGCACTACTATGAAGTATTTCTGAAAAACCAAACCAAAAACAACAACAAAAAACCTCCCCCAAACCACAGCCAAATCATCAGTCGTCTAGATCAGGGGTTCTTGAGGTATGGTCACCAGACCAGGTGAACTTGATAAAACTGCAAACTTTTGGGTTCCACCCTAAATTTACTGAATCAGAAACTGTTGGGGGGAGAGGGGGTGGCCAGCAATCTGAGTTTAATCATCTCCCCAGATGATTCTGACACTTGTTCCATTTTAAGGACCACTCTCCAGCATTATCAGTTTAGTCCAGATTTTAGGATGTTAAAGAGCACCAGCATGGGGCACTTGGGTGGCTCAGCTGGTTAAGTGTCTGACTTTGGCTCAGGTCATGATCTCAGGGTTCTGGGATTGACTCCTGCAGGGAGTCTGCTTGTCCCTTTCCCTCTGCCCCTCCCCGTGCTCATGCGCACGCATTCTCTCTCTCAAATAAATAAAATCTTAAGGAAAAAAAAAGGCACCAACATGATGGCATAAGCCAGTCAAAAGTGGGACAACTAGACATTTTGGGCCTACTGATGTGATGTCTCAGAAAGTACACAACACTAACTATGAGGGATTTTTATCTCCCACCCTGTCCAATTACACCTGGATCTAATCAGAGATCTGACTTCCTATTTATAGGCAACAATGGAACAACTTAAATGCTATCTCAAAGTGCCAAATCCAGAACTGAGCTTCTGTAGGACAAATGACCAGTTTCTTCAACTAATAATTGACATATTACAAAAAGGAACATGGAAATGCTATAGATAACAAAAACAAAACAGAGCTTAAGGGATATCAACCAAATGCAATGTGTGAGCCCTATTAAGATGCTGTATAAAGACATCTGCAATAATGGGAACAGTGGGCACGAACTGGGTGTAGATGGCAGAGGAGTCTGATACACAGTGAAGTGTTTGCTGGGGAAATCATGATGTGTGGGATCTGCTTTAAAATCTCTAGCCTTGGGGCACCTGGGTAGCCTAGTTGGTTAAGTGTCTGCCTTCAGCTCAGGTCATGATTCCAGGGTCCTGGGATCGAGCTCCTCTGCCTTGGGCTCCCTCTCCCTCTGCCTGAAGCTCCCTCTGCTTGTGCTCTCTCTCCCTCTCTCTGTCAAATAAATAAATAAAATCATAAAAAAACCCCAAACTCTAGCTCTTGCTATTCCCCTGTCAAAAGAAGTCTGACCATGAAAATTGTTAAAGATGAGTGAGAGCTACAGGGACATGACAGCATTCTGCCTGTATTTGCTTGAAAAGGTCACTAACAAAAACATTTTAAATTAACAAAAATGAAACCATGATCCTTAAGTGCATCCTTAAGATGCAGTCTGAAATCAGGTAACTACAGCAGTTGTATGCAAATCATTTTAAAGGAGTTTATGAAATCACAGTGTTAAATCTATTTGCCACAAAAATCTAAGCTCCGAATACAGGACAGCTTTAAAACTGTCTGCCTTGAGAAACGGGACTGTTGGGTACGCTGTGTACCAAATGTTGGGCCATATGACTCTGCTGACTCTAGAATTTGGTGGGGGAAGGGGTGGGGGGGGGGAGGAGTAGGAAAGAATAAGCTAATACATGTTAAAAAATTATGATATAAAATAAAACCACATTCTTTGATAGAATTCAATCTAGAACTACATGTTTAATTTTCAAAGATCTAACTAAACACTGTATTGTATTTTGCTGCATCTTAAAGTTATATTATGTACTATAATTGCCCTAACGTGTTAAAACATTAGCTTTTCAAATCTAGTCACAGGTTACACATACGATAGAACTCACCCAAATGAACAAAATTTAAATGTTTTAAGTACAGCGTCACGAAAAAATTTGTAAGCACACACACAAAGTCTCAACCACAAGGCCAACATTTAGTGTAAGTTATGCAACAGGAGTTTTAATACTTTCCTTCACCTACCTTGAGCAATTGCAGTCAGTTTTCCCTTTTCTTCAGGGCTGAGCTGCAACATTGTATCTATAACAGGAAGGAGCCTCTCTTTCTCACTACCTGGTTTCAGGAAAATGAATTGTAGCAAGACATTCTTCAAGTATTCCAGGTTAGCTACAGACTTTTCTCGTTCCTGATTTCTTTCCAATCTTCTTATTTCACTTTTGAGGAGCTGATGTTGGAGAAATGAGTTAAAAATGAATTTTTGGAGCTTCAGGTTAAACATGGCAGACTGAACCCATGTACTCTTCTTCTCTTCCCCCTTAAATGCCCCCCAAAATAACTATAACGGAGAGATTAGGAGAGAAGAAAAAAAATAGATGAGAAATACCAAGAAATTCCTACAAGATGGGAAGCAGATAAAATGGAAGAGACTCAGCCCAATGGCTCACCCAGTACCACTGACAAGAGGACAGAACGGATCCTGCAGAAACATCAAGAAGTTTCTGCCTCAAAGTACAGGGGAGCATGGGAACTGGGGTCAAAAACTGAGGACTGATGTCAAGTCCTCAGTTTTGGTTGGTACCATGATGTTCCCTTCACCTCCTATTCTCTACAGAAAGTAAACTAGTGGGCTCAGGGCCGTGGGATAAGGCACACTGCAGAGGGCAAGCACAGCTTGAAACCAGGGCCTAAAGTAAATATCTACATCCACCACTGACCCCTTTCCTGCCCTGCTCACAGACTGCAGGTAGTTACAGTGTCCACTGGGAAGTTGTATTTACATGATGAACGATGGCTGTTTTGTTCACCAAAACAAAAGCCAAGTCTATGACAGAGTGAAAATTCAGGAATGTAAGACAATCTAAAATACTACCAGAAAAATGGGGAAACAGATGATATGCAAAAGATGGTAGAATGCTGAAGTCTTTGAGGAAGATTTCTGGGTTGAAACAAACAAAAATAGTTATATTTCATCATTTTAGGTTAGTTCAGAAAAGTTAGCCAAAAGTTATTATTTAAATACCTAGTTCTCATTTTTAGGAATGTAATATCATCAAGAATCAAGATGTGATGGATGTGTCTCATCTGGAGAGTGGGGGGGAGGGCGTCAAGAAAACCAACCTGTTGCAGAGAGTATTTTCTGGGTGGCAGTATTTGACCTTACCTTAATTTGTTCCATAAGGATTGCATTGGTTGCTTCTGTTTCCCGAAGCAGGCCGTTTAAGTGATCGGCACTTTTTGTGGTGGAACTGAGCTTTTGAACCAATTCTTCTTTGGTAAATTCAGCATGCCATAGAGGAGGCTCTGCAAGATGTTGTTCCAGTAATTAATTTTCAAAATCAGAGATTACAGATGAAGATTCTAAGTAAGAAATATACCTAAACACAGATATTTTACTCTGCAATATTACTTAGGCCCACTCTCTCTGGCATTCTTCTATTCAATGTATCTCAGTTGGTAGGTTACATGTAACGTAACACAAATAAGGCAGAATCTCTGTTGTAAAGCATATAATCTAATTGAATTCAAGCTCTACGAGTGCCAATTCTTGAATTTGTTTGTCCTGTGTTTCTAGACTATTCTATCAGTTTCCCCACTCACACTCCTCTATGTCCCAAGAGTTTATGTTGTTTTACTTATGAACGAGGGGAATAATAACATTTCTATCATGGATGCTTGTAAGAATATTATATGAGGTGGGTATCATTATTCAAATTTTATAGATAAGGGAAAAGGCTCAGAGTTGACAAGTAATTTGGCAAAAAACACAAAGCCAGATGTAATTCTGGAGTCTGCTGCCATGCCTGGCAGGATCACAGTTTCCATCCACACCACGATTAGTGACCACAGACACAAACAGTCCTTACTCTAGATCCTGAAACTTCAGGAAGAGAACAGAGTCCCCCTGAATTGTGAACATTCATGACAGGTAAGACTAACATATACCGAAGCTTTACTATATTTAATAAATTCAGCACTACTACTTCACTCAGAAGAATAAACGAAAGCTGTCAACTTTTTAGAAGGGTGAGAGAATAGCTCATCCTACTTTCCGGTACCACTACAGGACTTCCAACCATCTATTTCTGGCTCAAGCTTGGGGCAGAACTAGCATTTTATTTTAAAAAACTCAACTGTTTCATTCTGCAGGAGTTTTCCATTTGGAGTGCAACACTGAAAGAAATTTTCTTAGAGTAGCTCAAAAAAGCACGCATAACTTAGAGTTAGGATTTATTAGACAAGATAGTAGAGGTAAATAGGAAAAACATACCCAGTTTAGTTTCAGGAGAATTAAGCAGCTGTTCTAAAGACTGTGTGTGAGTGCCGGAGGAAGATACGGACTCCGTGTCGGTTGTCTCCATTCCTTCTCCCTCCTCCCGGGTAATGGCATACATGTCCAGAAGGGGGACTTCTGTGCTTCTCCTTTCTCGAAGGTTCTTCAAAGGTTGGTGAGAAGCAGCTGGACCTATTACATTTTTTTAAAAAAAGTAAGTTGAGATTGTTCAAAATCATGGATTCTACATTCACAGAAGTACACAATGAAATCAAAGTGATCATAGGAATGTCAAATGGTATGAGAGGGAATTTCAATAACTAGAAGACAAACGGTGCATAAAGAATTTCTAAGACTGCCCTAAAAATTTAGTTATTGACTTCAACCGTTTAAGTAATTTCAACAGGAACTATAAATTATTTGCTACCACCTAGGTAAAATCTACTATTAGATACCATAATAGAGAGGGCTATACTGTTGCAAAATACTGGCAGAAATTCTCAAACTAGACTCTGTTTTTGAGGATTAGGTATTTCAGATAGCTGTGTACTGACTCAATACGCCTGCTGAACTCTGCTGAGCAGATGTTCATTACTACCTTACCCTTTCACCTCTGCCGGGTCCTACCATCGCCCCCTCACATCTTCAGTGTTCAGCCAAGAAAAGCCTAGGACCCAGGGCAGGGAACTAATCTATTATACTTCCCCAGCTAGGCTTTCCTGCTTGCTGATAGTGAACACTTGCATAGAACTCTAAGAATTATAAGGCACTTTCAAACACATTACTTTATTAATCCTGAGAAACCCAAAGGTCAGAGAAATTAAATGACTTTGCCCAAGGCATCATAGCAGGGTCAGGGACCAGAATTCTAACCCATATCTTTTAACTTCCAATTTCATTTACTTTCCATTCCATGAAGTTGCCTCCTCCTTTCTCTCAAACATTAGCTTCCAGCTGCCTTTGTTGAAGCACTTTCCAGGATTTCTGATATTGTGCCAACTGCTTATTCCACTGCTGATTCCTAGATCACAATCTCTCGTGTGACTGTTGTTTCCCTGACTGATTACTTCCTTTGATGACTCTTGGCATAGGCTGAATTTCTTGAAGCTGGCTTCGGACCCTGATGAGTAACCCATTGGTGCCAATGTCCTGGTGACATTTTCCAAGGTAAATGCTATTAAGTATAAAGTTGATACTTAATAAAGCTAAAATGTAACCTCATCTTGGCTGGAATATTCCCATCTCTTCCAGGGAGTAGAATGGAAGATACCAGGTGCAGCTGAACTAAATCTCCAACTAAGTAGAAATTTTAAAGGGAAGAAGCTATATTGACCAATCAATCCTATAAGTTCAGTGGGGCTTGGGTGTTTCTAAGCCTCTCACTATAATATTCCTAATTACAAAATAATAGATATATTTGATGACTAACAATGGAGAACACCAAACAGATTCAGTGAATACTGGGATTTGGACACATGTCATGAGACTGCAGAATATGTCTGAGTCAGAGAAAAGGAAATAGCATTACATGGAGGATAATAGATACATGAAAATCAGTACTGTAAGAGGTGATGTAGGCTGCTGTAAGTATAATCAAGAAGGGTTCAAATGGTTCAAATATCTTCTCAGTAAGCAAATCCAAAATTCCTTAATCACAGAATTGGCACTGGTTGTCATCTAGTAAATTTTCTTTTTTCTTATGAATTTGTGAAGAATGTATTTAAGTGACAAAACTATGTGAGAATGTGAACGACTGATGTTCTCATGCACACACACGTACTTCTTGTGGTCGGTTCACTCTTAACCTGGAAAAGCTGAGCTTCCACCTTGGAGAGCTGCTGCTGTAAAGTTTCCATTGTCTTTCTATGCTCTTCCTGCAAATGGCGCACTTGATCACGGAAGCTGCTGCGAAGGACCTCATTTTGGGATGTCAGTTGACTCACGGTCTGTGCATGTTCAGACTTCAGCATCATGTTCTCTGATTGTATTGAACACAACCTGAAGGGTGAGAAGAACTTACTTCATAGCAGATCTTTCAATTTGACATCCTGACTCAGCTTTTCTCAACTGGGTTCTACTTGGTAATTAGCCTTGAGATATCTACTAAATGTATGAATTAACTGCTAAGCATCTGTAATGGTACCAGCTGCGTTAACCATCTGGGGACTGGCTGTCACCTAGTTCAAATCATCTCTGTGTTCTGTAATTCAAGGAACCTCGTTTGAGTAACTATGGTACAAAGGTGCAGGTGAGGAACTTCCTTCATCACTTATCAGAAAATAGGGCTAGGGCGCCTGGGTGGCTCAGTTGGTTAAGCGACTGCCTTCGGCTCAGGTCATGATCCTGGAGTCCCGGGATCGAGTCCCGCATTGGGCTCCCTGCTCAGCAGGGAGTCTGCTTCTCCCTCTCCCACTACCCCCTCTTGTGCTCTTTCTCTCTCTCAAATAAATAAAATCTTAAAAAAAAAAAAAAAAAAAAAAAGAAAATAGGGCTAAATTTAGGGCATAATATAATTACACTTTAAATCAGTCCCTTTTTCAGGTTATCTTATGTGGGAGCTCATATAAGCATAGAGTATCTTTTCTTTATTACCTTGAAAACAGGAAAAAAATACGTTCTTTTAATTCATAAATAAAGTCTTAAGGAAAGCCTTAAAGGAAGTTTTCTGAATAATTTTTGAGCCAATTAACATAAAACTCTGAAACACAAAGGCTTGGTTTACTATAGCTGTTTTTGACTCTTGCTGCACGTTAGAATCATCGGGTCCCTTGTTCAAAATACAGACATCTAGTTCTCAACCCAGAGCCACTGAATCAGAAATTTCCAAAGGTGGTCTTAGAAATCACCTACTTTTAGCAGTTTTCCATACAATTTTTATGTAGTCAGCTTGGTGCTAGCCAGTGCAACTATAATTTGGGAACCACTATTTTTAATGGGTTCACTTGTAGTCTTGATATTTTACATTTGGCTTTGGTTAAAAAAAAAAAAAGAAAAAAAAGTTTTCTTTTTATGCCAGAGAGCCACAAGTATCACAAGTACTCTCATAAAAATTCAAACAGTATGGAACCAATTATAGAAAAAAGTGAGAGCCCTCTCTTATTCGCTCCCGTCCCCTGCAGTGTAAAATCCCAGCTCCAGGGGTAGACATTGTTAATGGTTTAGCATGTAGCATTCCAAGATCTTTTTTCTATGTGCTACACATATGCACACCATATAAGGTTTTAAAACAAGATTTAGTGGCTAAAAGGTGACATACAATAAAAATACCACGTTTCAGAAAAGGTTTCTTAAGTGCCAAGTTCACACTGATCAATGAGTTCAGAAAATGCTAGTGTATATGTTACTCCTCAAATCTGCATTTTTCTGTGAGCATTATGTTAAACACTACTACAAAAGTAAAGGAAGAACCATCAGCAGTCATGACAATAATTTTCTAAGGAAGATAATAGCTACATTTTAAAGCTAGGGTAAGGTTGGTAGTTTGCAGGTGGTCTCAATGACACCTCTGCTCTACCTATTTAAGAGCTAGAAGCTTGAACCCCCACTTGGACCCAGAATGGCTATGCTGATGGAAATTTACTGTCTCAGCTGTTACTGGGGTGTTTAAATAGCTGGATCCTCTGGAAAATGTACGTATTAGTTGGTCAGCCTACTTATTCCTCTTAAGCCATTTTTACAATCTCATATAGGGGAAGTATGAATATTAAGATGTTTAAAAAGAGAATTTATAAAGAAAAGGCTATTTCTTCATACTGGGGTACAGACAGTAACAATATTATTCTTGATATTTCTGAAGAAGGGGGATAAGATCTCTAAAGATATCTCAAAATGCTGTGAAGTTTTTAGCACTTAGAAGAGAGACTGGCACATAGTAGGGGCCCCCCAAAATAGTTACTGAAATTTAGAGGCATCACTTGCACTTTGTGTTAGCAATATAATTTGCAATAACTTTTCTAGAGTAGAGAATAAATGTGGGAAATTTCTGATGTAAATAACAAGCATCACTGTATTTCAGCTAATCTCCCAGTAAACCCTGGTGATAGGTAGCTAGAATATTGATAGACCTTCCCTGAAACTTTTGATTTACAGGGTTAACATACATAAATACACGATTAGAAAGCCAAGAAAATGAAGCTTTCAAGATTACCATCAATTAAAAGCATACCTGAGATGTATAAAGTATTCCAATACCCTTGATGCTCAATGAAGAACTCTTTTCCTTAGTCTAAGGTACAACAGATATTACTACCCAATTTCTTCATTACAGGAATTCAAAGTTCCTTGTTCACAATAATCTGTTCCCCTTCCCAATGCTCCTGATGTTTAATTTAAGTACTGATTAACAAAGGGTAACAATATGACAAGTTGAAGACAGTTGCAGAGGTAAATTCCATATTCTTTTTCAATCAGCAACTGTCTGAATGTTTTCCTCTAGAGAAAAAGAAAAATGCTTATAATTTGACACCTGAGTTGGAAAGTGGGATTTTTAAAAAGAAACATTCTGGCAATGAAGGCCATAGGAGAAACAGATTACTGGATGAACAAATAAAATTAACTGTTCTTAAAAAAGTGAAGAATAAAAACAAAAGGGCAAGGGGAGCTTTAAGGTATAAAAATACAGTTTACTAAACCTCTAGAAATATCTATTTCTTCTTCTTTTCCTTTTTTTTTTAGATTTTATTTATTTATTTTTTAGAGAGAGAGAGAGAGGAGAGAGGCAGAGAAAAAATCCCAGGGGCTCGATTTCATGAGCCTGAGATCATGACCTGCGCTGAAATCAAGAGTCGATGCTTAAATGACTGAGTCACCCGGGTGCCCCTAGAAATTTCTATTTCTTATTTTCAATTTGTATCTATCCCAAGGAGCAACACATTAGGAGTTCCAACAAAGAAATACTTTGCTGCCCAGCACAAACACTATTAGTCCTGTAGCAATCTTACTTTTCCCGGAGTTCTGCCTCTTTGGACACAGTTTCCTGCAGCATCTTGTTATGCCTTTCTAGCAGAGTATCATGTTCAGACTGTAATGTATGAAGTTCAGATACACTGATCTGTAAGTTATTTTGGGTATCCTGTAATTTGATTTTTAGTTGATCAATCAGCATTTCCAGGTGTTCTCTAAAACAGAAATAAACAGTTTTACAAAAAGTTTTGAAAGAGGTAAACCTGATTTTGTGGTTCCAAATAAATTTCATTACTTTAATCATTTCATCTTTTAATGTCCCATATGCTTGCTATTATTATGGATGATTCTAAAGGAAATCTAATAATTGGAAGAATTCAGAGACTAGGATTAAATATAATACAGAAGACATAATAGTCAGATTTTACATTTTAGGCACTGCAGATTTTCAAAAAAACCTCTGAACTTACAAATTTCATACTCAAATGGAGAAGAGACCATTAAATGGCATCAAAATAGCCTATTTTGTTATAGTACTATGCTTTTAGTTGCAGTTCTAAGCCAACCATTATGAGAATGGTATGAAAAACAAATAGTGAAAACCCCTAATACACTGTTTTTTTTAGAAAAAGTCTCTTATGTATAAGAAAATAAAAGGAATGTAAAACATTTACATTTCCAGCATGATCAAAAAAGGCTCTTGCAAATGCTGACATTTTCTTTTCTTTTTTTTTTTTTTAAAGATTTTATTTATTTATTTGAGAGAGAGAGAGTTAGCGAGAACAGGAACACAAGCAGGGGGAGTGGGAGAGGGAGAAGCAGGTCTCCTGCCGAGCAGGGAGCCCAATGTGGGGCTCGATCCCAGGACCCTGGGATCATGACCTGAGCCAAAGGCAGGCGCTCAACGGCTGAGCCACCGAGGCACCTCAAATGCTGACATTTTCATATTAAAGGTGTCAATATTCAATTTCTCCTATGAAATTTGAAGATGAGCTACTAACAGAGAAAATATCTCATTTTTCAGTCTACAGTTCCCAAATTTAACAGATATTTAAAATAAAAAGTAACATAAGTATAAACATATAAACATTGCAGGGTATTTAGTCCTACTTAGAACAGTAAGAGGCAGATATGATATTACTTTGAACACTGAACCTCTACTTACAAAAACACACAGGCTCTAGAATGCCCTATTTCATACTCCTAGTATATTTTTGAATAATTTACAAAAATGATTTGTATGCTAGTTTTAAAGATGCATTAACAATATACTACTGAAACAAATAATTGAGATGGTCATATATTTATGAAGAAAAATACAATTCTAAGCTAGAATTTAGTACTGAATTTAAAACTTTTTGAAATAAATAAAATGTTTTTAAGCAATTTGTTTAGCCTAATTAATGGTGGTTATATCAAGGAAGCATTTTTATTCTATTTCTCAATTTTTAAAATTGGAAAAACTAATCATAATGTAACTTTAATGTCTGTATTTCTACTCTGACCAGTTCTTGCTACAAGATGACACTATTTAGCCTATCTCCTGGTTTTGCTGCTCACATTACAGTTTTATGAGTTTGTAACAGTGCCCTTCATAGAGATGTTTCCCTGTTGCTGCCTGGAGACAGAGTGAAGCCAAGAAACTCTGCTCTTATTACATGTAAAATTCCACAGCCAAATGAAATCAAAGCAGGATTCATAACCTACTTGGTGGAGAACCTATCTTGGAGGAAAGGGAGGAACCCTGGATGTTTCTTTTAATTTAGACTTTACCTTTCTTGTTTAGCTCCCTCGGTTTCAGTCTGAGACACAGATTTATTTTTCTGTTGTTTTAGAACATTGTGAACTCGGACTTTGTAGCTCTCAAATTCAGAGGTTATAGCAGCTTGTTCTGCCTATGACATTTAAAAGAGAGAGAATAATTTTTCTATTGCATTTCCATTGTAACATAATCCTATTTTCTTTCAGATTAATGACTTAAGATGAAAACGTGTTTTAGAAAATGAGTAAAATGGCCAACACTCTTTAGCCCCTTGATTTACTTCCTGTAAAAAGTACTCTTCTGTTGGCCTTACAACTTTTTTTTTTTTAAGATTTTATTTATTTATTTGAGAGAGAGAATTCAAGCAGGGGGAGGGGCAGAGGGAGAGGGAGAAGCAGACCCCCACTGAGCAGGGAGCCTGATGTGGGGCTCGATCCCAGGTCCCTGGGATAATGATCTGAGCCGAAGGAAGACGCTTAACCAACTAAGCCACCCAGGTGCCCCAAGCCTTACAATTTTTTAAAAGCCTTTGAATGATAGAATTTTGTTTGACAAGAGATGTTTCAACCATGTTTTCCTCTCTGGTAGATTCATTGAGTACCCATAAATTTTGTATTGGCACTATTTGCCTTTGGAACCTTAGAAAGATTTTCATTTATGAAGAGTTCCTCTTTTCATAAATACAAGAAAAATAAATTCAAAGAAATTAAGCCACTTGAACTTCTAAAGAAAGTGGGAAAAATGAAATTCTAGGTCTTCTACTTTCCCAAAGTGATCTCCTGTGACCCTTCTGCCAAATTGGCTCGTATCAGAGCTACACCTCTCACAAAGCTACTCTACTGGGTTTGCTTCATATGCTGACAATAAGAAAGTAGGACCTCACAGCCATCCTCTCAGAATATTATTTTATAATCATTTGGCCCTCAGAAAGAACTATATACTTTTTAAATTATAAAAGTAAAAGAAAATAACTCTTACACACAGAAATTGCAAAACAAGTTTAAAACGGAAACGTGTACCCATGTTTTCCCTTTTAACAAAAAAATGTTATGCCAGTGATAGGATGGGATGGGGTTGGGGTTAGGGTCAGATGAGCCGCATCAGGTACTCATCTAATAAATGCTCTTAAACAACAGCAAACCCTAAAAGGTGAGACCACAGCCCTCATGTGAACTGCCTGCTAGGTGATGATAACACCTGTCCATGGCTTCTGGGTGAAGCCCGCACCTTGGCAGCGTGGCACTCTTCCTGAAGGGCTGTCACTTTCTGCTGGTACACGCTCAGTGTGCGCTGGTGCTGGTCTGCAGAGGTCTTCAGGTGTTCATGAATTTTGTGCTTCTCGGAGGTTATTTCAGCCAGCTGAATCTGGGGCAAAACCTTTCGATTAAGCTCTAATAAACTGGATCTTCATTGCCTAAACACACTTGCCTTAAAAATAAACTTGAGTTTTGAATCATGAGTATATATAAGCAATCTAATTAAAAGAACTACTATTGTTGAAAGAGTAGAGGGAGTATAATTTGCCCAATAATTTATTTCAGTTTTCTTTAAATCAAAATTAATCATGAGCGATTACAAAAAAAATTCCAGACTGCTTGTTACAGTTCAATGTTTAATTGAATACGTCAAGATATTATAGATATAAATGTATATATGAATAATGTAAATATACATATAACATGTATACAATGTAAGTAAAACCATTTTTATTCTTGTGACTGCATTATCATTTAGGAAGCTCAGATGCAGGTCTGGGGCCATGTTTATTTTATATTTTATGTTATGTTTATTTTTAGTGCATCAAGGATTTTCAAATACATGAAGAGAATGTAGCTTAAGCTAAATGGGATACTCCTGTTATATGCCATACTTGGCTTACTGCTTCTGCTTTTTCTTTTTTTTTTTTTTGCTTTTTCAAATGAAGGCTATCTAGGAGAAAAAAAATGTGTGTGTATAAAAATATGTACATAAAGGTATTTAGAAAAATCCCTACATAGTACCTTTTACATGGAAATTTTTTTATAAATCCTAAAAAGTAAAAAGAATCTTACTTTATAGACTTCTACTTGCTGTTGGCTTGCTTCCAGTTCACCCTTCAAAGACGCTTGAAGTATTAAGTGATCAGTTTCCTACAGAATAAAATCTTGGTTAAATTTAAAAAACAAGTGATTAATAAATACATAAACTGAAATATGAAACTGGGAAATTAACATACTGCTTGCTTTGAATCTGCCAGTTCTTTTTTGGTTTTCACAAGCAATTGCTTGATTTTGGTGTTTTTTTCCTCATATTGTTGCACTGAAGACTGTAGTGAAGCTAGCAGAGGAAATAATTTCAGAACAGATTAAACAATTTTTTAAAAGATTTACTTATTTAGAGAGAGAGAAAGAGCACAGGGAGGGGTAGGGGCAGGGGAGAGAGAGAGAGAATCTCAAGCAGATTCCGACGTGGGGCTCAATCTCATGACCCTGAAATCATGACCTGAGCTGAAACCAAGAGTCGGCCGTTCAACTGACTGCACCACCCAGGTGCCCCTAAACAATTTTTATGAATGAATTTAAATAAATGGATACTAGGTCTTTTCTTTGTATTAACCTATCTTTAAAAGAAACTTGTCTTAAAAAATAAAAAAGAAAAAAATAAACTTGTCTTAGCTTTTTATTATGAAATATTTCAAACATACACGACGGCTATGACAACAGTACAATAAACTCACTGTACCTATCACTCAGCTTTAACAATTACCAATACATGGCCAATCTTATCACCCAGAACAGGACTCTGGCCCACAGGCTAAAATCTGGCTGCTGTCTGTTTTGTAAAGAGTTTTATTAGAACACAGTCAAGCTTATTTATTTACATATTGTTCATTGCTGCTTTAGTGCAACAATGATAGATTTGACTAATGGTGATAGAGACTATAATACGGCCTGTAAAGCCTAAAATATTTACTGTCTGGCCCTTAGAGAAAAAGTTTGCCAACTCCTAACCTATAATACCCTCACCTATTCCTTGTGCCCTCCCTGGTTTTGTTTTGTTTTTTTTTGGTTCTTCACAAGAAATCCTTTTGTCTGTAAATATTTCAGTATGTATCTTTAAAATAAAGTTATGTACTTAGAGTATATCTAAAAGATAAAAACTTTAGTTTTAAGAAGTACCTCAAAAGCGGTGCCGTGTATTTCCAATTATATCACTGCAGAGGCACATACCTGGTTGTTTTGTGATACTAATTGTTTTGTAGGATAGGACTGTCAGTGACTGTTCACTAAGGAACAAACTGAAACATGATAAAAACAAAAAACTTTTATGCTAACAGGTAAAAAACCAAATATCAAATAGGAATAAGTGGATTTATGGTCTAGATCATAAGTACTCAAAAATCTGGCACAGCCTGTTGTGAAAGAAATAAAGAGTATATGATGGAGACTATGTGGCCTGTGAAGCCATGGAAAATAACTTCCTGGTCCTTTAAGAAAAAGTGTGCTTGACACCTGGTCTAGGCCAGTTATATGGGCACTATGTAATTGTGCCACTAAAATATCTTATAAGCAATGATTAACTTTATGTAGTTAAATCCATGTATATGGATCCTATTACTTGGTAAACATGAACAGGTATACTGTAAGAATATTATCTTAACTATGCCTGTTTATGATAAATCTAATTTAGTTATTTCCTGGCAACTATTTGCTCAGTTCTAAAAAGCATTTTATAAAGCACAGATTACATATGAAACCTTTGTTAAGTGCTCCAGGAATTGTGATTAGATACAGTTAGTCCCAGAGCTCAAAGAATAAGAATGAAATTGGGGGATAATAATACCACATGATAACATAAAACAAAATATAAACATTACAAAAGAAATACAAAAGGCTATGGGGGGTTCACAAGGGCTAAAGGTTATACAAAGTTTGCAAAGGACAAGGAAAATTTCATAGCACCGAAAACATTTAAGATTAGGAAGGATTCCAAAGGGCGGGCATGAGGGTAGGAGGGCGAGGACATGACAGGAGATTTCCTTTAGCGAGGAGATACACAGTCACAGAAAAACACAAATCATATCTCAGGAAAAATGAGCAGTCCTCTTTGTGAGAGAGTAATGAGAATTAAGGTGGAAAGTCAGACTAGGGCCAGATGTTGGAGGGGTTTCAGTCTAAGATGTGTGTTGCTAATTTATTAGGCAAACTTTTTTCTTTTTTTTTAAGATTTTATTTATTTATTTGACAGAGAGAGAGACAGAGAGAGAGTGCACAAGCAGGGGGAGTGGGGGAGGGAGAAACAGGCTTCCCGCGGAGCAGGGAGCCCGATGCGGGGCTCGATCCCAGGACCCTGGGATCATGACCTGAGCCGAAGGCAGACGCTTAACGACTGAGCCACCCAGGTGCCCCATTATCTTTTTTTTCATAGAATTTTGTCCAGATGCTTCCTTATCTTTTTCCTACTCTACCACAACGCCTTAACCCAGTCTTCCAGGACCTTTGCTGCCATGAGCCTGGTGGCTTTTGACAGATTCTACATCATTCCAATTAATCTGATACTCTGGCAGACTAATCTTTCCTCATTGTCTTCAAAAAGGGCCCAAATATATTCTGGTATTTCAGGTATTTCACAAACTGGATCAAAAATGTCTTCCTCATTATACTTCATTTCTCCCTAACAGGTCAAGCCTTTCACTCCAACTGGTCAGGACTTTTAAAATTATACTATAT
This sequence comes from Mirounga leonina, assembly GCF_011800145.1. Classification (NCBI taxonomy): domain Eukaryota; kingdom Metazoa; phylum Chordata; class Mammalia; order Carnivora; family Phocidae; genus Mirounga; species Mirounga leonina. The sequence goes on along the minus strand of NW_023270305.1, from coordinate 78,968,600 downwards.
TTCTTTTCATTTTGCTCATTCCATGGCCGCAGAAAGGAACCCTTTTTCAGTCTTTTCTCCAAACCTTACCTTCAAGACTTACCTCGAGCCCCAACTTGTGATTGTTTCAGTCTATAGAATCTTTCTCCCCTCCAGATTCTTAAAGAGCACTCACTGCTTTTACCACCCATTTCTGTACTTATTTATTAGTGAGAAGTGGTGGCCTTCTTGAATTTATTCACACCTTTTTAGTTTTTCCAGGGTATCAAGCTTCTTTCAGCTTAATGATCAAAAATATACACATTAACTAATTCACAAAACCAAATATTTGCATTGCAGGAATATAATCTAGAGCTCTACTATTCAATTTGCACCAGGAATATAGTTGGAAAATATGGTATATGCATAATGAAAGATATACGCATAGTGAATTATCTGAAAACTCTACAATCTGTTCAATTATCAGAGTATTCTAAATTTTTCCCCTGGATGAAGGCAGATCATCAGAACTCTGCATTGTTATTCATGGAGTCATGGAATAATGCTTTGTTTATTCATGGAATCACCTTTATTGAGCTGTGAGTTGGTGACAGGCTGAATGAAATACTATGAAATAGTCAAGGGAGATTTGCTACTTTATTTATTGTGGGAATGTCATTGAGAATACAAATCCAGATTATCAGTGGTTTCTGTTAAAATTAAATATAAAATGAATATTGGGTTTGAAAATTCCCTGAGCAGATAAAACCATTTAAGTCACACAAGTGAAACTTAATTTAGCTTATTCTGCAAAATAAGTGAACTTGTCATCTGGAAACCCCCGCTGTAATAACCAATCATTGTAAAGGTTAAATTAACTCATTTCACTTTATTTATTTATTTTAAAGATTTTATTTGTCAGAGAGAGAGAGCGCACAGCAGGCAGAGCAGCAAGCAGAGGGAGAGGCAGGCTCCCTGCTGAGCAGGGAGTCGGATGCGGGGCTCGATCCCAGGACCCTGGGATCATGACCTGAGCCAAAGGCAGAAGCTTAACCGACTGAACCACCCAGGGGTCCCTCGTTTCACTTTATAAGCCATCCTGCGCTATCAGTCTTTGAATTTGAAAACTCCCCAGTTCATGATCTGTTTTTATATGTACAATAGATTCTTACTGAATACTATTTATTGATTTGGTGGCTTTAATTTTGCTATTTCTGGGTTAACTTCAAAAATTACATATGAGACTTTTGAAAACATAGATTTCAAGGTCCCACCCTTTTAAGATTCTGATTCTTTACATTTGTGCCTGGGCTTTCCAAAAAGCTCTCTGGATACTGGTGATATTTAAGTTAGGTCTGGGACACATGACACATGGTCCATATGACACAGTGTTGCTTTTTTTTTTTTTTTTTGATGTAGTGTTCCATGATTTATTGTTTGCGTATAACACCCAGTGTTCCATGCAGCATTTGCCCTCTTTAATACCCATCACCAGGCTAATCCATCCCCCCAACCCCCTCCCCTCTAGAACCCTCAGTTTGTTTCTCAGAGTCCACAGACTCTCATGGTTTGTCTCCCCCCGATTTCCACCTCTTCATTCTTCCCTTCCTGCTATCATCTTTTTTTTTTTTTTTAACATATAATGTATTATTTGTTTCAGAAGTACAGGTCTGTGATTCAACAGTCTTGCACAATTCACAGCGCTCACTATAGCACATACCCTCCCCAATCTTTATCATCCAGCCAGCCCATCCCACCCACCCCCCATCACTCCAGCAATCCTCAGTTTGTTTCCTGAGATTAAGAATTCCTCATGTCAGTGAGATCATATGAGACATGCCTTTCTCTGATTGACTTATTTTGCGCAGCATAACACCCTCCAGTTCCATTCACGTCGTTGCAAAACGCAAGATCTCATTCCTTTTGATGGCTGCATAATATTTCATTGTATATATACCACATCTTCCTTATACACTCATCTGTCGATGGACATCTTCGCTCTTTCAACAGTTTGGCTATTGTGGACATTGCTGCTATAAACATCAGGGTGCACGTACTCCTTGAGATCCCTACATTTGTATCTTTGGGGTAAATACCCAGTAGTGCAATTGCTGGATCATATGGTAGCTCTACTTTGAACTTTCTGAGGAACCTCCATACTGTTTTCCAGAGTGGCTGCACCAGCTTGCATTCCCACCAACAGTGTAGGAGGGTTCCCCTTTCTCTGCATCCTCGCCAACATCTGTCATTTCCTGACTTGTTAATTTCAGCCATTCTGACTGGTATGAGGTGGTATCTCATTGAGGTTTTGATTTGGATTTCCCTGATGCCGAGCAATGTTGAGCACTTTTTTCATGTGTCTGTTGGCCATTTGAATGTCTTCTTTGGAAAAATGTCTGTTCATGTCTTCTGCCCATTTCTTGATTGGATTATTTGTTCTCTGGGTATTAAGTTTGATAAGTTCTTTACAGATTTTGGATACTAGCCCTTTATCTGATATGTCATTTGCAAATATCTTCTCCCATTCTGTCTGTTGTCTTTTGGTTTTGCTGACTGTTTCCTTTGCTGTGCAAAAGCTTTTTATTTTGATGAAGTCCCAATAGTTCATTTTTGCCCTTGCTTCCCTTGCCTTTGGCGATGTTTCTAGGAAGAAGTTGCTGCGGCTGAGGTCGAAGAGGTTGCTCCCTGTGTTCTCCTTTAGGATTTGGATGGACTCCTGTCTCACATTTAGGTCTTTCAACCATTTGGAGTCTATTTTTGTGTGTGGTGTAAGGAAATGGTCCGGTTTCATTTTTCTGCATGTGGCTGTCCAATTTTCCCAACACCATTTGTTGAAGAGACTGCCTTTTTTCCACTGGACATTCTTTCCTGCTTTGTCGAAGATTAGTTGACCATAGGGTTGAGGGTCCATTTCTGGGCTCTGTACTCTGTTCTACTGATCTATGTGTCTGTTTTTGTGGCAGTACCATACTGTCTTGATGATGACAGCTTTGTAATAGAGCTGGAAGTCCGGAATTGTGATACCGCCAGCTTTGCTTTTCTTTTTCAACATTCCTCTGGCTATTTGGGGTCTTTTCTGGTTCCATACAAATTTTAGGATTATATGTTCCATTTCTTTGAAAAAAGTTGATGGTATTTTGATAGGGATTGCACTGAGTGTGTAGATTGCTCTAGGTAGCATTGACATCTTCACAATATTTGTTCTTCCAATCCATGAGCGTGGAACATTTTTCATTTCTTTGTGTCTTCCTCAAATTCTTTCATGAGTATTTTATAGTTTTCTGAGTACAGATCCTTTGCCTCTTTGGTTAGATTTATTCCTAGGTATTTTATGGTTTTGGGTGCAATTGTAAATGGGATGGACTCCTTAATTTCTCTCTCTTCTGTCTTGTTGTTGGTGTATAGAAATGCCACTGATTTCTGTGCATTGATTTTATATCCTGCCACTTTACTGAATTCCTGTCTGAGTTCTAGCAGTTTTGGGGTGGAGTCTTTTGGGTTTTCCACATAAAGTATTATATCATCTGCAAAGAGTGAGAGTTTGACTTCTTCTTTGCTGATTTGGATGCCTTTTATTTCTTTTTGTTGTCTGATTGCTGTGGCTAGGACTTCTAATACTATGTTGAATAGCAGTGGTGAGAGTGGACATCCCTGCCGTATTCCTGACCTTAGGGGGGAAGCTCTCAGTATTTCCCCATTGAGAATGATATTCGCTGTGGGTTTTTCATAGATGGCTTTTATGATATGGAGGTATGTACCCTCTATCCCTACACTCTGAAGAGTTTTGATCAAGAAAGGATGCTGTACTTTATCAAATGCTTTTTCTGCACCTATTGAGAGGATCATATGGTTCTTGTTCTTTCTTTTATTAATGTATTGTATCACATTGATTAATTTGCGGATGTTGAACCAACCTTGCAGCCCAGGGATAAATCCCACTTGGTCGTGGTGAATAATCCTCTTAATGTACTGTTGGATCCTATTGGCTAATATTTTGGTGAGAATTTTTGCATCCATGTTCATCAAGGATATTGGTCTGTAATTCTCCTTTTTGATGGGGTCTTTGTCTGGTTTTGGGATCAAGGTAATGGTGGCCTCATAAAACGAGTTTGGAAGTTTTCCTTCCATTTCTATTTTTGGAACATTTTCAGAAGAATAGGTATTAATTCTTCTTGAAATGTTTGGTAGAATTCCCCTGGGAAGCCATCTGGCCCTGGGCTTTTTTTTTTTTTTTTTTTTTTGATGACTGCTTCAATTTCCTTTGTGGTTATAGGTCTGTTCAGGTTTTCTATTTCTTCCTGGTTCAGTTTTGGTAGTTGATACATCTCTATTTCTATTTCTTTCTGGTTCAGTTTTGATAGTTGATACATCTCAGATTATCTAATTTGCTGGCAAAGAGTTGCTGCTCATAATGTTCTTATAATTGTTTGTATTTCTTTGGTGTTGGTTGTGATCTCTCCTCTTTCATTCATGATTTTGTTGATTTGGGTCCTTTCTCTTTTCTTTTTGATAAGTCTGGCCAGGGGTATCAATCTTATTAATTCTTTCAAAGAACCAGCTCCCAGTTTTGTTGATCTGTTCTACTGTTCTTTTGGTTTCTGTTTCATTGATTTCTGCTCTGATCTTTATTATTTCTCTTCTCCTGCTGGGCTTAGGATTTATTTGCTGTTCTTTCTCCAGCTCCTTTAGCTGTAGGGTTAGGTTGTGTATTTGAGACCTTTCTTGTTTCTTGAGAAAGGCTTGTATTGCTATATACTTTCCTCTTAGGACTGCCTTTGCTGCATCCCAAAGATTTTGAACAGTTGTGTTTTCATTTTCATTGGTTTCCATGAATTTTTTAAATTCTTCTCTAATTTCCTGGTTGACCCATTCATTCTTCAGTAGGATGCTCTTTAGCTTCCATGTATTTGAGTTCTTTCCGACTTTCCTCTTGTGATTGAGTTCTAGTTTCAAAGCATTGTGGTCTGGACATATGCAGGGAATGATCCCAATGTTTTGGTACTGGTTGAGACCTGATTTGTGACCTAGGATGTGATCGATTCTGGAGAATGTTCCATGGGCACTCAAGAAGAATGTGATTCTGTTGCTTTGGGATGGAATGTTCTGAATATATTTGTGATGTCCATTTGGTCTAGTGTGTCATTTAAAGTCTTTATTTCCTTGTTGGTGTTTTGCTTAGATGATCTGTCCATTTCAGTGAGGGGGAAGTTAAAGTCCCCCACTATTATTGTATTGTTGTTGATGTGTTTCTTTGCTTTTGTTATTAATTGGCTCATGTAATTGGCTGCTCCCATGTTAGGGGGCATAGATATTTACAATTGTTAGATCTTCTAGTTGGATAGACCCTTTAAGTAGGATATAGTGTCCTTCCTCATCTCTTATTACAGTCTGGTTTAAAATCTAATTTGTCTGATAGAAGGATTGCCATCCCAGCTGTCTTTTGGTGTCCATTAGCATGGTAAATGGTTTTCCACCCCCTCACTTTCAATCTGGGGGTGTCTTTGGGTCTAAAATGAGTCTCTTGCAGACAGCATATCGATGGGTCTTGCTTTTTAATCCAGTCTGATAGCCTGTGTCTTTTGATTGGGGCATTTAGCCCATTTACATTCAGGGTAACTACTGAAAGATAGGAATTTAGTGCCATTGTATTGCCTGTAAGGTGACTGTTACTGTATATTGTCTGTGTTCCTTTCTGGTTTATGTTGCTTTTAGGCTCTTTCTTTGCTTAGAGGACCCCTTCAATATTTCTTATAGGGCTGGTTTCCTTCTGCAAATTCCTTTAGTTTTGTTTGTCCTGGAAGCTTTTTATCTCTCCTTCAATTTTCAATGATAGCCCAGCTGGATACAGTATTCTTGGCTGCATATTTTTCTCATTTAGTGCTCTGAATATATCCTGCCAGTCCTTTCTGGCCTACCAGGTCTCTGTGGATAGGTCTGTTGCCAATCTAATGTTTCTACCATTGTAGGTTACATATCTCTTGTCCCGAGCTGCTTTCAGGATTTTCTCTTTGTCTCTGAGGCTTGTAAGTTTTACTATTAGATGTCGGGGTATTGACCTATTTTTATTGATTTTGAGAGGGGTTCTCTGTGCCTCCTGGATTTTGATGCCTGTTTCCTTCCCCAAATTAGTTAAGTTCTCCGCTATAATTTGCTCCAATATACCTTCTGCCCCTCTCTCTCTTTCTTCTTTTTCTGGGATCCCAATTATTCTAATGTTGTTTCATCTTTTGGTATTGCTTATCTCTCGATTTCTGCCCTCGTGATCCAGTAGTTGTTTATCTCTCTTTTTCTCAGCTTCTTTATTTTCCATGATTTGGTCTTCTATATCACTGATTCTCTCTTCTGCCTCATTGATCCTAGCAGTTAGCCCCCCTATTTTGGATTGCACCGCATTTATAAAGCCTTTTTTATTTCGACTTGGTTAGATTTTAGTTCTTTTATTTCTCCAGAAAGGATTTCTCTAATAGCTTCCATGCTTTTTTCAAGCCCAGGTAGTATCTTTAAAATCATCATTCTGAACTCTAGTTCTGACATCTTACTAATGTCCGTATTGATTAAGTCCCTGGCAGGTGGTACTGCCTCTTGTTCTTTTTCTTGAGGTGATTTTTTCCATCTTGTCATTTTGTCCAGAGGAGAAGAGATGAATGAGAGAACAAAACGCTAACAGGGTATCAACGTCCCCAGAAAATATACACTAAACAAATCAGAAAAGACCTTCCAGAAAGTGGTCACTTTTCTCTTCAGAGAGTTGCTGGTATTCTTTTCTTTGATCGCCTGTTGAGTTCGTAGGTGTTCAGAATGGTTTGATCCCTATCTAGTTGCATTCCTGGGACCAGACGAAATTTAGGTCTCCTACTCCTCTGCCATCTTGCTCCTCCGACACAGTGTTCCTTTTATAAAAAATGCCTTAAAAAAAACCTCTCACACATCTTAGTACCAGGAAAAGCTGTAATGCTCAAAAGCATCACATTTGTTCTAATACTGTGGCTACTATAAACTTTGTAACTGATGTTCCTGTCTTTGCATGGCTTCTGGGAAGCTCAAAGCCAATTTATGTAGACCTTAGTGATAGCAAAAGTACACAAAACATATACTTTATGTCTTGATCTTATATCTGACTTCACTGTATAGTCCTACACCTCAACATTTCCTTTTATCCCATTTCCTCATCATTTATATATCTAAAATCTTATACAGTAATATCTTTGCAGCCAACTTAAATCATTTTATGGAACTTCAGCTTCTCACCATGAGGGAATAGGAAGACCTAGACATACCTTCTGTTGTAAACAATTAGAAAACTGAACAAAATATATGAAAATTCCTGAAATCGAGCTGTGATCCCTGAGGGAAGGTAAACAAGGTGAGCCCTATTATAGTTCCAGCTTTCTGTCTGGGGGTAATTTCTAGACTGTGGAACAGGAAGGGAATCCCAAATAGAGCAGTGGTCTTGCTGAGATGGAAAGAACAGTGAATAGGGAGCTATAATTGGACAATTCTCAGGGCTCACACAGGGCTATAAATTGTTCCAACCAGACAGAGTAAAGAGACTTTGTTTAATACATGGGCACTCAGTAGACATCAGAACATTCCCCACCTTAGTACAGGGGCTGAACTAAATCTATTTTCCAGGAAAGGGTACTCTACACTTGGGTTTCAAAAAAGATGAAAAACAAGCCACAAAAGGATAAAAGTGATCCACAAAAGACCTGACTGCCAGCCGAAATTTAACTCTGTAAATGAATACAAAAAATCTAGCATTCAACAATGTAAAATTCACACCCAATTAAAAAATTATTTCCCATGCAAAAAAGCAGGAAAATATTACTCCTAACAGGAGAAAAATACAATCAATAATATTAGAACATTACAGAATATTCTTTAGGATTTAAAAGAAAACATAAACATAATGAAGAGATAAATGAAAAACAACAAAAACTAAAAAAATACAAATGGAATTTCTAGAGATAAAAATACATTATCTAAAGTGAAAATATCACTGAATGGTAATAACGTATTAGACCCTGAAGATGAGAGAATTTAAAGACTATTTAATATTAGAAACCACTAGAATTGAAACTATATTCCATTTAATAAAAGTGAAAAAAGAAGAGAAGTGAAGAAAAAATAAACAGCATCACTAACCTATGAGACTATATCAAGTGGTCTAATGTATGTAATTGGAGTTTTGGGGGAAAAAAAAGGAAGAGGATTTAGACAAACAGGATAAACTTGAAGAAAACTAGAGAAACTACATACAACAAAGAAACTGAAAACACAAGTAGGATATAAACAGGGAAAAAGACACACCAATGCACATCATAAAATTCTATACTCGACAAAATTATCTTTTTTTTTTTTTTAAGATTTATTCATTTTAGAGAGACAGTGTGCATGCAGGAAGGGGCAGAGGGGGAGGGAGAAAGAATCTGAAGCACACACTGCACCGAGCACAGAGCCAGATGCATGGCTCAATCCCACAACCGCGAGATCATGACCTGAGCTGAGACCAAGAACTGGATGCTTAAATGACTGAGCCACTCAGATGCGCCCCAGCAAAACAATCTTTCAGAAATGAAGACTTTTTTTTTCAGGCAAACAAAACATTACAGAATTCAATGCCTGTAGCCTGCATTATAAGATACGTTAAGGATGCCTGGGTGGCTCAGTTGATTAAGTGTCTGCCTTCGGCTCAGGTCATGACCCCAGGGTCCTGGGATCAAGTCCCACATCGGGCTCCTTGCTCAGCAGGGAGCCTGCTTCTCCATCTGCCTGCTGCTCCCCCGCTTGTGTTCTCTCTCTGACAAATAAATAAATAAAATCTTAAAAAAAAAAGAATATGTTAAAGGAAGTTCTTCAGGCAAATGGAAAGTCATATTCGAGGAAATCTGGATACAGATGAAGGAATGAAGAGCAGCAGAAATGGTAAATACGTGGGTAAATATAAAAAAAACCTCTTTTTTTTCATTTCTTTAATACTTTTTCATTTCTTTAAAACACGGATTGGAAAACATTTTAAATGGTGAGATAATAAATATGATAGGCTTGCAGGTGATACAGTCTCTTACAACTACTCGACTGTGCTGTATAGCATGAAAGCAGCCACAGGCGATATCACAAATGGACATAGCTGCGTTTCAATAAAACCTTCGTATGACAGGCAGCTATTGTGGGCCAAGGTTTGTTAATCTCTCTTTAAAAGATAACTATTTTCAAACCAAAGTAACACAATTACTACATCTATAACACATATAGAAGTAAAATGTATGACATTAAAGGACAAAAGAGGGGGAATAAGCAGTACTACTATAAGAATCTTAGTCTACATATGAGGTGGTATAATTTACTTAAAAGTAATCTGTAATAAGTTCATGACATATACTATAAACCCTAAAGCAACCACTAAAACCTTAACAAAAGTATAGCTAATAAGCTAATAATGGAGATAAAATGGCATCATATAAATTACTTAATTCAAAAGAAGGCAGAAAAAGAGGAAAAAGGAAACAAACTTTAAGACAAATAGAAACAGCAAGGTAGTAGGTTTAAACCTAATCACATAAATAATTATGTTAAAAATAAATTATTTAGACATTCCATTTAAATAGCAGAGGTTGTCAGCTTGGAGAGAAAAAGAAGACTCAACTATACACTATCTAAAAGAAACACTTTATAGACTTAGGTCGAAAGCTAAAGGATGGGAAAAGACATGCCACGTAAACAAGAAACAAAAGAAAGCTGGAGCAAAAGAAAGCTTTATATTAATATCAAAATGGACTTTAGAAAAAGAAATATTACCAGTAATAAAAAACACATTTCACAATAATAGAGAAATTAAATTACCAAGAGCAACTAATGATTCTAAATGTACATGTAGCTAATTCCAGAGTTTCTAAATACATGAAGCCAAAAGTGACAAAAGTGAAAAGAACAAGAAACCCACAGTTATGTTCAGGAAATTCAACATACTTCTCTTAGTACTTGGCAGAGCAGTAGTCAGAAAATCATTAAAAATATAGAAAACCTAAACTGTCACCTGACTTGATTTAATTGACATTAGTTAGAACACTCTATCCAACAACTAATATAGTTGAACACATTTTCAAGTGCCTAAGGAGCATTCACCAAAAGAAATCTTATTCTGGGCAATAAAACAAAACTCAGTAAATTTAAAAGGACTGAAATCATACAGAGTATGTTCTCTAACCACAAAGGAATTCACTTAGAAATCATTAACAGAAAGACAAGTGAAATTCCTTTAAATGAATTAAACAACACACTTCTAAATAACCCATGGGTCAAAGAAGAAATCCAAAGGAAATTTAAAAATATTTTGAGCTGAATTAAAATAAAAAGTACAACATACCTTATGAAATGTGGCTGAAGGGATGCCTAAAGGGATATATATAGCTTTAGATGCTTAATGTTAGAAGTTATTTTATGGAGAGAATGGAATATAATCACCTTAAAAAGAAGATTTCACTACTATTTAAATGATCCCACTCTGCTGACAACCAGCAAATCATGGACAAGACCATTTTTTATCTTTGTATCACTCATGTGGCAGGTACTTAAGAACTGTTTAAGTAAATGACTGCATTATGCACCAACACAGACTGTACATATCTGAACAAAAAATGGTTTTACAACCCTCCTGGTCCTTATGAATATTTAGCACTGTGTGAAAGATCCGCTGGCAGTCAAAGTCTGGTGAAATGCACAGCTAATATTGCTCCCCTGTATTCTGTTATAATGAAATTATTGTAAGTTAAAGTGAATTGTTTTACTCACTCATTTCTTCTTGCAGGGTTTCTTGTTTCTGCTTCTGAATTTTAATTTCTTGCTCCAGATCTTCTATCTTGCTGTTTTTATTAGCTAACTTTTGATTTAGTTCTTTCATTAAACGTTCATAATCAGCTATTTCCATATTCATCAATGTGGTTTGCTGGGCATCCTGCACATATCAGAAATAAAAGATCCACATGTTGGTAGATCAGTTAATTTTATTTGTAAAATTGCTAATTGCATAACTGTAAATTATGCCAAAGGGATAAACACATTCTATTATGCTTTTCTGTAAATATAGAAAAGTTTACACATCATATGAAGAAACTAGAAGTTGGTACTTTCTATTTTTGTAATTTTATAAAATATTTTCATTGAAGTTCATCATAATTTTCATTAACCACAATTGATAGTTCTACTCATGGAGTTCTTATTTATAAAATATTAGCATTTAAGCAGCTCTTATACCTTTCTTTTTAGCCTCATCTTTGAAAAAAGTAGAGAAAAATTAGCCAAAGTTTTAAGTATAATATGAATTCCAACTTTTGACATTAATTAAATCTTCATGTGTCATAAAGCAATCCTGTACAAAAAAATGAAGTATCAAACCATTTGTGAACCTAGATTCTTCTGAAAAGATAGGAGTGAGAAATATCTTAAACTTTCATTCTTTTGAGGCTAACAATTTATATATGGCTATGTTAGTTTTGAAATATTTCCTTTCTAAACTCTCAGAATCGTTTAACACTGTGAATATTGACCTCAGTTTTGAATCTGGTGTTTTATTTTACCTTTCTAACCAGCTCTAATTCTTGCATGGTTTTCTGAAGCTGTTTCTTTTCCTTCTGAAGCTGCAGTTGAAGTTCTTCAAGTTCATTTACAGAATTGGCATGCTCCTGAAATTAAAAAATACCACTCCCCCACCCCCCCAAACAAACCAACATTAAAAAAGGTATTTGTTAGGGTCTATAAAATAAATCTGACATACTGAAATAAAAAAAGCTTGAAAATCTTTAAATATTTAAAAAACACGCACCCCAAAATCATAGCTTGGGATTCTCAACTTCATAGTTGACATACATTAAGGAATTAATGAACTCTGTTGTATTCACAAATGCTACTCATTAGTAAGTCTTTCCTTCACTTAAATAGTATGATATGTGTCACTATATAACATGAACTAATTCCACAGAACTGTTTTTACCTTTATCTTCTGCTCTTTCTGAAGTTTTTCGGCTTCCAACTCTTTGTCTGCCACTGCCTTGGCTTTTTGGGCTTCTAAAATCTGTACTTCTAATAACTTTGCATTAGACTGTAGTGTCTCAATACGAGCTAAGAGATCTTCATTATCAGAACTTAATTTTTCGCACTAGAATGACAAACGATTCACTACTGTAAACATGTAGAAAATATGTACAGGAGAGGAAGAATAAAATGATACATTGTAAGATTGTTGGCACAGTATGAAAAATGAAGATTTCAAAAACAATTCCACATAATGTAAAATCAAGAGTAAGTTTAAAATACTATTACTGTTAAAATAAATTCTGCAAACATTACAAGAGACCAGGAGCACTGGCAAAGGAAAAGGGAAAAAAGAAACCAAAACCCAAATCAAAACACCCCAGGGAGCTGAGATTAGAGCAATAGATAAGACATGATACTTGCCAGTTGTTTTGTCATATTCTTCTCCCAACAATGGCAAGAACAAAATGAAATTTTCTATTAATTTTAATGAATTTAATTTTATTTTTTATGCAAAATTTTTGAAATTGAAATATACTTATTACATTTTTCATGTCTGCATTTACTCAATTTAAAATTACCTGAAAAGTCCTCTCAACAAAGTGGGTGTAGAGGAATGTACCTCAACATAATAAAGGTCATATATGACAAGCCCTCAGCTACGTCATACTCAGTGGTGAAAAGCTTTTCCTCTAAGATCAGGGACAAGATAAGAATCCCACTCTTATTTATCAAAGTATTAGAAGTCCTAGCCACAGCAATAAGCAAGAAAAAGAAAAGGCATCCAAAGTAGAAAGGAAGAAGTAAAACTGTCACTATTTGCAGATGACAGGATACTATGTATAGAAAACCCTAAAGACTCCCCCCAAAAATGTGAGCGCTAATAAATGAATTCAGTAGAGCTGCAGAATACAAGATCAATATACAGAAATCTGTTGTGTTTCTATACACGAATAACAAACTATCAGGAAGAAAAATTAAGACTAAGTAATCCCACACAACCGCATCAAAAAGAAAAAAAAAAAAAACCTAGTAACCAAAGAGGTGAAAGATTTGTACATTTAAAACTCTAAGACACTGATGAAATAAATTGAAGATGACACACATAAATGGATACTCTATGCTCATAGATTGGAAGAATTAATATTTTCTGAAAGTACAAATACTGTTACACTGACCAAAGCAATCTATAGGTTCAATGCAATTCCTATCAAAAATCCAATGGCATTTTTCACAGAATTAGAACAATTCTAAAATTTGTACAGAACCACAAAAGAGCCCAAATAGCCAAAGCAATTTTGAAAAAAAACCTGGAGGTATCATGCTCCCTGATTTCAAACTATATTATAAAACTATAGTACTCAAAACAGTATGGTGCCGGCATAATAACAGACACATTGATCAATGAAACAGAAAAAAGAGCCCAGAGATAAACCCATGTATATATGGTCAATTCATTTATGACAAAGGAGCCAAGAATATACAATGAGAAAAGGACAGTCTCTTCAATAAATGGTGTTGGGCAAGTTGGATGGACACATGCAAAAGAATGAAACTGGACCACTATCTTACACCTTACACAAAAATTAACTCAAAATGGCATAAAATTTGAATATAAGACCTGAAACCTATTAAGACTCCTAGAGATTGGCAGTAAACTCCTTGACATTGGTCTTGTCAATAATATTTTGAACCTGACATCAAAGGCAAAGGCAACAAAAACAAAAATCAACACATGCGACTGCATCAAACTCAAAAGCTTCTTTACAGCAAAAGAAACCATCAAGAGAATGAAAAGGCAACGTACTGAATGGAAGAAATTACTTGTAAATCCTGTAGCTGATAATGGGTTAATATCCTAAATAAAGAACTCCTACAACTCAATAGCGAAAAACCAAACAGTTTGATTTAAAAATGGGCAGAATATCTATAGACATTTTCCCAAAGACATATAGATGGCCAATAGGTACATGAAAAGATGTTCAACGTCATGGATCATTAGAGAAATGCAAATCAAAACCACAATGAAATATCATCTCATACCTGTTAGAATGGCTATTAAACAACAACAACAACAACAACAACAACCAGAAACAAGTGTTGGCAAGGATGTTGAGAAAAGGGAACCCTTGTGTACTGTTGGTGAAAATGTAAATTGGTGCAGCCACTGTGGAAAACAGTATGGGAAGTTCCTTAAAAAATTAAAAACAGAACTACCATATGATCCAATAATTCCACTTCTGTGTATTTATTCAAAGAAAACAAAAACACTAACTCAAAAAGATATATGTACAGCCATATTCACTGCAGCATGACTAACAATAACCAGGATAAGGATACGACCTAAGTGATCAGTGATGGATGAATGGATAAAGAAAATGTGGTGTATTCATACAATAGAATATTATTTGGCCATACAGAAGTATGAAATCTTGCCATCTGTGACAACATGAATGGACCTTGAGAGCAGTATGCTAAGTGAAGTAAGTCAGATAAAGACAAATACTGTATGATTTCACTTATATATAGAATTAAAAAAAAATAACAGCTAAGCTCATAGAGAGAAGATATGTGGTTGTCAGAGGCACAGGGTGGGGTGTGGGTGAAATCAGTGAAGGGGGTCAAAGGGTGCAAATGTACAGTTATAAAATAAATAAATCATGAAATGTAATATATAGCATAGTGCTATAGTTAATAAGGTATTGAATATCTGAAAGTTGCTAGAAGAGTAAACCTTAAAATTCTAATTGCAAGAAAAAAATTCTTTAACTATGTATGGTGGCAGGTATTACCTAGATTTCACAATATATACAAATCATGATGTTGTACACCTGAAACTAAAGTAACATAATGTTATACGTCAATTATACCTCAAAATTTTTTTTTACCTGAAAAGTTGAATTCCTTAATTGTCTTGTAAGGTCTTCTATGTGATGCTCAAAATTATTAGCACGTTCTTTTTCCACATCCAGCTGCTCTGACTGCTTATCATATTCTAACAAAAGATTCTTCAAAAAAAGGCAAAAGGATTTAACTTCAGGCAATTATTATACATTCAACCAGACTGTATTATCAAACCATCTTGATATAACATTTATGAGTCCATTCTGAAAGCTTAAAGTATTTAAATTCAACATTTGGTAGAATATCTAACTGGCATTATATAATAAAATTAGTATAATTCAGATGACTTTTAGTATGGGGGGGATCTATTAGAGAGCAAAATGATTTTACATTTATACAATATAATATCTGCAAGTTAAATATTCTAGTCATCAACAAAAATAAACTTCTGAAACATAAACAAAAGTTAGAGAAGGAGAAGAAGAGTTTAACTTGGTTGCCTTAACTAACTCCACCTAAAGGATTCTGATAGGGAAATGTTTTAGGCCCAGCCTAATATAAGGTAGAAGTGCTAATGGAGGAACATAGGAAGATATTTTATAAAAACAGTGTCTCATACTCTGTGGCAAAATGTTTAACATTTTCTGAACTCTAAAACCAATGGAATTTTCTTTAATATTTCTGGTTTGTGCCTACTCAAAAACAAAATGCCCAGACTGGCCTTTTTGTGACATACTAGCAAATCAGGTTATCCTCCAAAATATGTACATGAGATTCACTGTTTCCAGACTGTATGTGGGATATTTTTTTTTTCTTCCTCTCTCCTCTCTTATAAATCCTGTTTTCACTTTTGTTCCTGGAGAACTACTGACTGTTCTCCTTCACATAAATGAATTTTTGTGCATAATAACAAACAAAATCTGAGTTTTCTTTGAAAGTTTATTTTGGAAAGCCTCAAAAGTGGCCTTCATCCAGACCAGGACCTCTTGAGTCCTTGGCTCCCCCCCCTTCCCAGACTCCTTTGGGGTCTCATGTGTGACAATTATATGCTCTTTCTGATTCCTGCTTGCCAAATCTGATTCTTGGCCAAATCTAATTTTGTTTCTAATTCTGATTTATACATAATCAACTATTATCCACACTGGTAGCTGAGTGTTAGAATCTGGGTTTCAATTTTATGGTCTATCCATCTTGTGATAGGTAAAAGGCAGGAATTGGGAATCTAGAAGCTGGCTTATAAATTTGTTTGTTCATGTTTATTTGTCTGAGAATTCTGTTACTTCCTGGCATATTGAGAAATCATTTGTGTTCTTTTCCACAGAGAGAAGATTTCATGCTTGTTTTGTATTTGTGCAAATTCCTCTAACTCCATAGATCAGAGATCTTTATCCTCTTAAACTCTATCTGGTCTTCTTTGTTTTTACTCGCTATGGTTCTAATAGTTGTCAAGGACTGCAAAAATTGAGTATCAAAGCTGACTCTAGTAAATAATGGCTCCTTACAGGAAATTCTGACTATAATCATATATTATTCCTAAGGGGAGCACTGGAACAAAAAATGAATGCCATGCACGCAATGGTCTAATTTCCTTGATGCATATGCTGATGCTTCTTCTCAGCAAAGAATAATTATGAATTATCATCCCTTCAGAACTGTCGCGTGTTCAGATCTTAAAAAAACCAAACAAAACTGATAAAGATGATGATTTTAAGTGATACGAAGACTGGAAAAAGAAACTAGCCAAATTCACAAGTAATCCACAAAATTACTGAGCATCCTAATATTGATGCTCCTTAAGGAACCTAATGGAGCTCAGTTGTAAGTCTGTTTTTACAAAAAGCGGTAATTTTTTAAAATTTCATTTTTTATTTAAATACTAGTAATATATATGGTAAAATTGGTTTCAGGTGTAGAATTTGGTGATTCATCACTTACATATAATTCCCAGTGCTCATCACAAGTGCCCTCCTTAATACTCATCACCCATTTAGCCCATCCCCCACCTGCTTACCCCCATCAACCCTCAGTTTGTTCTCTATAGTTAAGAGTCTCTTATGGTTTGCATTCCTCTTTTTCCCTTCTGCTATGTTCATCTGTTTTGTTTCTTAAATTCCACATATGAGTGAAATCATATGGTACTTGTCTTTTTCTGACTTATTTTGCTTAGCATAATACACTCTAGCTCCATCCACGTTGTTGCAAATGGCAAGATTTCATTCTTTTTGATGGCTGAGTAACATTCCATTGTGTGTGTGTGTGTGTGTGTGTGAATGTATATATGCCACATCTTCTTTATCCATTCATCTGTCAGTGGACATTTGGGTTCTTTGGCTATTGTTGATAATGCTGCTATAAATATCAGGGTGCATGCACCCCTTTGAATCACTTTTTGTATCCTACTACTACCCAGTAGTGCAATTGCTGGGTCATAGGGTAGCTCTATTTTCAACTTTTTGAGGAACCTCTGTACTGTTTTCCAGAGTGGCTCCACCAGCTTGCATTCCCACCAACAGTGTAAGGTTTCCCTTTCTCCACAACCTCACCAACGTCTGTTGTCTCCTGAGTTGTTAATTTTAGTTATTCTGACAAGAGAGGTGGTATCTCATTGTAGTTTTGATTTGTATTTCCCTGAGGATGAGTGATGTTGAGCATCTTTTTAAAATGTATCTGCTAGGGATGACTGGGTGGCTCAGTCAGTTAAGTGTCTGCCTTCGGCTCAGGTCATAGGGTCTTGCTCAGCGGGTCTTGCTCTGCCTGCTGCTCCCCCTGCTTGTGCGTGTGCTCTCTGACAAATAAATAAATCAAAGTCTTAAAAAAAAAAAATGTATCTGCTAGTCATCTGGATGTCTTCTTTGGAAAAATGTCTGTTCATATCTTCTGCCCATTTCTTAACTGGATTATTTAGTTTTTGGGTGTTGAGTTTTATAGATTTTGGATACGAACCCATCATCAGATATGTCATTTGCAAATACCTTCTCCCATTCTGTCAGTTGTCTTTTGGTTTTGTTGACTTCTTCCTTTGCTGTGCAAAAGCTTTTGATCTTAATGAAGTCCTAATAGTTCATTCTTGCTTTTGTTTCCCTTGCTCCTGGCAACATGTCTAGTTAAGAAGTTGGGGTGGCTCAGGTGGCTGAGGTCAAAGAGGTTGCTGCCTGTGTTCTCCTCTAGGATTTTGATGGTTTTCTGTCTCACATTTAGGTTTTCCATCCATTTTGAATTTATTTTTGTGTAGTGTAAGAAAGTGGTCCAGTTTCATTCTTTGGTAAGTTGTTGTCCAGTTTTCCCAAAACCATTTATTGAAGAGATTTTTTCCATCAAGTATTCATTTCTGCTTTCTCGAAGATTAACTGACCATATAGTTGTGGGTCTATACATGGCTTTTCTTTTCTGTTCCATTGATCTATGTGTCTGTTTTTGTGCCAATACCATACTGCCTTGATGATTACAGTTTGTAATATAGCTTGAAGTCCGGAATTGTGATGTCTCCAGCTTTGCTTTGCTTTTAGTGATTATCATTTTTTTTTTTAAAGATTTTATTTATTTATATGACAGACAGAGACAGCGCAAGAGAGGGAACGCAAGCAGGGGGAGTGGGAGAGGGAGAAGCAGGCCCCCTGCAGAGCAGGGAGCCTGATGTGGGGCTCGATCCCAGGACGCTGGGACCACTACCCGAGCAGAAGGCAGATGCTCAACAACTGAGCAACCCAAGCACCCTAGTGATCATCATTCTTAAACATATCAGCACTGCTGATTTAATCTTAAATCCTGATGTTTCATCACAAATGAAATCCCTACCTTACTCAAAGATTTAGAAAATTTTACAACTATAAAACCTATTTTTAAAAATGTTTTAATAGACTTCATTTTTTTTTTCTTTAGAGAAGTTTTAGGTTCACACCAACACTGAGAGAAAGGTACATAGATTTCCCATTACCCCTCCACCCCAAATGCAGAGCCTCTGACATTATCAACAAGCCCCACCACAGTGGTACATTTATTGTAACTGATGACCCTACAAGGACACATCATCCTCCAAAGTCCATAGTTTACACTAGGGTTTACTTTTGGTGTTATACATTCTCTAGGTTTGGAAAAATTTAAAATGACATACATCCTCCATTATAGATTATCATACAGAGTAGTTTCACAAGCTAAAAATCCACAGAGGATTTTCCCACCTCTTTCCATTTTTCCCCCACTTATTTATCCCTTCCTTCCCCAAACCCCTGGGTACCACTGATTGCTTTTTTTCTCAACTGTCTTTTGCCTTTTCCAGAATGTCATATAGTTGGAATAATACATTATGTAGACATTTCAGATTGGCTTCTTTTGCTTGGTAATAGTATACATTTAAGTGTCCTCCACACCTTTTCATGGCTTGATAGCTCATTTCTTTTTAGTGCTGAATAATACTCCATTGTTTGAATGTACCACAGCTTATCTAATCACCTACTGAAGGCCACTCTGGTTGTTTCCAAATTTTGGCAATTATAAATACAGCTGCTATAAACATCTATGTGCAGGTTTTTGTGTGGATATGTTTTCAACTGCGTTGGGTAAATACCAACGGTTACTAGATTGTATGGTAGGAGTAGGTTTAGTTTCGTAAGAAACTGCCAAATTTCTCCCCAAATGGCTGTACTTACTCTTTTGCAACCCCACCAGAGTTCCTAAATGAGAGTTCCTGTTGCTTCATGTCCTAGTCAGCATTTGGTAGTGTTGGTGTTTCAGATTTTGGCCATTCTAATAGGTGTGCAGTGGTTATCTCATTGTTTTCATTTGTACTTCCCTGATGACATATGGTGTGGAGTATCTTTATATGCTTATTTGCCATCTCTTTACCTTCTTTGGTGTGGTATCTGTGAAATTTTTGGCCCATTTTTAAAATCAGGTTTTGGTTGAGTTTTAGTGGTTCTTTGCATATTTTGGGATAACAGTCCTTCATCAGATATATGTCCTTTGCAAATATTTTCTCCCAGTCTATGCCTTCTCATTCTCTTGATATTATCCTTCACAGAACAGCAATTTGTAATTTAAATGAAGTATATATAGCTTATCAATTCTTTCATGGGTCAGGCCTTTGGTGTTCTATCTAAAAAGTCATTGCCATACCCAAATTAACTAGGTTTTTTCCCATTATCTTCTAGGAATTTCATGTCTTATGTTTTACATTTAGGCTTGTGATCCACTGAGTTAATTTTTGTGAAGGACATAAGGTCTGTGTCGAGATTCCATTTGTTTTATATGTGCATGTCCAGTTGTTCCAGCACCATTTGTTGAAAACATTACCTTTGCTCCACTGTCAAAGAACAGTTGACTATATTTATGTGGGTCTTTTTCTGGGCTCTCTATTCTGTTCCACTGATCTGTCTATTCTTTCACCAACACCACATTGTCTTGATTGCTGTAGTGTTATAGTTAAGTCTTGAGGTCAGGTTAATCCTCCCATTTTATTCTTCTTCAATATTGTGTTGCCTTTTCTGAGTCTGACCTATATCATTTTCCAAAGAACTTTTTACGTTTGTTGAAAGGCATGTCTTTTCCTATGAGTATTCTCATTATTGCAGTTATACCTTGTTCTTGTCTCACAGTTGATATTCTATTCTTTTTCAAACTTTTGAAATCTATATTCTAAACAAAGAATCTGGCATACCTGGTCTACCCATGGAGGAAAAATTAATAAAACATATTATGGGGTTCTTAAAATTGAAAAAAGCAAATTGCTAATGGCTCATAAAAGACAAGCCTATATTTAAACTCAAATAAGTGTTTTACAAAATGAATTTGTCAGATACCTTTATATATTAAGGATATTAATCCCTTGTCATATTTTCATGTTAAGTTTATACTTTTATTATAGTTCAGTTTATCTTTTTCTTTGTAACTTCTTTAACTGCTTTAAGTTTAGAAACATACTTCATATCCAGAACTCAAATGATTAAGTGTCTTATACTAGGTTTTTAAAAATCCCTTTCACATTTGACAAAACTCTTTAAATTCATCTAGAATTCATTTTGGTGTGTGGGAGTGAAGTAAAAATCTGACTAAATTATTCTGAAGTAGTTATTTAATTCCTTCTTTGTTAGTTTCCATGTTTTTAGATCTTACTGTAGTATACAGCATAGCTTACTTGGTGTTAGAACAAATCTGGAACCAGACTGCCTGAATCCAACCCTAGCTTTACTATGTTACTTGCTCTGTGATTTGAGTCTCTTAATCTCTTTGTGCCTCGGATTCCTCACTTGTAAACTGGCAATGTTAGTAACATATTTCTTGGGGTTCTTTTGAGAATTAAGTGTGATAAGATATGTAAAGTGCTTAGAAGAGAACCTTGCCTAGAAGTGTTTGTTGTTATACAGAAGTCTCTATGTCTTCTGTTAATGTCTTATTTTTACATCAGACCTGGATCACATTATTATGGTTTCATAATAAATTTTAGCATCTGCTAAAGCAAGATGTCCATTTTCTTTTTTCACTTAAAAAGTATTTACTATTCTTGTGAGCTTATTTTCCATTTGAAACTTAGAATGATCAAGATTGCCCAGTCAAAAAAAATCCTAGATTTTTTAGTGAGATTGTTTTGGAACATGTAAACCAACCTGAAAACTAGTATTTCAAATAATAATAGTTGCCATATATATGTTCTGTAGTTTTCTTCGTGAAGGCCAAATTTTCTCATTAAAGTTCTTCCAAAAATTTTATTTTTTGGCTACTATGGAATTTTCTTCTTTCAATCAATCCCACTTGGCTTACTTTCTTGTCCCTACCACCCACATTTATTGTTCTACACAGTACGTTTCTTATATTTTTGTCTACTTTTTATTATTGCCACTGGAATTTAAGTCCTAAGAGGGCACAAATTTAGTGTATTTGGTTGACTGCACCTCCCTAGAACTCAGTATTTGGCCTGACTGTATAAATATTTGCCAAATAGATACATAAAGAATGTAATGGTATTTATCTTACATTTAATGATGTCATTGCACTCTCATTTTATTTTTTTTTTATAATAGATTCTCATGTTAGGTTGACAAGCATTATTACCTCCAAATAATGCATTCACTTTCTTTTTAAACTGTTGTTTGAGCTTCAAGTTTATTCACTTGGCCAGAATATAAAATAATAACAGTAATAATAGCCATCTTTTTTGTTACTTATTTTATTAGGAAATCCCAAAACAGAATTTTAGTTTTAAAAAAGTAATAGCTTGAAGGAACTTTAAAGCTTAGACACTTAAAATCTTGATACTAGGATGCTACCACATTACACAAAAAAATAGAAAAAAGGATTTACTAAAAAATACAAGGTGACTGTGTTATGGACAAGAGTTTCACATTTCTAGTACATTCCTTAACTTAGAAGTTCCAAATATAACTTGCTATTAAAATAACTATTTTTACCTTATAGCTTTCTGCTCCTTGAATGAGATCTCTCATGGAAGTAGACAACTGATCCTTTTCTGATCGAACAGATTCTAGCTCTTCCCGTAGACTCTGGGCCTATTTTAAATATAAGAAGTTTTTTATGGACAGAAATACTAGATTTTCTAACATGTAAAATTCTTGAAGCTTGCATTTTTAAGTCCCCTTACCTCTTTTTTGCTAGAATCTAGTTCTTTCTTTGCCTTCACAGCAACCAGTTTTATCTTATTTATTTTTTCCTCTTTCTCTTTAGATTCTTTGTCCAGATATCCTAAAAACACAAAATGAAAGAATTATATATGAACTCAAAAGGAAAAAAACCCAATTTACTTACTTTAGCCTTTGAAATTGACCTTTAATTGGGAACACAAAATCTGTAATTTGGAATTAAAAGTAATGAAATAAGTAGCAAAAATATTAATATTTTTTTAAGTGAAAGCTTATTCATTACCTAAGCAAGGCAAACAATGTAAAAAATTTCCTGCAATCAAAATAGCCTACTTTTCTTAAAAATCATTTCATAAGCAGCTAGAAATTAGAGAGGGTGTTAGTACTCCTTTAATGTTAGAAGACTTCCTAGAGGGCACCTGGGTGGCTCAGTTGGTTAAGAGTCTGCCTTTGGCTCAGATCAAGATCTCAGGGTCCTGGAATCAAGCCCCCTATCGGGTTCCCTGCTCAGCAAGGAGTTAGCTTCTCCCTCTCCCTTTGCCCTTCCCCACCCCCACTTGTACTCTCTCTCCTTCAAATAAATAAATAAAATCTTAAAAAAAAAAAAAAAAAGATTTCCCAGAAACTCAAGTACCGTAGGACTTTTGGTGGCAATCTGCAAATCAGGGTCATGTAAGGGAAATACCAGACACAGTTAAATACTTAGGCTCTATAGGCACACTCCTCTTGGTTGACAGGTGTAATTTTTACAACTAAACCCATAATGTGTTTTACGTACCCAATCCTGATCTCTCTCTTAATGTCTTTAGCCATCTCCTCTATTTCAACTCCTGTGTTTCAGATCTTAATTCTTGCTATTTCTGCTTAAGTCACGATCTGAATTTCTGTTCTTGCTTGTTATTCTAGATGCACCTGTGCTCACAGCCTCTGCCTTCCGCTGCTGCAGTGTGGTGATTTGCCTTTTGTGTGTGTGCAGCACTGGCCAGCTGTTCCACTTCTGCATTTCATTCTATAACCTTCTCACCCACTCAGGCATCAGTGCAGCAATGCTCCCTCTTTCTTGTGCAGCAAATCCCCCTAAT
This sequence comes from Mirounga leonina, assembly GCF_011800145.1. Taxonomy (NCBI): domain Eukaryota; kingdom Metazoa; phylum Chordata; class Mammalia; order Carnivora; family Phocidae; genus Mirounga; species Mirounga leonina. Next base: position 78,945,097 of record NW_023270305.1, on the reverse strand, counting down.
GGATTTTTTCCCAACATGCAAAAAGGAAAATATCAAGAGCTTTAAAGCTAAGAGCAAACAGTGGAAGGACCAAAGAGGATGGGAAGAGGTCACAAAAGGACTGGTGAAACATCGCACACACACAAAAAGGCAAATCACCACACTTCCCATCTGGCTATTGTCTCATCTCTTTCTTGTATAGCAAAACTCCGTGTTAAGAGTTGTGTACACATGCTCTCAAATTTCTCTTCCCCCATTTTTTTTCTTGAACTCATTTTAATCAGGCTCTGGCCTTAGCATATCACAGAACAGGTTCTCAAGTTACTAATGACCTCTGTGCTGCTTAATCTAATGATTAGTTCATTGTACTAATGTTACTTGACCTATAGCAGCATTTGCCATGGTTAAATATTTGTTCCCTTTTGAAACACTTCTATCACTTGCACTTCATTGGTCTTAATTTCTAAGACATTCTATGCTCTGGGTTTTCCTAACTCACTGGCTACTCCTTCTCAATCTCCTTTGCTGTTCCTGTCTTTCAGATTTCTAAATGACAGATTAATTGTCTCTGGTCTTTTTTCTACATTCACTTCCTTGGTGATCTCCATTTTATGGCTTTTAATGCAACTATTATGTTAACTACAACTTTTTATCTCTGGTCTAGCTCCCCCCCCCAACTCCAGATTTGCATATTTAGCAATCTACCTGACATTTCCATTAGGGTTGTTATATAACATGTCTCAAACTGAGTTCCTAATTTCATCTAACTCTACCTGCCTCAATCATCCACCTCAAGAAAATAGGATTCATCATAAAATCTTACAACTTCCTCCTCTCCCTCTTCCCCACCAGACTAATTGGGCACTAAACTGAAGCATTATGGGCACATTACTTAATACTTCTAGGTATTTGTTTCTTCATTTTTAAATGGGAATAAAATAGCTACCCCGTAATGTTAGTATGATGAAGATGCGTTAGGAAAAAGTCCCAATTGCTCTGCACACGTTCTTTTGCTTTTGTGATGGGACTCCTGCCTCTCCAGGAACTTCTTGGTATGCTCCTTAATCTTATATATGTTAACATACATGCACCTGCTGTTCCCTCCTGCCTCTTCTCTTGTCAAATTTCTCATTCTTCAAGACACAACAAAAGTACGGCCTATTCTGTGATGTTTTTTCCTAACTCAAGACAGTTAATCATGCCTTCCTGTAGTGCCAGCACTGTATCTTGTCCACACCTCAAACTACTGCAATAACAGCCCCTTCTGGCACTGAACTCTTTGAAGACATGGTCTGTATCTTAATCACTCTGCTATTAATATAGTCTGGCATTCAAATAAAGTTTGCTAAATGAATGAAAAATCCCAAAACAATCATGGAACCATTTATAAAGGGAATCACATCAGTCCTTTGGATTAAACAAGAAAGTGGTAATTTTGGAAGGGAAGGCAAACAGATGGCAGAGAAGCAAGAATGGGGACATTAGAAAGAGACAGCTAGCTATTATGATTAAACAACTCATTAACTAGTTACTACATTTCTCAACAGACTCTAACACTACAAGAATCTGTGTAATTCATTGCAACAATATATGCAAAACCATACTTACCTATTTTTTCTTCCAGCTCTTTTACTAAAGAAGATTGATCATTTTCTACAGGTGATTTCTCTAAGGAATCCTAGATTTTATAGGAAAAACAAAAAGAAAATCACTTCATTCCCCACAATGAACTGGCCATCATGTCATGCTTGAGAAAATCCTCATTAAAGAAAATTCACATAAAAGGCAATTTGATGAAGTCTTTTTCCTACCTTGACAGACCAGGTAATACTGACCTTATCAGGCATATAGTATTTACTATAAAAAAACAAACAAACAGTAGTATCCAAGGCCAAGATGAATAACCTGACACATATCAAACACAATGCAATAAGGGAAAGATTAAATGATTATTGTTTATCATACTTTCATAAATTTTTGGAGAAAAATCTAATATTTTGGCTAAAGTTAAATACTGCAATAGCCCACTTTTCTGCTCAACAGTGCTCTTTAAGAAAGGTATTATGTATATCACACAAGAATGAAATTCAGGTCTTTTTCATTATGTAGTTTTAGTGGTGACTGGTTGCACAATTTTAACCAGGACATTTAACCCCTTAATCATTTAATCTTATGCAAAATCAAGATTCTAAAATGATCTAAAACCAAAAAGTGACCAATGTGGATATAGGATACACAACACGAAAATGTTTACTGTACTTTCAGAAAATTGTCATTTGAGCTTAAATGATGAAAATTTACTTCTAAGTGTAAAAATTTAATGTATATATTTTCTCGAATCTAGGACTAGAATTAAGAATTTATTTAAATTAATAGAATTGAAATAAGAGTACCTTTAATAATAACAACTCTGCTCTCACATCCTGTAATTCGGCTTCTTTTTGCTCTAGTGATAGCCTCAGATTTTCATGTTCCTTTACAAAACACTGTTCTTTTACATTATGGGTTTCATTTTTGCTACATAATTTTTGAGAGGCTTCTTCAACTTGACTTAAAAGATTCTGATTTTCAAGTCTTGTTTTTTCATTAGCATTCTTCATTTCTAGAAGATCAGACTGCAAGTCCTCTTTATGTGACAGTGTTTCTTCTAACTCTTTCCTTAAGAGAACTTTCTCTTGTTCATGGTTTCTTAGTAAAGATCGAAGTTCTTCACACTGAACTGTATTCTCTTCTTGAAGGCACTCAATCTTTTTTTCTAACTCTGCTGCCCTTTTATCATAGTGAAAAATCATGTTGTGTTTTTCCTCATTTATTTTAGTTAAGGATTCACCTATTGCTTGCAGGACATTCACAACATCTTGTTCTTCATTTTCTTCAGAAATTTTGGGCTCCATCTGCTTAAGAAAACCATACAACTGAGTTTTGACAAATAACTTCTGAACCTGCTCATTTTCAAGCACTGTACTTAAATTATCTCGTTCTGCAACCACTAACTGAAGTTTCTTTTCTAATTCAGAAATGTGTTCCATAAGCATAAAAACTCCTTCTTTTTGGGACAGGAGAGCTTCCAAATCCCTATTTAACTTGTTCTTTTCTGAACTTAATCTATTATTTTCCTCATAAGGAGACCTCACTTCAGATGACAGTGCTTCCTGGTCTTCAGAAATAATTTTTAATCGAATCATAAGCTTTTCTAGTTTTTGGTTATTTTGATCCTTTTCTTTTAAAGTTTCTTCTAGTTCTCCCGTTAATTCATTTACCTTTTGTTCTAGTTCACTGTTGTACTGGCTAGTTTGTTCCACTTTTTCCCTAAGTTCTATGACCAATCTTTCTTCCCTTTCACATTTTTTATGGAGATTATCCATCTCTTCATGAGAAGATTTTATTTTACCTATGAAAATATTTTTTTCCTCAGTAAGAGAATTTATCTTTGCTTCAAATTCTTGTAACATGGTATCTCTCTGACTGAGACTAACTAAACATAATTCATTCTTTTCTTGAAGACTTTTTATGGTATTTTCAAGTTCTGGTACTAATTCTTGTTGGGATAACTTTTCGTTTTCTCTCTGGAGATGATTCACAGTTTCAAGAAGAGCATCTTTTTCATTAAAAGCAGTTCTGAGCTTCTGTTGAAGTTCATTAACATCAGATGCTTGCTGTTGCTTCATTGATTCAAACTCTTGACTTATTTTCCCAGCAGATTCCCCCAGTTCTGTTTGTAAGATTTCCATAATCTCTCGCAAACTCTCATAATTTAAAATTGCTTCTTGCTTTTCTTGCTGTAGGTTTTCACATTGCTCCTTAAGACCCTGTATTTCAAACATTAATGTTAATTTTTCTTTTTCTGAGCCTGACAAAAATGTCTCATTTAGTTCTGATATTTCTTTTTGATGTTGTTCCTTAAGACTCTGTACTTCTTTGTTATGTTTTTCTACAGTATAGCAAAATTGTTTATTTGAATCTTCTAGCTCAGATTTTAATTTTTCAATTACACAACCCTGTTCTTCTTTAGCTAGCAACAATTCATTAATTTTAAACTCCAAGTCTTCCCGTTCATGAAAAAACTCATCTTTTATATGTTGTGCATCAATTTCAAGTTTTAATTTAAGATTATTCATGTAAGTTACCTCATCTTTTAAGATACTATGTTGAGACTCCAATTCTTTTAAGGTATTTTCTAAATGTTTGACTTTTTCGTTTACTACTCGTTCTACAAAAGCATCTTTTAAGACCAAAGGACACATCTGATTTTCATGGTTTGCATTTGGTGCATTCTCTAAGTTTTCTAATTCACATTCATATTTCTCCTGAGTGTTCTTCTCACTTGCCTCACCTTGTCTGACTAAATTCTCCTTTAGCTGGTTTAAATTATTTACTTCTGCTTCACGTTCTTTAGCAGATGCTTCAATTTGGCACATCAATTCTTTAATCTGCTCTTGGTGTGTAGCTTTCAATTGCAAAAGCTCTTTTTGCAAACTAATAACATCTTTTTGGTAATGCTGGGAATTAGCCTCAATGACTTCTTGGAGATGAGTAATTTCTTTCTCCTTTTCATTTGTGGCAGCTCTTAGTTGTTTTTGCAGATACAAAATTTGCTCCTCAAAGGCTGGCCTGATATTCTGAATCTCCTCTTGTAGTTTTTTAACATTATCTTCACAGTCACCCTGGAATTGAAGTTGTTCAGAAAGTTCTAATTGTTTTTTGGTTACTTCTTCCAGTTCCTTTTGCAAGCTAGCTTTATCTTCACTGTGCTTGGAATGTACTGCCATTAATTCATTTTTCAGATTTTCAATTTCTTTCACATAGTTTCTTTGTGATTGTTCAAACTCCTTGTTCACATCTTTGATCTTAGTTACAGAATCCTATTACAAAAACAAGCACACAAAAATTATTTAAGACAAAAGAAACAGCTGCCTTCAGGAAAAATATTAGCCACAGACTAATTAGAAAAGGAAGTGAGCAAAAATGTACATAGAGAAATAGGATACTGAGATTCCAAGAATTCTGCACAGGCTGTGACTACCTTAAGTATGACAATATACTGCACATCAGCAGTATTAAATATGTTATTCAAAGTAATAACTAAAAAGACAAGAAAACACAAAATAATAACTAAGAAATAAGAAATCTCTGAGTTTAATTTCCTTTTAAAAAGTGATAAATTATGTAAGTTGCATTAAGTCACAAGACTTTAATTAGTATCTCCTGAGTAAAATAATAAGGGACTTTTGGAGAAAATTAGCCCAGACCCAAAAGGCAATTGAGTATCCTAGAACTGAACAGATAATGATATTTAGAGTATGTGTGAGAATCAACTTACTTAAGTACTGTTTCACAAAATATGTAATCTTTATTAATTTTTAATAAAGAATGACATTATAGCAATAAGTAAGATTAAGCAATGCAACAACATTGGCTCCAATTCTATGTATCCAGATGATTTTTAATGATTTTTCTTTTTAGATATCAACTTGTTTTCTTGTAAATTATTATAATCAGACCAGATGCTCGTTAAGGTCTTAGCTCTAAAATTCATGACCATATTAGTTAACAAATAAAAAACCAAACATTAAACTGTTGTCTTACCTCAACCTCTTGCTTCATTTTAATATTTTCCTTCTTCAGACAAAGACACTGTTGCTCAGTCTCTGCTTTTTCCAGAAGAATGGCATCCAGACGTTCAGTCAATGCCTGTTTTGGAACAGGATGATTTGTTTGCCTGTGGTTAAACATGGTGGATTGACCACATGCATAAATTTCTCTTCACCTTTTCCAAACCACACTGAAGTAAGGATAAAAGACTTAAAAAGGTCTATACATAAGAACAAAGAGAAAAGGAGAAAAGAAGTGAGCATATGGGAAATTTCACCATATTTTTTGAAAACTAAAAAGTGGAGGAGGAACTGAATTAGAAATTAGAAAGACGGAAAGTATAACTCACAGTACCTTCACAAGGAAACACATATGAGAAGCTGGCAAATACTCTAGAAAACTAAATGCTCAGAAATCAGAGGCCCCAGATACTGTTAAGGGAAGTATAATGTGTGGGATTCAAAAATTGGGGATTGGTTGAAAACCTGAATAGGGAGTGGTTAGAATAATAGGCAAGAAATCACTCATGTCCCTTCTTTCTCAGAGACAGGTTTGTTCTCTGCAGAAATTAAACAGGATAGGAAGTTAATGAAACAGAAATTAAATCAACAAGAGTCAGTTGATTTGAAAAAAAAATGCTAATGAAACAACCTCTAGCAAGACTGACCAAGAGAAGACAGAAGTCACAATCATAAAATAAAAAGGAAACATATTTACATATAAATCAGAGATTAAAGAGTTAAAGACAATATTATGAACAATTATTTGGCAACAACATTAACAACTGAAATGAAAGGAATAAAAATTGCTAGAAAAATATAGCTTCATTAACTCAAGAAAAAATTAAAAACCATAATTAATACTATAACTACTTAAAAATGAAACTAGTGGCTTAAAAATTGTCTACTAAAGAAAACAGAAGGAAGAGTTTTACAGGTGAATTCCATCAAATTTTCAAAGAACAGATTATCCCAATTACATATGAACTTAGACAAAATAAGAAGCAATTCCCAAGTTATTCTATAAAATTTGCATAACTTGATACAAATATCTGAGGACTTTACAAACAGGAAAATCATAAATCATAAATCCAATTCACCACAAATCCAGATAAAGTTAATCCTAAAGGTTAAAATCTAAATAAATGTTAAAATCCTGAATAAGTCTTAGTCCACTATCACCCTAGATTTGCTTGCCTCTGAACTTACATGAAATAAAGAAAAACTTTAACAAAAACAAAACAGATGCAGAAAATTTAGAGTTTTATATAAAGTTATAGCTATTATTCAGACAGGGGTAGAATAAAGCCATTTTAAAATATGGGATGACAACATTTTCCTCCCAAACATCCCTTCTTAGAATGCTACAGAAAGACATACTCTATATAAGATGAGGTTAACCAAGAAAGTCAATGACATGTCACCTAGCAAACAGGGGCCAATAATAGGAAAGCAGTATAGAAATTCACAGGATCACAGCACAAGGCCAATTCCAGGAAAACTGTGTGGCAGACCAAGAGAATGACCAGAACAAATCAGTGTAGGACAGAAGGCTCTAGAAGGAGGTGGTCCAGGAAAAAATGGAAAAGGTTATTTGATCTATTTGACCGAAAGTAAGAGTTGTTGTGAAAGATAGCTAAATTTTCATCTGCTGTAGCAGCAAGTTAAGAGCTAAATGTCTAAATGGATAAATCAAAGAATAGCAGTATAACCATATATTTTTAGAAACAGAAATAATTCTGTTATTTAGTATTATAATAAGCTCTTTAGTAATTAGCATTATTGGTAAATCATATGCATATATTACTTTGGTTAAAACAGTTTTAGTTTTGGGCGCCTGGGTGCCTCAGTTAGTTAAGCGACTGCCTTCGGCTCAGTCATGATCCTGGAGTCCTGGATCGAGTCTTGCATCGGGCTCCCTGCTCGGCAGGGAGTCTGCTTCTCCCTCTGACCCTCCCCCCTCTCGTGTGCTCTCTCTCATTCTCTCTCTCTCAAATAAATAAATAAAATCTTTAAAAACAAAAAAAAAACAGTTTTAGTTTTAAAATTAGTTTTTCACAATACATAATGTATTGCAATATACACTTCTGACTAGTAAATATCAGGGGAAGCCTAAATACATTCATTAAATTTAGGAGATATATAGAGGCCATTAACTGAAAACAGCTGTAAAAAACCTTGAAGGTTTGAGGCACAGAATGGACAGTTATTTTTTAGCAAACATAGATTTGATTCCAGCAAAGAGATAGTAACAAGAATGACTGTACTAGAAATTCCATTCTCTTAACATGCAGTTTTCACCTTCCCCTTGCATTTAGCAGCAGCATATAAGTTCACTATAATACCATACACTTCAAATTTTGACATGGAAAATATGGATTATTATTCCTATATTTAAAATAGAAGTCAAACATGTCAGCTTTAAATAAAATTTAGATGTATCCCAATGCACTAGAAGATCACTACCAGAAATAAGATGATTTCCAGAAATTTTAATTATAATTAAAACTTATAAAAAGCCATAAATTTTTAACATTATAGGAAAACCAGAAAATTCTGTATTCAGAGCCTCATTTTTCTAGTGTAGTTTTTCCAATGAAGAGATAAAACTTAGCAAGAAGTTTTCCAGAGGTGTAGAGAATGTATTATATTGCAGTATAGGATTTTTCTAAAATAGAAAAATTACTTATAGCAGCAGAATAACTGATACATATCTCTTTCACTCCCCAAAGTAATTCTCTCATTAGAATTAGAAGCCAAAGGTTTTGTTCTCATGAATTTTACCAAACTTACTTTCTGAAACTTGAGCGGTGAGGATAACATGCTTTAATATGAAATTAACCTGAAAAGTAAAGCTCGTTAACTTAGAGAAATTTTCTAATCTCCTCTTTAGCAGTTTTGACAGAAAGGGAGAATACACTACTCGGGAATAAGGAGGAAATAAGGCAGATATTTAGATATTCTGGAATGCAACTGTATAACAAGTATTTCAAGGGCTAAGAGTTAACTGATACTAAATGATACAAAAACCCCTTTTTAGTGTGTATGTATTAAATACCCCCACAAATAAAATATGCCAATAACATATATTACAATGAATTTTTTATTTTATTTTTTTAAAAGATTTTATTTATTTGAGAGAGAGAGATAGCGAGAGATAGTACCAGCAAAGGGGGGGAGTGCAAACGGGGGAAGCGGGGAGAGGGAGAAGCAGGCTCCCCCGAGCAGGGAGCCCGATGCGGGACTCGATCCCAGCACCCTGGGATCATGACCCAAGCCAAAGGCAGACACTTAACCGAATGAGCCACCCAGGCATCCCTACAATAAATTATTGAGAACTTATGTGACCGATGCAATTTTAAGTTCTAAGCATGTATTAACTCAAAATACAACACCTCTATGAAAAGTAGGTATTATTATTATTTTCTCTAGTCTACAGGTGAAGGAACTGAAAGGAAAGAAACTTAGATATGGCCACGTAGGTAATACATGGCAGAGCAGGGATCCAAAGATCTGAAATCAGGGTGTCTGGCTCTAGAGTCAATACTCTTAGGTAAATATCAAGTAGTTTTACTTCAGCTATCACTGATTAATAAAATACAAAATGACTAAATAAGCAAAGAAAACTACTATGAATTCACTAATACTTAAGTAACTCAGTACACTGTGAATCCAAATGGTATTTGTGCACACTATGCATGCTTTATATACTGTCTTAGCTAAATAAAGAACAAAGCAATCGTGTGAGATATGCATGGGGATTTAAAGCTCTCTTACAGTAACTCTCTGGGAGTCCTTCAATTGTACACTGCTCACAAGTTGGGAGCCCCCTAGTAAGAAAATAAGATAATTTATAAACTTATAATCAAAGAACAGCTATCAAGACTCAAATTATAAATACAGAAAAGGAAAAAGATTACTGCAGAGCTTTGAGAAGTAAAAGAAACTCTAAAGAAGATTAGGCCAAACTGGGGGTGGGGGAGGCATTTAGTCAGCATTAAGGGCATGTAAATAAGAATAACGAATTCAGCTTCTTTGACAGGGAATAACAAAATAAAAACAGTACCCTATGATCTAGTAAAAGCATGTAAAACTGAAAAGAGAGGAGAGCCTGGTTAGGGAGGTATCAAAAAAAGTTAAGTATGACACGAGGCATTTACCATACAGCCATGGAAATGGAGAAAGCATACTGATAAACTACAGTGTTATCCTGAAGGAACTAGAAGTCACTGGTGGCTGACACACGTAGAGGATAAAGGAAACAGAAAAACTGAAGAGTCTCTAAAGTTAAAAGTCCTGAAAAACAGGGCTGCCACTGGTTGTCCAGGCAAGGGGATTTGGTCTGAATATGAATATGAAGACAAGAAAAATGGGTGAGTATTTCTTTCCCCAAACAGCTCAAAATGTCAGCAGTCACATCCAGGAATATATGTCTATTAATAGATTATATGTATCTATCAGCCTAAAAATCATCATCAAAGTCCTGAGCATGGGTTTTCTAATTACAGAGTGTGTGGGATGAAGACGGGAGAGAGGAACACTCATTTTAGAACAGAAAGGGATGGAGAGGTCATTTAACTCTTTTTACAGGCAACCAGAGAGGTAAAAAACTTAACCAAGGGCAGGGAGGAAGTGGACAAACAGGGACAGAAAGCCAGACAGGGCTCTGGCAGACTGACAGCTTTAAAGGAAATTTGATTTGTCATTAGACATTTCCTCTAAGTAAATATATAAAAATTAAAGCAATATTTGCAACTGTTGCATTACCTTAATAATATCATCAGTTCCTCCAGCAACAGGTTTTGATTTCAATTCCTCAATTTCTTTCTCCAATTCTAAATAATTATTAAAAAAATTCCAGTTCAGAAATGAAGAAAATAATTATTGTCTAGAGTGATAAGTACATTCTTAAAAAAAAAAACCCACTACAAATTAGAATACATTTAAACAGCAGATATTTTGAGAAAGTATTACCTTTACCCAGTATTACCTTTTATTTTCCTTTTTTTTATGGAAAACTCCAGACAAATAAGAAAAGTAGAAAGAACAGTATGATTAATACACCCATCACCTTAATTCAGCAATTATTACACGGACTCTTGTTTCATCCCGGCACTTCTCCCTTTTCCTTTTTTCTTACCCATCCTGATACTTTTGTAGCAAATCCCAGACATATTATTTTAGCTGTAAATAACTTCTTACTGTATAATCTTAAAGCAACAACTAACCTCACGTTAAGCATAAATGCTAACCTATTTCATTAACTCATGTCTAGGTCTGGAGCCTAGATCACCTTTCCAAATACATTACTCTCTTTATCACAAGCTGATCCAATCTCCCTAAACACAATTTGACCTTTTCTAGTAGAACATAAATCTCGGCTTTTAGGCTGGGCAGTTAGCATTTGTTAGTCACAGGAAATTCATGGCCTCACCACATGTATTAAAAAGGACACTAATATCTACATCCTTTTGGAATATAAAGGTGAATAGGCAATCAATCAACTTCAGCAAATAAATATACTTCAACATTCCAGGGCTGGAAATCTTTTATTACTTTACTTGAGGCCTCTTTTTACAAACCCTTTGGGCTCACAACCTTATGTCTCTAACATTTCAACTGATCGCTCTAGGAAAAAAAAATGCTTTTTCAGACCAATATACAATCCAAATGAAGTAAAAAAAAAAAGGTGCTTAATTTTAACAATTTAAGATCCTTTTCCCTGACTTTATTTTAATAATTCAAAGATAACTGCAGTTTAGTGATGTGAAATGGTAAAAAAAACCCAAAAAAACAAAAAAAAACCCACCACAGGCAAATGGTTAGAATGTTAAATAGGAATAGATTTCACTATAATTATTATGATTTTATTGGATATACTGGTAAACAAAATAAGCTAATATACTATTAAAAACCTACTATTTTTAACCATGTTTCAATGAGATTGTGGTGAAGATGAATATTTTCAACACAATACCTGTACATCGGGATTTAGCTTTCTGTATTAGCATCATCTGTTTCTTGGCAAACTTGATAAGATCTTCCTTGGGCAATGTTTCCAGCTGAAAGATGTAATGATGTTACCAGTTTGTTATAACTCATGTTTCTATTATACCACACACACACAAAACCATAATGTCCTCTTAAAAACATCCTACTGAATAAATCTTTATGTCAACCAAACCACATTTTTAAAAAGTAGCAAATGCAACTTCAACTTAATAATTACTAGGTGAGCAATTACTATGAAATGTAAAACAACAGCACATAACCTCTTATGTACATATATTGTTTAGGTTAAGACACTTTCTGTGTTTTGATTTAATTGTAAAATTAGGGGACTGGGACTAATTCTACTTAAAGTTCCTTGGAGCTGTAAAATTATTCTATTCAAGGCTGAAATAAGTCTTTGGCTACATGAAAACATGTAAGCATAATTACAGAAACAAGACGAATCAGGGTGCATTAAGTCTTTTTAAGAAATCAGGGAAATCACTTAACCCTTGGGGCTCAGTTTTCTCATCTGTAAAATCTGGATAATAAAAGTACCTATCTTACCATTTAAGCTTATCATGAGGCTTAAATGAAGTAACTGAGCGTTCAGGTAAGTGCCAAAAACTTAGTATGCAAGCAATAAACCACCATCTTTTTAAAATCATTGAATATTAAATGTTGTATGGGACCATAAATATTACCTAATTCAACTCTCTTTTTTTACATCATAGGAGAGGTCTACTTATGTCACTGCTCCTTCCACTACACTATATAAATCCTCGTAAATTAGATTGCTTTGTTTAATGTTTGAAAAATTGCAGAATCTCTCAGCAGCATTAACCAGAAGCAGGAAGTAAACAAAAAGTCAACTCTTCTCATAGCAGGAAACTTCAAAAAGAATAAATAACAGATTGGTTACTGTGGGAACTAAAATTGAGATCCCTTGGAGAAGGATTTCTTTTAAACAGGCCACCCCACCGACCCATGCCAAAGTTCTCCATTCATCACCCTTCCACTCTTAAGTGAACCCGCTAGTCAAGTACTGTATTCTCTTCACCTTAGATTTCCCGGTCCCAGGGGTGGCTGGGGAAGCCATCCCATCTTGAACAGGATCCTGCAAAACAAAATCAAACCCAGGTGTCCGAACTCTTTTCCTAATCCCAGACGGAACGCTGGAACCTTTATAGGTAAAAGCCCTTCCGTGGAATCAAGCGTAGGAAACTCCTACGTGAGAAAGAATTGGGGAAGGAGGGGATCTGTCGCTGTGACAAATCGTATACTGTCTGGCTGTAAAGGGGCCAGATAACCGCGAGGGGCTGAGTCTGGGGCAAGGGGGAGACCAGGACAGCGCGGGGCTGCGGGGCTGCGGGGCGCGGAAGGGAGGCTGCAAAGCCCTCACACGGCGCCCATCCTCGTATCCCAAACCGCGGCGCGGGAAGGCCCGGCAGGGAGGTGGTGGGCCCGGGTCCTAGTCCGGCCACCCCGGCAGCGTTACCTCCATGGCAGCCGGCCCGCAGTGGCCACGAAGCCCCACAGCCCGGGAACCCCTCAGCCCAGCAGCCGCCGCCGCCTCCGCACTTCCGTCTGCGGCCGCCTCTGACGTACCCTCGGCTGCAGGTTAAAGGTCGCGCTTCTTCGGGCGGGGGGGTCCACCCCCCCGCGTCTCCATAGCTACAGCCCGGTGACGCTTCCGCTTCCGCTTCTGCTCCAGGAGGCGGGTCCCCGCACGCGCCCCGCCCGCCGGCTGCCCCCTCACCCTCCGCTCCCGCCTTGCGGCTGCTGCCTAACCTGGAGAGTGGGAGGTTTTCGCACGTTCAAACCCTGGTTCGAGGTGGGTCAAACCCTGGTGTTGAGTGACACAAACCCTGATAGGTTTGAATCCTGCCATTGCCATTTATTAGCTATGGGAATTGGGGAAATTAACCCTCAGGGCCTCGTTTTCCATATCTTAAAATCCTGTAAAAATGATGTACTGTATTGGGGGGTAGGCACCCCGAAAGGCCAGCTACCTTGCTCTTTAGGGGAATCCTCAGAGTGCCTGTCAGACAGACAGCTGATTTCGAGGGGTTTCTTAGGCAGATGTTGTCCAGCAGGGTGCCGTGTGAGCTCCCTAAGAAGCTGATGGAGCCAAGGATGGCGCTTCCCCTGAAACAAGCATTTCTTGCTCTAGAGGCTGTGAGGAGGTCCCCCAGGGTGCTCTGCTCGAGAGGATTCTGAACTCATGCTGATGTGGTAGGAAGCAAAAGAGACGGCCTCTCTCAGGCAGTCGGGACAGAGATGGGGGAAGACACCAAACCGGAGAAGAGAGCAAGGATCCTTACGTCTGAGGGCACAATCATTAGATTTGCTGTTTCAGTGGCCAAAGCTGCTGTTGTGTTCTGATTGGTTGGTGAAATGGTTTGCTGTCATCCCTACTTCCCCCTCATGTTTACAACAAAGGTCATTAACTGAGGTAATTGGAATATACAACTTAGCTCCCTGGAGTTTGATCTGGCTGTAAGGATGTGAAGAGGCAACCTACAGTATGTATCAAATAAATAAATGGTAGCTAATTATTACTAAGTAAAGAGATATATAACTAAGAGAGAAAGAACAATTATTGTAGACAGTATAGTGTCCTCCCCAACATCTGTTCTTCTTTGATAGTGTGTAGCACCTAGTCTTTGGCTGGGATTGATTCAGGGAAAGTGTGTGATGTAAGGTATACAGTCAGTGACATTTGGTACTTCTGTTTCATATTTTGATTTAAGTGATAATGTTTTCTCTTTCTTTGAATATGATTGAAGAAACATACAGCCCTGATTGCTGTTAGTAGACATTTGCCACTGTGAAGGAAGGCAGCCTGAGGACAAAACTGACTATCAGGAAAAAGGCAGAATCAAGAGAGTCAGAAGAATAAAGCTGGAGTGCTGATCAATCTATGATGAATGAGTCTATACATTATCTCTATTAAGTGAGCCAGTTAGCATTGGGATTTACTATTACTTGTAACAGCATTATACATGTCTTGGGAGGAAAAGTTTGCCAACTTGAGAAAAACACAAATTATCTCTCTATAATGAGCTGACTTGAGAATATATCCATAAATCTGGACATTGTGCAGTGTTGTAAAATGAGTGACTTTCTTGGGGACTAGAAAAATAATCTCAAACAACCTTTAAAAAAAACCTAGCATCTAACTCCTAAAAGCCATCAAACATTTTAATGTTTCTATGGCAGCAAACTAACTATTAAAGAAGAGTGAGTAAATAGTTTGGCAGGTAGAATTAGAAAAACTCAAGACTTTGAGAAGCCCTTGGAGAAAAGACGACTTTCTGTTGCCCTGTATATAACAGGCACTCTATGAATACTAAATTGAATCTATTAATTCATGTAGGAAAGGGTCAGTGGAATGGAACTTGAGTTCACCAATCATTTTTTCCAGGTTTTGAGTAAGCTTAGACCTGCAATTACAGTGATATTTGTTCTATTAATATAAAGGATTCTAGCTATATTTTTCTGCTTCCAGTATGAGATCTGATCTAGGGTCATATTGCATTTAATTGTCATGTCTCTTTAGTCATCTTTAATCAGGAACATTTCCACAGACATTTCTTGGTCTTTTATAAAATTGACATTTTGGTTAATTCTTTTATATTTTTGACATTTTATCAATCCCCCCCCCCGCCCAACAACCAAGCTCATGGATAACAGAGAACAGATTGGTGGTTGCCAGAGACAGGAGGTGGGGAGTGGGTAAAATGGGTAAAAGTGGTCAAAAGGTGCAAACTTCCAGTTATATTATTTATCATGGGAATGTAATGTACAGCATGGTGACTATGTTTAATAATACTGTATTGCATATTTGAAAGTTTCTAAAAGAGTGGTCCTAAAAGTTCTCATCACAAGAAAAGAATTGTTTTTGTCTATGGTAACAGATGTTAATGAGACTTACCATGGTGATCATTTCACAATATATACAAATAGCGAATCATTATATTGTACACCTGAAAACTAATATATGTTATATGATGAGAGTTATATCTCAATTTAAAAAAAGAATTTAAAATTGACATTTTTGAAGACTATAGTCCTCCTCACTTTTTATTTTATTTTTTTCAATTAACATTCAGTAAAATTGACTTTTCTTTTGGCATACAGTTCTTCAAATTTTAATATATGTACGGACTCGTGAATCTCTGGGCTAGTCAAGTACACAACAGTTTTACTATCCCCCCAAATTCCTTCATACTACTCCACTTTAGCCACACACTCCTCGCAAATCACTGGCAACCTCCATATTGGTTCTTTATCACTATAGTTTTGTTGTTTCATAATGTCATATTAATGGAAACATGCAGAGTGAAACCTTTGAGGGTGCCTTTTTTTCTTAGCAAAATCTTCGAGATTCATCCACGTTGTTTCATTTAGCAATAATTTGTTCCCTTTTGTTGCTAAATAATATTCATTACATGAATATACCATAATTTTTACCCATTCACCGATTGCAGGACATTTGGGTTTCTAGTTTTAGGTATGTATAGGCTTACTATAAACTTTCATCTACAGGTTTTTGTGTGAACACAAGTTTTTATTTCTCTAGGGTACATATTTAGAAGTTAGATTTGCTGGGCTCTATGGTAAGCATATGCTTAATTTTTTAAGAAACTGCCAAGATTTCATCCTGATCATTATGCAGGACGTGGCAGAGAAGAAATGATCTTTTTCTAGGGACAGCCATATTTAGTGACCAACTGCCTTAGTAAGGTATGCAGACCAGGATATCAGGGAAGTGGTCAAAAACCTTTTCATGTTGATTTTTATGGAGGCTGTTTCAGTGCTTAAGAATACCAAATGCCTATAGATGGCAGGGAGTACAGAAGATCCATTGAATACCTTGTCAGCCCATTGTGAATAAATTTTTTTGATAAATGGTGTATTATGGTCAAGTTGCAAATTGTCCAGAAAACCAAACACTGTGACACATAGTGGTCTCAGGGATCACAACAGAATGACTGTGGTTGGGTGCTTGGGCTGAAACAACAGCACCATAACCTGATTAAGTGTCATCAGTGATGAGGCATCATCAAGAAATAGGCTGAGGTGTGGGAGGGGGTGGGGTGAGGATGTTAAATGTCAGTCCGCCAGGAGACAGCCAGGCCAACTTTGGGCAGGAGTCACAGGTCTGGAATGCAGAGGCAGTCTCCACAGAAACAGAGCCCTTCCCTCTCTGCCTTTTTTGTGATGGTGGATGTGTTGTCATGTCTGGTATGATGATGGCTGCAGGCAGGAGGATAGTAGCAACCAGAGCAGTGTAGGCCGAATTAGCAGCTTGATTCTGAGCAGTCTCATCAGAGAATGGGCCCTTTCTGTGGGCATCTACATGAGGGCCCCAGAAAGTTAGGTCAGCAGCTGTAATTTGTTTCCACAGTTCATGACCTCAAAAAGGGGTGTCTTTAGTCTGCCAATCTGTAGTTTTCAAAGTGGCAAACCAGATATCTAGGCCACTGGAAAAAGCCCAAGAGTCAGTAAGCACAAAGCAAGGTTCATCAGGCAGTGTTAGCCAGAGCTCTGAGAAGGACCTTGAGTTCTCTCCTCTGGGTGCAGGTGCCATGTCCACTTTTGGTGTTGCAGTGCTGGCACTGAGATTGGACAGTGGCTGCAGTGCAGTGAAAACTACTGAGTTTTTGCTTAGCCAAACCAGGCTCAGAATTTAGGGGAATCTGTGAATTGAGGGTCCAATGAGCCAGTAAAATAGCTCACATGACTGAGTGGATGGCAAAACTTTCCTCAGAGAGATAGCTGCCTCTTTTTTTCTGTGAAGTCTGGATGTCTGTGGGGCCAGGCTGGCTGTTCTTGAACATATCATTTACGTTTGATAATGTAGCAAGGTTTTGTGGGCCCTGTTCACATTTTCAGTTATAGAGTTTGAGTTGAGTCATCCAAAAATGGGATATTGGGCCAGAGATTTGTAAGGCTTACATGGGTCAGTCATTCAGTTTTGACCACAGCTCTGTAGCAAGCTAATAGCTGCTTTTCAGAAGGGGTGTACCTGGTAACCCTGATAGGGAGGCACTGAGTCAAAAACCCCAGAGGCACTTCCACATGGAGGCTGCCTCCCTTCCCCAGAAGCTCTCGTTAACAAAATCATCAGTCACAGAGACTTTTGGTTCAAAGTGGTTATTAGAGATATGGAGCCCCCAAGGTAGCAAGCATGCCACAGCCTGCTATGCAGCTTCCAGTGAAGTCTGTTGTTTCGCATTACACTCAAATGATATCGGTTTATGGGTTAGCCAGTATAATGGACCAAGTCGAATGCCCAAATGAAGCATGTACTATCCCCAGCTTCCAAAGAGCAGAATAAGGCTTCCATTTTGGGAGAGGGAAGCAGAGACCGCAGTTTTTCCTTGACTTTCAGGAGGATTGAGCCCTGTGAATCTGTTTATTTGATTCACAGTTCCAAAAAACTTTGTTATCAAGCCCCCGACTCTTATTGGGATTTACCAACCTTCTCTATTAGAAGGGATGTGTTACTCCCCATCAAGGCCATTGAAGTTGAGGCTTCTAACTGGCTAACCACCCAAATGCACATCATCCCTATAGTGAATGGTTTTGGGCATGAGAGGGTGAGGCATTTGCATTAAATCTTAATCCACCCACTGGTAGCAAATGGTAGAAGAGTTTGTCCCACTAGCACATTTTTATGTGAGGCTCTTTCTTATTGGGATGATGCCCTCTGGTGCTTGTAGGATGGGGAAGTACCAGCATACAACCCATCAGTTCCTACATAACATTCAGATGTAGAAACAGTAGTAGCTGAATCAACTGAGAGCACCCCTCCTGTAAGGTCACTTTAGCTTCCTTCCTGCATGATGAACCATGTCCAGACTCCATCAATTGATGTGGGTGCTCTCTCCTTACAAGAGTCCAGGTAGGATGGCCATAAAAATTTCAGTCTCTCACTCTTGAGGTTCCCTAGCATATTCAGCATATATAGACTTATATATTCCTCTTGCAGAGAAGAGGACCTTCGCCCAAACCTTGGTCTTTTTTTTTTTTTTTTTAAAGCATCTGGGTAGAGGGAATGGATGGGAAGAGAGGGAGCAGGGATGAGAAGGGAAAGAGCAGCTACATGCCAATAAACAAGGCTTTATATTACATTTTGTTCTGAGCGGAGTGGTGACTGCTTGGAGCTGAACCAAATGAATGTCTAATGTTTCTGATCTTTTAAAAGCTCTAGATCCTCATTGCTGACATCAGCAATCCTGTGCAACACCAGCTGCACGAGATCTTTGAAAAGACAGTCCAGATCAAAAACTGTAAGGGCCTCTGCCTGAAAGATGCACAGAAAAGTGAGAAATCCAAGCAGAATTGCCTCTCTTTCTTTTCTTTTCTTTTCTTTTTTTAAGTAATCTGTATACCAAACGTGGGGCTTGAACTCATGACCCCAAGATCAAGAGTCTCACGTTCCTCTGACTGAGCCAGTGAAGCACCCCAGAATTGCCTCTCAACACCTTATATCTTATGAACTTTCTAACCCACTTATTAGTTTTAGAAGGTTTTTTTGTAGATTTCTTTCCCCCTGGATTTTTAAAAATTTTTTTATTGTTATGTTAATCACCATACATTACATCATTAGCTTTTGATGTAGTGTTCCCAGTGCTCCATGCAGAACGTGCCCTCTTTAATACCCATCACAAGGCTAACCCATCTCCCCCAACCCCCTCACCTCTAGAACCCTCAGTTTGTTTTTCAGAGTCCATCATCTCTCATGGTTCGACTCCCCCTCCGATTTCCACCCATTCATTCTTCCCCTCCTGCTATCTTCTTCTTCTTCTTCTTTTTTTTTTTTTTTTAACATATATTGTATTATTTGTTTCAGAGGTACAGATCTGTGATTCAACAGTCTTGCACAATTCACTGCGCGCACCATATCACATACCCTCCCCAATGTCTATCACCCAGTCACCCCATCCCTCCCACCCCCCACCACTCCAGCAACCCTCAGTTTGTTTCCTGAGATTAAGAATTCCTCATATCAGTGAGTCATATGATACATGTCTTTCTCTGACTGACTTATTTTGCTCAGCATAACACCCTCCAATTCCATCCACGTCATTGCAAATGGCAAGATCTCATTCCTTTTGATGGATGCATAATATTCCATTGTATATATATACCACCTCTTCTTTATCCATTCATCTGTCGATGGACATCTTGGCTCTTTCCATAGTTTGGCTATTGTGGACATTGCTGCTATAAACATCGGGGTGCACGTACCCCTTCAGATCACTACATTTGTATCTTTGGGGTAAATACCCAGTAATGCAATTGCTGGATTGTAGGGTAGCTCTATTTTCAACTTTTTGAGGAACCTCCATACTGTTTTCCAGAGTGGCTGCACCAGCTTGCATTCCCACCAACAGTGTAGGAGGGTTCCCCTTTCTCTGCATCCCGCAAACATCTGTCGTTTCCTGACTTGTTAACTTTAGCCATTCTGAGTGGTGTGAGGTGGTATCTCATTGAGGTTTTGATTTGGATTTCCCTGATGCCGAGTGATGTTGAGCCCTTTTCATGTGTCTGTTGGCCATTTGGATGTCTTCTTTGGAAAAATGTCTGTTCATGTCTTCTGCCCATTTCTTGATTGGATCATTGGTTCTTTGGGTGTTGAGTTTGATAAGTTCTTCATAGATTTTGGATACTAGCCCTTTATCTGATATGTCATTTGCAAATATCTTCTCCCATTCTGTCAGTTGTCTTTTGGTTTTATTGACTATTTCTTTTGCTGTACAAAAGCTTTTTTATCTTGATGAAGTCCCAATAGTTCATTTTTGCCCTTGCTTCCCTTGCCTTTGGTGATGTTTCCAGGAAGAAGTTGCTGCAACTGAGGTCGAAGAGGTTGCTGCCTGTGTTCTCCTTTAGGATTTTGATGGACTCCTGTCTCACATTTAGGTCTTTCAACCATTTGGAGTCTATTTTTGTGCATGGTGTAAGGAAATGATCAGTTTCATTCTTCTGCATGTGGCTATCCAATTTTCCCTACACCATTTGTTGAAGAGATTGTCTTTTTTCCATTGGACATTCTTTCCTGCTTTGTCAAAGATGAGTTGACCATAGGGTTGAGGGTCCATTTCTGGGCTCTCTATTCTGTTCCATTGATCTACGTGTGTCTGTTTTTGTGCCAGTACCATACTGTCTTGATGATGACAGCTTTGTCATAGAGCTGGAAGTCCGGAATTGTGATGCCGCCAGCTTTGCTTTTCTTTTTCAACATTCCTCTGGCTATTCGGGGTCTTTTCTGGTTCCATACAAATTTTAGGATTATTTGTTCCATTTCTTTGAAAAAAGTGGATGGTATTTTGATAGGGATTGCACTGAATGTGTAGATTGCTCTAGGTAGCATTGACATCTTCATAATATTTGTTCTTCCAATCCATGAGCATGGAACATTTTCCATTTCTTTGTGTCTTCCTCAGTTTCTTTCATGAGTATTTTATAGTTTTCTGAGTACAAATCCTTTGCCTCTTTGGTTAGATTTATTCCTAGGTATTTTATGGTTTTGGGTGCAATTGTAAATGGGATGGACTCCTTAATTTCTCTTTCTTCTGTCTTGTTTTTGGTATATAGGAATGCCACTGATTTCTGTGCGTTGATTTTATATCCTGCCACTTTACTGAATTCCTGTCTGAGTTCTAGCAGTTTTGGGGTGGAGTCTTTTGGGTTTTCCACATAACGTATCATATCATCTGCAAAGAGTGAGAGTTTGACTTCTTTGCTGATTCGGATGCCTTTCATTTCTTTTTGTTATCTGATTGCTGTGGCTAGGACTTCTAATACTATGCTGAATAGCAATGGTGATAGTGGACATCCCTGCCGCGTTCCTGACCTTAGGGGGAAAGCTCTCATTTTTTCCCCACTGCGGATGACATTCCCTGTAGGTTTTTCATAGGTGGCTTTTATGATATTGAGGTATGTACCCTCGATCCCTATACTCTGAAGAGTTTTGATCAAGAAAGGATGCTGTACTTTGTCAAATGCTTTTTCTGCATCTATTGAGAGGATCATATGATTCTTGTTCTTTCTTTTGTTAATGTATTGTATCACGTTGATTGATTTGCAGATGTTGAACCAACCTTGCAGCCCAGGGATAAATCCCACTTGGTCATGGTGAAAAATGCTTTTAATGTACTGTTGGATCCTATAAGCTAGTATTTTGGTGAGATTTTTTGCGTCCATGTTCATCAAGGATATTGGTTTGTAATTCTCCTTTTTGATGGGGTCTTTGTCTGGTTTTGGGATCAAGGTAATGGTGGCCTCATAAAATGAGTTTGGAGGTTTTTCTTCCTTTTCTATTTTTTGGAACAGTTTCAGAAGAATAGTTATTAATTCTTCTTGAAATGTTTGGTAGAATTCCCCTGGGAAGCCCTCTGGCCCTGGGCTTTTGTTTTTTGGGAGATATTGATGACTGTTTCTATTTTGTTAGTGGTTATAGGTCTGTTCAGGTTTTCTATTTCTTCCTGGTTCTGTTTTGGTAGTTGATACACCTCTAGGAATGCCTCAATTTCTTCCAGGTTATCTAATTTGCTGGCAAAGTGTTGCTCATAATATGTTCTTATAACTGTTTGTATTTCTTTGGTGTTGGTTGTGATCTCTCCTCTTTCATTCATGATTTTATTTATTTGGGTCCTTTCTCTTTTCTTTTTGATAAGTCTGGGCAGGGTTTTATCAGTCTTGTTAATTCTTTCAAAGAACCAGCTCCTAGATTCGTTGATCTGTTCTACTGTTCTTTTGGTTTCTATTTCATTGATTTCTGCTCTGATCTTTATTATTTCTCTTCTCCTGCTGGGTTTAGGCTTTATTTGCTGTTCTTTCTCCAGCTCCTTTAGGTGTAGGGTTAGGTTGTGTACTTGAGACCTTTCTTGTTTCTTGAGAAAGGCTTGTATTGCTATATACTTTCCTCTTAGGACTGCCTTTGCTGCATCCCAAAGATTTTGAACAGTTGTGTTTTCATTTTCATTGGTTTCCATGAATTTTTTTAATTCTTCTTTAATTTCCTGGTTGACCATTCATTCTTTAGTAGGATGCTCTTTCGTCTCCATGTATTTGATTCTTTCTGACTTTCCTCTTGTGATTGAATTCTAGTTACAAAGCATTGTGGTCTGAAAATATGCAGGGAATGATCCCAATCTTTTGGTACTGGTTGAGACCTGATTTGTGACCTAGGATTGATCTATTCTTGAGAATGTTCCATGGCCACTAGGGAAGAATGTGTATTCTGTTGCTTAGGGATGGAATGTTCTGAATATATTTGTGATGTCCATTTGGTCCAGTGTGTCATTTAAAGTCTTTATTTCCTTGTTGATCTTTTGCTTAGACGATCTGTCCATTTCAGCGAGGGGGGTGTTAACGTCCCCCACTATTATTGTATTGTTGTGGATGTGTTTCTTTGCTTTTGTTATTAATTGCCTTATATAATTGGCTGCTCCTGTGTTAGGGGCATAGATATTTACAATTTTTAGATCTTCTAGTTGGATAGACCCTTTAAGTAGGATATAGTGTCCTTCATCATCTCTTATTACAGTCTTTGGTTTAAAATCTGATTTGTCTGATATAAGAATTGCCATCCCAGCTTTCTTTTGGTGTCCATTAGCGTAGTAAATGGTTTTCCACCCCCTCACTTTCAATCTGGGGGTGTCTTTGAGTCTAAAATGAGTCTCTTGCAGACAGCATATCGATGGGTCTTTCTTTTTAATCCAATCTGATAGCCTGTGTCTTTTGATTGGGGCATTTAGCCCATTTACATTCAGGGTAACTTTTGAAAGATAGGAATTTAGTGCCATTGTATTGCCTGTAAGGTGACTGTTACTGTATATTGTCTGTGTTCCTTTCTGGTCTATGTTGCTTTTAGGCTCTCTCTTTGCTTAGAGGACCCCTTCAATATTTCTTGTAGGGGTGGTTTCCTTTTGCAAATTCCTTTAGTTTTTGTTTGTCCTGGAAGCTTTTTATCTCTCTTTCCATTTTCAATGACAGCCTAGCTGGATATAGTATTCTTGGCTGCATATTTTTCTCATTTAGTGCTCTGAATATATCCTGCCAGTCCTTTCTGGCCTGCCAGGTCTCTGTGTTTCTAATGTTTCTAATCAAATCTAATGTTTCTACCATTGTAGGTTACAGATCTCTTCTCCCGAGCTGCTTTCAGGATTTTCTCTTTGTCTCTGAGACTCATAAGTTTTACTATTAGATGTCGGGGTGTTGACCATTTTTGTTGATTTTGAGAGGGGTTCTCTGTGCCTCCTGGATTTTCATGCCTGTTTCCTTCCCCAAATTACAGAACTTCTCTGCTATAATTTCCTCCAGTATACCTTCTGCCCCTCTCTCTCTTTCTTCTTTTTCTGGGATCCCAATTATTCTAATGTTGTTTCATCTCAAGGTATCACTTATCCCTCGAATTCTGCCCTTGTGATCCAGTAGTTGTTTATCTCTCTTTTTCTCAGCTTCTTTATTTTCCATCATTTGGTCTTCTATATCACTGATTCTCTCTTCTGCCTCATTTATCCTAGCAGTTAGCGCCCCCATTTTTGATTGCACCTCATTAATAGCCTTTTTTATTTTGACTTGGTTAAATTTAGTTCTTTTATTTCTCCAGAAAGGGTTTCTCTAATAACTTCCATGCTTTTTTCAAGCCTAGCTAGTATCTTAAAGTGATCATTCTCAACTCTAGATCCTACAGCGTACTAATGTCTGTATTGAGTAGGTCTCTGGCAGTAGGTACTACCTCTTGTTCTTTTTGTTGAGGTGATTTTTTTCCATTTTGTCCAGAGGAGAGTAGATTAGTGAGAGAACAAATGCTAACAGGGTAACAATGTCCCCAGAATATATACTCTAAACAAATCAGAAGAGACCTGAAACTGGGGAAAAGAAAGGGAAAGAAAGAAAAAAGAAAAAGAAAAAAGAAAAAGAAAAAGAAAAAAAAGAAAAAGAAAAAGATAAAAACAAAGAAAAACAAAACAAAACAAAAAAAACAGAATGTGATCAAATATGATCAGGCTGGTTCATAGATCCGTGCCACAGACTAGGTTTTGGGTGTATTTTGGTCTGTTAGAAGAAAGTGCCTCCCAAAATTTTAATGAAAGAAAAACATATATGTACAAAAATAAGGGTTGGTATGATGAAGGGATGGAATATGAATGTAAAGATGAAAATTATAAAAAATTTTATAAAAGGAATTGATAAGTTGTTTGAAAAAAGGAAAGAGGATTTAAAAAAAAAAAAGGGAGAGATTGTGATCAGGCAGGAGAGTGGAACAAAACCATACAGTAGAGATTTAGGGTATATTTTGATCTGTTAGAAGAAACTGTATCTCAAAATTTTAAAGAGAGAACAACTTATATATATATGCCAAAAATAAGGGTAACTACTATGAAGGGATAGAATATGACTCTAAAAATGAAAAATAAAAATGTTTTTTAAAAAAGGGATTGATAAGATGTTGGTTGAAAAAGGGCAAAAGAAAAATTAAAAAAAGAAAAAGAAGACAGTTAAAAAAAATTAACTTTGAAAGACTAAAGAATCATGGTAAAAAAGCCATGGATTCTATGTGCATTATTCCCCTAGCACTGGAGTTCTGCCATTCTCATTGATTGGTAAACTTGGTCTTGGCTGGCTGTTCTCGCTGATCTTCTGCGGGATCGGCCTGTTGCCGTGGTTCCCAAATGTCTTTGCTGGAGTTGGAATTGCCCTGCTCTTGCCGGTCCGGGCTAAGTAATCTGCTCGGGTTTGCTCTCGGGAGCTTTTGTTCCCTGCAAGCTTTCCGTACAGGTTTGGAGGCTGAGAGTGAAAATGGTGGCCTCCCAATCTCTGCCCCGGAGGAGCTGAGAACTCGGGGCCCCGCTCCTGAGTGAGCCCCCAGAGAAAAGCAGTCAATCACTCCCGTCTTCCCAGTCTCCGGCGGCACTCTGTACTCACCTGGCCTGTGACCGAGCGTTTCTATCTCTGGCTTCCGACTCGGTGTGGAGTCTCCAAACCCAGCAGATCCCTGCGGTGCACTCCCGTGCTGCTCCTCCTGGGGGAGAAAGGGGAGTCTCCCCGGATCTGCCGCTTATGGGTCCCTGCTGGAGGAGCAGTGGCCCGACTGTGCCGTGGATCACGGTTTATGGCAACCCCGAGCTGAGAGCCCGCACCTCGGTCTGTCTCTGCAGCCAGCTTTCCCGCTCTGATACCTGGGAGCTCTGCTGCACTCAGGCCCCCCCATTCTTTCTGTGACCCCGAGGGTCCTGAGACCACACTGTCCCACGAGGGTTCCATCCCCCGCTTAGCCACTGGAGCGACGTCCTCAGCGGAGCAGACTTCTAAAAGTTCTGATTTTGTGCTCTGCTGCTCTATCAGTTGCCAGAAGTGGCAGAAGGAGCCCCAGCTGTATATCCTCCTGAATATCACCTCGGATTCACTTCTCCACATGTTCTACCTTCCAGAAAGTGGTCGCTTTTGTGTTCAGAGAGTTGTTGCTATTCTTTTCTTTGATCTCCTGTTGAGTTTGTAGGTGTTCAGAATGGTTTGATCCCTATCCAGCTAAATTCCTGAGACCAGATGAAATCCAGGTCTCCTACTCCTCTGCCATCTTGCTCTGCCCCTGGGTTTCCAGATATTCTTAACTCCATAGTAAAGACATATTTAGATTTTAGAAAGATTATCTTTTATATTTTACATTCTTTGGGCTGATGAGTTCATGTATTTAAGACATATATTAGCATAATGAGACTATGACCAGTTTAATGATATGTTTCTTTCCAGTTGCACAGGTTACTCAGGTTCATTAGTGAACATCTGGAAAATACAGGAAAATCTCAAAAAGAAAATAAAAATCACCTTGAACATATAATAGAAATAGAAAATAGGGGCATTGTCTTCATGTTTGTCAATAATACGTGGTATGTTACTGGGCACATTGAATGCTAGTTGGAAACTGCTTTGTCTCAATCAACACTAGTCACATAATATAATTTGAGGGTATTGAAAGGCCCTACCTAAGTAAATAGATCTTCTTCACCAGTTGCCATGGTGCCACCATTTCCTTCTTATGTGGTTTAGATGACAAAGGTGGGGCATTATTTCCAGAAGGGCCTCATTACAATACACCTGTTATTAGGGTTCTGAGTGACATCTGATCTTTTTTTGTTAATACATTAGCAAGTTTTAGTTCAAGAAATTAGTTCTTGGCTTATTAGAACCTCAGCCGTATTTGTTATAGTAAGTATGAATCTTGCATACTTATTTATAAATGGGCATAGGAAACCAAGGCCTGAGTTTAAGGTATTGTTCAAAGGCCATAAAATGGCTGGTGGCAGAATCGGGACCATAACTGAGGGTTCTTTTTTTTTAATTAGAAAAAAATTATTTATTTTTAAAATTCCAGTATAATTAATGTGCAGTGTTGTATTAGTTTCAAGTGTACAATATAGTGATTCAGCCATTACTCAGTGCTCATCATAATAAGTGTACTCTTACTTCCCATCCTCTATTTCACCCATCCTCCCACCTCCCTTCTGGTAACCATCTGTTCTCTGTAGTTAAGAGTCTGTTTTTGTCTCTTTTTTTTTTTGATCATTTGTTTTGTTTCTTAAATTCCACATGTAAGTGACATCACATGATATTTGTTGTCTTTCTCTGACTGGCTTATTTCACTTCACATTATACTCTCTAGACCCATCCAAGTTGTTGCAAATGGTAAGATTTCATTTCTTTTTTATGGCTGAGTAATATTACTGTGTGTGTGTGTGTGTGTGTGTGTGTGTCACATCTTTTTTTTTTTTGAAAGATTTTATTTATTTGACAGAGTGAGAGAGCACAAGCAGGGGGAACAGGAGAAGGAGGGGAAGAAGCAGGCTCCCCGCTGAGCATGGAGCCCACTACGGGGCTCAATCTCAGGACCCTGGGATCATGATCTGAGCTGAAGGCAGATGCTTAACCATCTGAGCCATCCAGGCACCCCATATATACCACATCTTTGTCCATCTGTGGATGGACACTTGGGCTGCTTTATTGCCTCACAGTTCTGGAAGCTAGAAATCCAAAATTAAGGTGTTTACAAGGTTAGTTTCTTCAGAGGGCCATGAGGGAAGGATGTATCCGGGCCTTTTTCCTTGACTTGTAGATGGGCAGCTTCTCCCTTTGTCTTTTCACATTGTCTTCCCTCTATGTATGTCTTTGCAGCCAAATTTCCCCCTTTTATAAGGACACCAGTCATGAGCAAATTACTCTAACCGTATCTCACATGACCTGAGCCAATGAGTGTCTCCTCATCTGTGGAAAGAATAGAATTAAGATAACATGGTTTCAGAATTTCTAACCCATACTACTGTGAGAAATAAACCTACTATATAGACTTTAAAATTTGCTTCTTTTGTTTGAGGGTACATAGACAAAATATTATGTTCAGAAGTTCCTTGGGTCACTTCATCAGTGTGGTTTTGTTATTCATTTGAGATACGGTTAGAGTAATTTGTTTCTATTACATTTTTAATTTCCCATCCATGTGAAACATTAACATAGTTTTGAAAGTCAGGACTCTTAAAAAAAGGCATACTCAGTGCAATAGTTAATTTTATGTGTCAACTTGATTAGATCATGGGATGCCCAGATACTTGGCTAAAAGTTGTTTCTGACTGTGTCTGTGAGGATGTTTCCAAATGAAATCACCATTTGAATTGGTGGACTGAGTAAAGCACTTTGCCCTCCCTGATGTGGGTAGACATCTTCCAATCTGTTGAGGGCCTGAATAGAATAACAAGGTTTAGGAAAGAAGATTTCAACCCTTCCTGCCTGACTGCTTGAGCGCGGCACTGATCTCCTGGCCCCGCACTCCTGGTTCCCAGGCCTTTAGACCCAGACTGGAATCTCTACCATCATCTATCCTATTAACATCTGGCATTACTGGGGTACGTTTGTTACCATTGATGAACTGATATTGATACATTATTATTAACTAAAGACCATAGTTTATATTAAGCTTCACTCTTTGTGTTGTACATTCAATGAATTTTTACATGTGTATAATGAAATTCATCTACCATTACAGTGTCATACAGAACAGTTTCACTGCCTTTTTTTTTTTTAAGATTTTTATTTATTTATTCATGAGAGACAGAGAGAGAGAGAGAGAGAGAGAGAGAGGCAGAGGCAGCGAGAGAAGCAGGCTCCCCACGGAGCAGGGACCCCGATGTGGGACTCAATCCCAGGATCCTGGGATCATGACCTGAGCTGAAGGCAGATGCTTAACCAACTGAGCCACCCAGGTGTCCCTCACTGCCTTAATGATCCCTTGTGCTCTGTCTATTTCTCTCTCCTCTCTAGAGTATGTGACTCTTGGTCTCGGGTGGTAGGTTCATGACCTATGTTGGGTGTAGAGATTACTTAAAAATGAAATCTTTTATTAAAGTTTTTTTTTGGAGGGAGAGGGAGAAGCAGGTTCCCCGCTGAGCAGGGAGCCCTAGGCAGGGCTCAATCCCAGGACCCTGAGATCATGACCTGAGCTGAAGGCAGACGCTTAACCAACTGAGCCACCCAGGTGCCCCCAAAATAAAATCTTAAAGATTTAAAAAAAATAGCACACTCTACTGACTGAGCCAGCCAGGTGAACCAGTCATGGCTTAACTGGGGAAAGGAATCAGCCATCACTATAGAAATGAGATTGCCTACCCTGTGGATACTGAGAAGCTGAGGGCCTCTGACAATATTGTAATAATATTTGGGCCTAGAATGTTGCTACTTCCAGGAGCAGGGATTGGGCCATAATTTGTGACCTTCAGAGTTAACTGACTGTGTTAGGAACACACTGTAATCTGTGCAAACTGACCTGCCTTCTATGCTTCATGTGTTTTCCTTAGGGTTTTCTCCTTTTTTAACTTTGAGATTTTTCCTTAACCCTTTGTAGTCTTTTTAAAACAAGGCTTGTCTCAGCTATAATCAGGAGAAGCAAAGGAGGAATTTTTGGCAAGCAGTTGAACCAGACTATGAAGGGAAGGGGCAAGTCCCTGGAGCATTTTAGTTGTGGCAGTGGGAAGCAGAATGAGAGATCCTCATGGGAAAAGGGGGACCCAGGGTAGAGAATTGGGGCTGTTGGTCAGTTTCTTTTTGGTTTTTGGAGAATCTCATTCCAGGGCTAAAGGCATGGAAATTTTATGTTTTATTAAGTGAAGCCACATTCATTTGTATCTTTGCTTCTATATGACTTACTTTTCTGGACCTTTATTTTTCAGTCCCTTTCAGGCCCTTTATCTTTCAGAAAACTAGTTTCAGGTAGTTTTATGGGTTGTCAACCTCCCTTTTAAAAGAGTCCCAGCCAGGCACCCCTATAGTGAACAGCTTTTAAAAGATATAGTGTCTCTTTCTGAAGAAGATGTCAGGCATGTTTACTAACTGTTATAAAGAATTGAGGCTTTTTAAGCTCAGGTCCTCACTGGTATTACAGCCCATGGCTAGGAATTTGTCTTTATACTGCCCTATGAGAGTTGGGGGTTTAGAGAAACACTGATACTCTGGCTATTGCTATTGTTGTGAATTTAAAAAGTCCTTGGACTCTGACCTAGGAGTCTAGTGTCTTCTATCAGCATCCATAAAACTGTGGCAGGCTTACTTAGTAAGCTTGTGAGTAGGGTAAAATCACAAATCCTCAGTTCTTGACATATGGCATTCAGATCCTTTCTACCTCAGTCTAACTTCAGTCTAACAGACACTGGTGTCATGCAGGCTTCAACCACCTCTGCACAGGTACAGCCTGATGGCACGTTGCCAGGCCTGTGCTGTTGTACTTCTCACTTTGTGCCCTAGGGGTTCTCCACAACCCCTTTGTGGTGAGAACCTGCTCAGCACATAGGCATGCAGAGGTGGGTAGTGCAGGAAAGCAAACACCCATGGAACCATACAGGATGGTTCCATACAGAAGGATGATATTTTCATTTACTGAACTGGCAAAGATTGTGGGAAGAGCAGGATTGGGGGAAGATCAGGAATTTTGTTAATTAGTTGACTAATTGTGTGCTATATACTATTGGATGATCCAAAGATAAATGAAATATCGTCTCTTCTCTCAAGAAAAAGTAGGGAAAATAGAAACCATCCAGAAACATCAGTAATTGTGTAGGATATTTGTAGGTGCCATTGAAATCCAAAGGGAGAGGTCACGAGGGCAGTTGGGTATGTAAGTCTCAAGTATGGTGGGATATCCTGACTCCTACCGGAAAATAGGTCGAGAGCATTTATAGTTTGATTTCAGTCAAGTAGGAGGCAAGGTCTTCTGCTTCCAGTAAATTTGAGCCTTGAAAATAGTGGAATGTTCAGGTACCCCCATCACCCAGCTTCAACAATTATCAGCTCATGACTGGTCTTGTTTCATCTGTTTTTCTCCATTTACCTACACATGACTTTTTTTGGGTAATATTTTAGAGCAAATTATAGATATGATCATTTCTGTCCTAAATACTTCAGTGTTTCAAGGCCTATACTCTTTAAGGTTATTGTTCCTATTTCACAGATGAGGACACGGGATCAGAGAAGATTAAATAAGTTGCTCAAAGCTATGGAGTAATAAAGTCGTTCAGAGACAAAGTTAGTTCAGTTATTATCTGAATCATCACCCCTTTTCCTTGATTGCTCTTCCCCAGGTTGGTGTGGCCTAGGAAAGCAAAAGTTCCATATCCAGTATTTTAGGGATCTTTGAGCTAAGATTAAGTACATTCATGTGCACAGGCTCAAAATAAAGGAAAAAAGCAAGCATTTCAACTTTTATTAGTTTGGAACTTCTGTTAGGAGCAAGGGATTCAAACTTTTAAAATGTTATCGGTCTGCTTTATCACAGCTTGTCTTTATTAAAAGGTAGGAAAACTTATTGTCCTGATTCTACATGTATAACTTTAGTATAAAACAAACTGCATCCATGTTAGGTCCTATATACTTTTAAAATATATTGGTTTCATTTGTAATTATGATTCCTAATAAGATCAAGAACCTTCCCACTTGCACCCATGAAGATCCCTACCATGTCTGTCTTGTTTAATGTTTCTTCATACCTGGGATGGCCTCACACTGTGTAATGCACATAGTTGATTCTCAAATATTTGTCCATTAAGTGTACTTTATCTAATCCTAAGAAGAGACTTTGGTAATTATTGTGACATCTTCCTATCTAAAATTGTGTGTGGTATTTAGACATTGTGTATGATTTTAAAATTTGGGCGAAAAGAAAAAAGCATTTCTGAAGAACTGGACTAATGGTTAAAAACAAAATGGTATAAACAGTGCAAGCTTTTTTGGGGGAAGAGGGATGGGATGGTTGGAATTTTAAGAAATGATAGTGTCCTTCAGTGTGAATAGCTGTCTTCTAGGTGGTTGCAAGCTAGTTCACTTCCTTCATTGCCTTCAGAACATTTGGGGAGTCTTTTGTTTGAAAACTTGTATGTATACATTTTAGTCCAACACTATGAAGGATGAATCAAATGTAGCATGTAATGTGTTATAAAAGGCGATAGGTCCCTTGCCTTATTCATTCTGTACTTCATTTCTTCCATTTGTGTGACTGTATCAGCACAGGCTGAATATAGTCTACTAAATTCAGTAATGAATACAGTTCTAGAACCAATGATGATTCCAGTCTACTGGTTAAAACTCTATGCCTGCTAACTACATAGAATTGATACACAGAATTGAAACAGAGACTTTTTGATCATCAGTTCCCAAATTCAGTCTCCTCTGCTTCTGGGGTGCTTGTCCAAGTACCCAAACCGTGTTTTCATCTTTTGGTCCAGGATTTTGTCCTAATCTAAACTAAAATCTATACTAAATTATTCTTTTGTCAATCCCTGGACACCTGGCTCCCACAAGAACCTGTTATTCAGGTTTTTGTTGTTCTACACAAGCCACCACATTCTTTACATAAAGATGCTATTGTTTATTTATGTAAATCATAGGTACATATTGATGGTCCTTGACCTACTTATACAGAGTAGAGGTCTGTTTGATCATAAGAAAAGAAATGCAAGTCGTTTTTGTTCTGCTTTTGATTATAAATTATATTATAAAATAAACACCATTTATTCGCCTGGACAAGATACATACCGAAAAACAGTTGATTTGATTGTCCAGTAAGTTTAGAGCAATTCAGTTATAACTTTTGTCTCTCCTCAGTTTGTCTCTCCTGACTAGTTGAATTTCCCTTGGTGGGAGTTTGTTCTTAAATTGAACTGACTTGTTTAGATGGCATTGTATTACTTACAAATGTTGCTGGTTTTGTACTCTTATAGAGGAATATTATTTTCTAGAACAGAGTTCTCTATATCTGTATCATTGGCGTAGTCATGGAGATGACCCAAGAAATGAATTTATTGATCTTGCTTTTCTTTAATTACTTTATTCTTAGGGTGTGGCAGTAAAATTGCTGCAGCAGGTTCAAACCTCATATCCTACACATGAAATTTCCAAAGGAAGTGAGACGATAAATTCTTGAAGCATTCTGAGACAAGTGAGAAATTTCCTGCAAATCAAAATTCTCTGCAAACCTCTGCATGGCTTTTCTTGGCCAAAGTATATTCCATGCCAATTCCTAAACTAATCACTGCCCAGGGGAATGGGATTATATTTAGCCAGTCAGGCTAGCTACTGGAGCAGGAGTTGAGATCAATTTCCCCTGAGGCACATGGGCTACATGGTAAAGGGGTGGATACCTGAATTGGTATAGTGGCTGGGTATGGAACCAGCAATGTCAGCAATGTCCATTGTTGGGGATGGAAGGAAGCAGGAGAATTTAAGAAATATCAAGGTGGCAAATATGTTAGTGATATGGGGAATGAAGGAAGAAGTTTGGGATGATATGTGAGTGTCTGGCCTTGGCAGTTGGGAGCATGGTGAGCTATTTGATGAAATAAGAAACCAGAAAAAAGTAGATTTAGTGGAGGAAGGTGGTAAGCTTAGTTTTGTGTGAGTTGAACTTGAGGTGCCAATGGGATATCCAATGGTAGTCTGATGTGCTCAAGAATAAGATTCAGCCTAAATATACATATCCAAGGTGACATCAGTATTAGAGAGAATTAAGTGGGTGAGATAACCCAGCGAGTGAGTGGGGGAAAAAAAAAGAGGAGAGAGTTTAGAATCACTGAGGAAGAGGAAGAGAGCAGATGAGAAAGCACTATAAGAAAGGTAGGAGGAGAAATCTGGAATGTTTGTTATTAGAGAAGCTGAGGGATGAGAGCATTTCAAGAAAGTGATGATAGTTACACTGTTAAATGCTGCAGAGAAATCCGGAGATACAGACTTAAAAGTATCCATTGGATTTAATGGCAAGAGGTCCCCAGGTGACGTTGACAATAACACTTTTGATGGACTGCTGGGGACAGAAGCCTGACTGCACTTGTCATGAGAAGGGAGTGGAAGAGAGATTTAGAGAAGGTGCATGCAATCAACTATTTTAAAAGTCAAATCTAAGTGTTTTTTAAACAAAGAGAGACTTTAGTGTGTTTAAATGATGAACAGCTATCTGATTCAACATAGCTGACTGACTCAGTTCACACCTCTACTCCTTTCCAAATTTTGCATGGTTTAACAGTAGGGTCTGGAGCAGCACTGGAAACCATGCACATTCTATTGGTAAAAGAGGAACAAAGAGGGATTTCTGGAAGATATAAAGGGAGGGATTGGATTTTTGGTAAAAGCAATGATACCAAAAACAATAGAGTGGGGGAGGAATATTGAAAAGTTGAGTTTTCTCTAAAGAACCTTGGGAGGAGGAAGGAGTCGTTAAGAATAGGCTGTGGGCAGATGGTAGGATTATTAATTCCAAGATTGCTGGAGCTGAGTGAGGCCCAGAGAGTGTCCCCCTCTAAACTATAGCTGAAGACAGCCTTGTTTTTCATAAATGGCAGGGGGTCGGGGTGGGGAGGGTGCATCTTCCTTGGAATGTCTGAACTTTGGAGCCAGAGACAGTTTAGTTTCTAGTCACCAAAATGGGCACAGAGATTTGCCTTATGAAAGCAAGTTCCCCAAGAAGCATGAGAGGCACTCTCTTGGCTTTACTTTTCTGTCCATTTACCATGGCAAGGGCTCTGATCTCAAGATAAGGATGCAGTGATGTTAGTACACTAACTAGAGATGCTTCACATTTATAAACTTGAGTGGGTAACTAAAAATTATCAGATTTTTGTTAATAGCGTGAAGAACAAAACTAAACTAGTAAATAATTATTGGGGTGCCTGAGGGTGAAGGGGGGGCAGAAGGTGTATTTGAGCAAATCATAGCTGAGAACTTCCCTGGTCTGGGGAAGGAAACAGGCATTGATGTCTAGGAAGTAGAGAGGATGCCCCCCAAAATCAATAAAAATAGATCAATACCCTGATATATAATAGTGAAGCTTACAAATTTCAGAGATAAAGAGAAAATCCTGAAAGCAGCTCAAGACAAGGGGTTCCTAACCTACAGAGGTAGGAACATTAGACTTACATCAGACCTATCCACAGAGACCTGGCAGGCCAGAAAGGGATGGCATGATACATTCAGGGCACTAAATGAGAAAAACATATAGCCAAGAATACTTTATCAAGCAAGGCTGTCATTCAGAATGGAAGGAGAGATAAAAATCTTCCAAGACAAACAGAAACTGAAAGAATATGTGACCATCAAGCCAGCCCTGCAAGAAATATTAAAGGGGATCCTGTAAGCAAGGAGAGAATCTAAGATTAACAGAAACAGACAATCTACAGAAACAGGTCCTTCACAGGTAATACAATGGCACTAAATTCGTATCTTTCAATAGTTACTCTGAATGTAAATGGGCTACATGCTCCAATCAAAAGACACAGGGTATCAGATTGGATAAAAAAACAAACCCATCCATATGCTGTCTACAACAGACTCACTTTAGACCTAAAGACACCTCCAGACTTGAGGGGGTCGAGAACCATTTATCATGCTAATGGACCTCAAAAGAAAGTTGGGGTAGCAATCCTCATATCAGACAAATTAGATTTTAAATGAAAGACTGTAATGAGAGATGAGGAAGGACACTATATCATAATTAAAAGGTATATCCAACAAGTACTAACAAGTATAAATATTTATGCCCCTAATTTGGGAACAGCCAATTATATCAACCAATTAATAACCAAAGAAACACATAGATAATAATTTAATGATAGTAGGGGACTTCAACACCCCACTCACAGTAATGGACAGATCATGTAAGCAGAAGATCAACAAGGAAACAAGGGCTGTGGATAACACACTGGACCAGATGGACTTCACAGATATATACAGAGCATTCCATCCTAAAGCAACAGAATACACATTCTTTTCTCTAGTGCACATGGAACATTCTCCAGAATAGGTCACATACTAGGTCACAAATCAGGTCTTAACCAATACCAAAAGATTGGGATCATTCCCCGCATATTTTCAGACCACAATGCTTTGAAACTTGAACTCAATCACAAGAGGAAATTTGGAAGGAACTCAAACACTTGGAGGTTAAAGAACATCCTACTAAAGAATGAATGGGTCAACCAGGAAATTAAAGAATTTTAAAAATTCATGGAAACAAATGAAAATGAAAACACAACTGTTCAAAACTATGGGATACTGCAAAGGCGGTCCTAAGGGGGAAATACATAGCCATCCAAGCCTCACTCAAATAGAAAAATCCCGAATTTAACAACTAACTTTACACCTTAAAGAACTAGAGAAAAAGCAACAAACAATGCCTAAGCCATGCATTAGAAGAGAAATAATTAAGATCAGAGCAGAGATCAATGAATTAGAAACCCAAAACACAGTAGATCAGATCAACGAAACCAGAAGCTCGTTCTTTGAAAGAATTAATAAGATTGATAAACCCCTGGCCAGACTTATCAAAAAGAAAAGAGAAAGGACCCAAATAAATAAAATCGTGAGTGAGAGAGGAGAGATCATGACCAACACCAAGGAAATACAATTTTAAGAACATATTATGAGCAACTATATGCCAACAAATTAGGCAATTCAGAAGAAAGGAGAATTACAGACCAATATCCCTGATGAACATGGATGCTAAAATACTCAAGATCCAATAGTACCTTAAAAGGGTTATTCACCATGACTAAGTGGGATTTATTCCTGGACTGCTAGGGTGGTTCAACATTTGCAAATCAGTCAATGTGATTGATCATATCACATTAATAAAAGAAAGGACAAGAATCATATCATCCTCTCAATTGAAGCAGAAAAAGTATTTGACAAAATACAACAGCCTTTCTTGATTAAGACTCTCCACAGTATAGGGATAGAGGGAACATACCTAAATATCATAAAAGCCATCTATGAAAAGCCCACAGTGAATATCATTCTCAATCGGGAAAAACAGAGCTTTTCCCCTAAGGTCAGGAACACCACAGGGATGTCCACTCTCACCAGTGTTGTTCAGCATAGTACTAGAAGTCCTATGTTGTACTAGAAGTCCTCAGCAATCAGACAACAAAAATAAAAGGCATTCAAATTGGCAAAGAAGAAGTCAAACTCCCACTCTTCACAGAAGACATGATACTTTATGTGGAAAAAAGAAGAAAAGGAAAATTTTAAAATGAAAGATAAAAGAATCATGAGAAAAAACCTCAAATTCTATGTACTATTTTCCTTTAGTGCTGGAATTTTGCAGTTCTGGGTGCTCCATAAACGTGGTATTTGCCTGCTGTTCCAGCTGTCCTTCTGGGGGAGGGGTCTGCTGCACTGATTCTCAGGTGTCTTTACCTGGGCGGAGTTGTACCACCCCCTTGCCAGGGTGCTAGTCTCAGTGTAAGTTGCTTCTGGTTGTTCTATCTGGCTTTTGTTCCCTGAAGGCTTTCCATGCTGCTTTAGAGGATGGAAATAAAAAAGGCTGCGCCCCAATTTCTAGCCTCGGAGCTGAAAGTTCTCAACCTCCTCTCTTCCGTAAACCCTCAGGGAAAGGCAGTTTTCACTTTTGCATGCCCCAAACTCTGCAAACTCCCGCGGTGCATGTCGGTGCTGTTTCTCCCAGGGAAGGTGGAGGGTGGCTGCATTTCTGCCCGCATAGAGAGTGGTCGCCCAATCCTGCTGTGGCTTGTGGTTTATGGCAATCAGGGCAGCACCCCATCCTGGGCTTCCTGACCACAGCCAGTTTCCCCACTCCAATGCTTGAGAACTCCACTGGCTCAAGCACCCCATTCTTTCTGAGACCCTAGGGATCCTGAGACCACACTCTTCCACCTAGGATTCTCCTCCGCTTCACCACCTGGGCACCTTTCAGGTAGGGATGGCTCTCACTTGAACAGATTTCTAAAAGTTCTGATTTTGCACTCCAGGGCTATTACTTTCGGGTTGTTGGCTTTCAGAGGCTCCCTTTTTGGCTTTCAGAGGCTCCCTCCCCCTGCCGCTTATCTTCTGATATACACACTCAGATTCGCTTCTTTGCACCCCCTTCCTTGCAAAAAAGTGGTTGCTTTTCTATTTGTAGAATTCCAGCAATTCTTTTCTTACACCTCAGGTTGAATTCATAGGTGTTTAGAATGATTTGATAATTATCTAGCTAAATTCAAGGGACAAGATGAAACAAGGTCCCCTACTCTTCCTCCATCTTGCCTCTCCCCCAGAATAATACTTTTTTTTTTAAATTTTATTTTATTGTGTTATGTTAGTCACCGTACATTACATCATTAGTTTTTGATGTAGTGTTCCATGATTCATTTTTTTTTTATTTTTATTTTAAATGTTGGTGTATCCATATGATGGAATATTATGCAGCCATTAAAATGACAGCCATTTCATTACAATTAAATAAAACTAAAAATTCAGTTCCTTACTCACACCAGTCACATTACAAGTCCTCAACAGCCACATAGGACTGAGTAGTACAGACACAGAACATTTCTATCATCATAGAAATTCTATTGGACAGCACTGTCACAACTTTAGAAAATTAAACTTACAGATTTGTAAATTCATACATTTATCTTTCCCTCTATAACTTTACTAAACAACTCAAAAAAACCCCAGCACAGATAAAAGAAAACAAAAATCACCCCAAATCCTTCCACCCTAACCCAACCTTCACCTACTCTGTTCTAATACATGTCTTTTTGTTCAGGTATAACCAGAGCACCCAGTGCTCCACTCAGTACGTGCCTTCCTTAATACCCATCACTGGGCTAACCCATCCCCCCACCCCCCTCCCCTCTAAACCCTCAATTTGTTTCTCAGAGTCCATAGTCTCTCATGTTTCATCTCCCCCTCTGATTTAACTCTCTTCATTTTTCCCTTCCTACTATCCTCATTT
>NW_023270305.1:78568051-78906243 GCF_011800145.1 Mirounga leonina | reverse complement strand
TCTTCTTCTTCTTCTTCTTCTTCTTCTTCTTCTTCTTCTTCTTCTTCCTCTCCTTCTCCTTCTCCTTCTCCTTCTCCTTCTTCTTCTTCTTCCTCTCCTTCTTCTTCAACATATAATGTATTATTTGTTTCAGAGGTACAGGTCTGTGATTTATCAGTCTTACACAATTCTCAGAGCTTACTGGAGGACATATCCTCCCCAATGCCCCCAGAATAATACTTTTAAAGCACAAGTCAGTTGATGTCATTTCCTGCTCAAAAATTTCTGATGGCTTTTCAGCATGTTAAAATAAAATTCAAACTCCTTCCCATTGCCCTACCTACATCTTCAGCCTTATTTTTTATGCTTTCCACCCTTATTTGCCCTTGATTTCTCAAGTCATTCTCTTTGGAGATACCTTCTTTAACCACTTTCACTAAAATGATACTTGCCACTGTCATTGTATAGCCCTGTATCCTGCTTTATTTTCTCCACGACACTTACCACTTTTGAAATTATATTTATTGGCTTATTTGCTTAATATCTACCACCAGAATGGAGGATTACCTAGAGACTTAGTCTTATTTAACATTCTGTTTCCTGTACCTAGGGAATAGTGTAGGAATGTTAATGCTTGTTTGTTGAAAGAATGAATGCATTATTTAATTTATGAACCTCATGTTGAAACATACTAAGTATCTCTTGTGATTGAATAAAAGTTTAACAGTGAGGTAGATAAATTGATCCTATTAGTGACAAAAGTTGTCAAAAATCACCTGGCTTTTCTGCTTTTAACACTGAGGGTCCATGAAAGAAGTAGATATGGAAGAAGTGATGGATAGATGTGTGGGCCAGAGAACATGGGGTGCCTTCTATCAAATCCAACAATCCAACTGTTTGTTTTCATGTATATAGACTGTTTTCAGTCCTGGCCACTGCATAATTCTCTTGGGATATGTAACCTGCCACCTGGTAGGATGGATGTCACAGGACCTCTGTGAACCTGGTAAAGGTAGCAAATTGATTTATATAGTCAGAATGTGTCTGTCTTTCCAGGCCTCTAAGTGACTACAAAAATAACCAGCAGGGGGCTCTAAAATGTCTGAGATACTAATTAATCTTACATTTTAGATGAAGATCTTATTTGATAGCCAAGAGATGGCCTAAAAATATGGACTAAAGTGGATTACACATACCATATCATCCACAAGTGGCTGGTATTTTATTAGCAATTCAGAGCATAGACCTTTCAATAGGACTGTGGGGCTTATTGCTCAAGTATTATTGGGCATAGGATATGGACCTGAATCCATACTCTTAGTATAAGAGCTAATCATTGTGTCCCACGTTCAGTGTGATTAACAGTGTCAGTTGCTCTGTGTAGCAATCATTAAAGATTTTATGGAGGGGAAGATTAAGAACATTGGTTTATTCAGATGTAAGGCAAATTCAGAATCTGATCCCAGGAACACAAATAGGGGTGGGGAATTGGGCATTAGTTCATGGAGGGGAAGGAGAGGGTCTGGGCCTGAAACTCCTTCAAGGCTTCTTTGAAGTTTCAGGATCCATAACTGAAGGAGTTATTTGCCTCCAAGTTCCCTCTTGGGCATGATATCTTGGAAATACTTGCAGACAGACCTTTCTTTTTTCTTTTCCCACCCAAAAGATTAGGAATAGTTACTATTAATTCTTTTCTATTTCAGAAAGCAAATGATAAAGGTCCAGAAAACAAGTATTTTAGGCTTTTGGGGCCATAAGGGTCTCTGTCACAACTACTAAACTACTGTTGTAGTTTGGAACAGACAGAGACAATACATAGAGAAATGAGTATGGCTGTGTTCCAATAAAACTTTACTTACCAAAAGAAGTGGTGGAGTGAATTTTGGCCTATGGGCCATAGATTGCTGATCTGATTTAGGTTATCATATAAACACAACTGGGGTAATTCTCTCTCTCTTCTCCTGGTATCCCTATGACAATACCATGATGATGTTCCCTTAGTCTGTTCTCATTTATTATTTTTTCTTTTTGTTGTTCAGCTTGGTTGCTTTCCATTACCCTCTCTTCCAGATTGCTGATCCATTCCTCTGCATTTTATAGTTTGCTGCTGACTCCCTCTAGTGTATTTTTTATTTCTGTTACTGAGTTCTTCATCTCTGACTGGTCCTTTTTAATATTTTCTATCTCCTTGTTGAAGGTCTCATTGAGATCCTCCACTCTTTTCCCAAGTCCAGTGAGTATCTTTATGACAATTTTTTGAATTCTTTATCAGGCATATTGCTTATCTCTGTTTCATTCAACTCTTTTGCTGTGATTTTGTCCTGTCCTTTCATCTGGGACATATTCCTATCTCCTCATTTTGTCTATCTCTGTGTTTGTTTCTATGTAATAAGTTCAGCTATGTCTCCTGGTATTGAAAGTAGTGGCCTTGTGTAGAAGAGGTTCTGTGGTGTCCTGTAGCACAATGTCCCCTAGTCAACAGAACCAGGCACTCTAGGGGCATTTCCTCCCTAGACTACTTGAACCCTAATCTTGTGGCTAAGCCACATCTGCCTTCAGTCCAGTTGGCTGCAGTGACCTGCAGGGCACACTGGACAGGGTTGGCCCCTGGACTGTTGAGGGGCCTATCTGAGGTGGCCTTTGGCTTAGAGGTATGTGGTGTCAGCAGACAGGCTAGCTGTCTGCCACAGCTGCAATTTCACTAGTGGCAGAGCTCCCTACAAGGCACCTTGAGGGGCTTTTTGTTGTTGTTGTTGTTGTTAAATTCACTTTATTTTATTTTTTAATTTTACTATGTTATGTTAGTCATCATTGGTTTTTGATGTGGTGATCCACGATCCATTGTTTTTGTATAACACCCAGTGCTCCATGCTGTATGTGCCCTCCTGAATACCCATCATCGGGCTAAACAATCCCCCCTCCCGTCTAAAACCCTGTTTGTTTCTCAGAGTCCATAGTCTCTCATGGTTCATCTCTCCCTCCAGTTCCCCACCCCCCATTTTTCCCTTCCTTCTCCTAATATCCTCCATGCTATTCCTTATGTTCCACAAATAAGTGAAAACATGATAATTGACTTTCTCTGCTTGACTTATTTCACTTAGCATAATCTCCTCCAGTCCCATCCATGTTGATGTAAAAGTTGGGAATTCTTCCTTTCTGATGGCTGAGTAATATTCCATTGTATATATGGACCA
The DNA here is from genome assembly GCF_011800145.1 of Mirounga leonina. Classification (NCBI taxonomy): domain Eukaryota; kingdom Metazoa; phylum Chordata; class Mammalia; order Carnivora; family Phocidae; genus Mirounga; species Mirounga leonina. Next base: position 78,903,070 of record NW_023270305.1, on the reverse strand, counting down.
CATCTTCTTTATCCATTCATCTGTTGAAGGGCATCTCAGCTCTTTCCACAGTTTGGCTATTGCGGACATTGGTGCTATGAACGTTGGGGTGCATATGGCCCTTCTTTTCACTACATCTGTGTCTTTGGGGTATATACCCAGTAGTGCAATTGCTGGGTCATAGGGTAGCTCTATTTTTAAATTTTTTAGGAACCTCCAAACTGTTTTCCAAAGTGGCTGTACCAACTTGCATTCCCACCAAAAAGTGTAAGAGGGTTCCCCTTTCTCCACAACCTCTCCACATTTGTTATTTCTTTCCCTGTCCATTTTTGCCATTCTAACTGGTGTAAGGTGGTATCTCAGTGTGGTTTTGATTTGGATTTCCCTGATGGCTAATGATGATGAACATTTTTTCATGTGTCTATTAGCCATTTGTATGTCTTCTTCAGAGAAGTGTCTTTTCATATCTTCTGCCCACTTTTTGACTTGATTATTTGTTTTTTGGGTGTTGAGTTTGAGAAGTTCTTTATAGATCTTGGATACCAGCCCTTTATCTCTAGTGTCATTTGCAAATATCTTCTCCCATTCTGTGGGTTGCCTATTTGTTTTGTTGCCTGTTTCCTTTGCTGTGCAAAAGCTTTTTATCTTGATGAAGTCCCAAAAGTTCATTTTTGCTTTTGTTTCACTAGCTTTTGGAGATGTATCTTGAAAGAAGTTGCTGTGGCCGATGTCAAAGAGGTTACTGCCTATGTTCTCCTCTAGGATTTTGATGGATTCCTGTCTCACATTGAGGTCTTTCATCCACTTTGAGTTTATCTTTGTGAGTGGTGTTAGAGAATGGTCGAGTTTCATTCTTCTGCATGTGGCTGTCCAATTTTCCCAGCACCATTTATTGAAGAGATTGTCTTTTTTCCATTGCATGTTTTTTCCTGCTTTGTCAAAGATTATTTGACCAAAGAGTTGAGGGTCCATATCTGGGTTCTCTATTCTGTTCCATTGGTCTATGTGTCTGTTTTTGTGCCAGTAGCATGCTGTCTTGATGATCACAGCTTTGTAATATAGCTTGAAATCGGGCAACGTGAGCCCCCAGCTTTGTTTTTCTTTTTCAACATTTCCTTGGTGATTCAAGGTCTTTTCTGATTCCATACAAATTTGAGGATTGTTTGTTCCAGCACTTTGAAAAATGTCATTGGAATATTGCTCAGGATGGTATTGAAGGTATAGATTGCTCTGGGTAGCATAGACATTTTAACAATGTTTATTCATCCGATCCATGAGCATGAAATGTTTTTTCATCTTTCTGTGTCTTCTTCAATTTCTTTCATGAGTGTTCTGTAGTTCCTAGAGTATAGATCCTTTACTTCATGGTTAGGTTTATTCTGAGGTATCTTATGGTTTTTGGTGCTATTGTAAATGGAATCGTTTCTCTAATTTCTCTTTCTATAGTTGCATTGTTAGAGTATAAGAAAGCAACTGATTTCTGTGCATTGATTTTGTATCCTGTTACATTACTGAATTGCTGGATGAGTTCTAGTAATTTGGGGGTGGAGTCCTTTGGGTTTTCCACATAAAGTATCATGTCATCTGTGAAGAGAGAGAGTTTGACTTCTTCTTTACCAATTTGAATACCTTTTATTTCTTTTTGTTGTCTGATTGCTATTGCTAAGACTTCTAGTACTATGTTGAACAATAGTGGCAAGAGTGGGCATCCTTGACGTGTTCCTGATCTTAAGGGAAAGGCTCTCAGCTTTTCCCCATTGAGGATGATATTCGCTGTGGGTTTTTCATAGATGGATTTTGTGAACTTGAGGAATGTTCCCTCTATCCCTATACTCTGAAGAGTTTTAATCAGGAAAGGATGTTGTATTTTGTCAAATGCTTTTTCTGCATCAATTGAGAGGACCATATGGTTCTTCTCTCTCTTATTAATGTGTTCTATCACATTGATTGATTTGCGAATGTGGAACCACACTTGCATCCTGGGGATAAATCCCACTTGGTCATGTGGATGATCCTTTTAATGTATTGTTGGATCCTATTAGCTAGGATTTTGTTGAGGATTTTGGAATCCATATTCATCAGGGATATCTGTCTGAAATCCTCCTTTTTGATGGGGTCTTTGCCTGGTTTGGGGATTAAGGTAATGCTGGCCTCATAGAATGAGTCTGGAAGCTTTCCTTCTGTTTCTATTTTTTCTTTTCTTTTTTTCTTTTTTTTTTTTAAAGATTTTATTTATTTATTTGAGAGAGAGAATGAGAGAGAGAGAGCGCATGAGAGGGGGAGGGTCAGAGGGAGAAGCAGACTCCCTGCCGAGCAGGGAGCCCGATGCGGGACTCGATCCCGGGACTCCAGGATCATGACCTGAGCTGAAGGCAGTCGCTTAACCAACTGAGCCACCCAGGCGCCCCTGTTTCTATTTTTTGAAACAGATTCAGGAGAATAGGTATTATTTCTTCTTTGAATGTTTGGTAGAATTCCCCAGGGAATCCATCAGGCCCTGGACTCTTGTTTTTTGGGAGGTTTTTGATCACTGCTTCAATCTTATTACTGGTTATTGGCCTATTCAGGTTGTCAATTTCTTCCTGTTTCAGTTTTGGCAGCTTATAGGTTTCCAGGAAGGCCTCCATTTCATCCAGATTGCTCAGTTTATTGGCATATAGTTGTTGATAATAATTTCTAATAATTGTTTCTATTTCCTTGGTGTTAGTTGTGATCTCTCCCCTTTCATTCATAATTTTATTAATTTGGGTCCTTTCTCTTTTCTTTTGGATAAGTCTGGCCAGTGGTTTATCGATCTTATTAATTCTTTCAAAGAACCAACTTCTAGTTTCGTTGATCTGATCTACTGTGTTTCTGGTTTCTAATTCATTGATTTCTGCTCTAATTTTAATTATTTCTTTTTTTTCTAAAGATTTTATTTATTTATTTATTTGACAGAGAGAGACACAGCGAGAGAGGGAACACAAGCAGGGGGAGTGGGAGAGAGAGAAGCAGGCTTCCCGCCGAGCAGGAGCCCAATGCGAGGATCGATCCCAGGACCCCGGGATCATGACCTAAGCCGAAGGCAGACGCTTAATGACTGAGCCACTCAGGTGCCCCTAATTTTAATTATTTCTCTTCTAATGTGTGGCTTAGGCATCGTTTGTTGCTTTTTCTCTAGTTCTTTAAGGTGTAGAGTTAGTTGGTGAATTCGGGATTTTTCTATTTTTGTGAGTGAGGCTTGAATGGCTATGTATTTCCCCCTTAGGACTGTCTTTGCAGTATCCCATAAGTTTTGGACCGATGTGTTTTCATTCTCATTGGTTTCCATGAATTGTTTAAGTTCTTTGATTTCCTGGTTGACCCAAACATTCTTGAGCAGAGTGGTCTTTAGCTTCCAAGTGTTTGAATTTCTGCCAAACTTTTTCTTGTGATTGAGTTCCAGTTTTAAAGTATTATGGTCTGAGAATATGCAGGGAATAATCTCAATCTTTTGGTATCAGTAGAGACCTGATTTGTGACCCAGTATATGGTCTATTCTGGAGAAAGTTCCATGTGCGCTCGAGAAGAATGAGTATTCTGTTGTTTTAGGGTGGAATGTTCTGTAAATATCTATGAGGTCCATCTGGTCCAATGTATCATTCAAAGCTCTTGTTTCCTTGTTGATTTTCTGCTTAGATGATCTGTCCACTGCTGAGAGTGGAGTATTGAGGTCTCCTACAATTAACGTATTGTTATCAATATGACTCTTTATTTTGGTTAACAGTTGGCTTATATAGATGGCTGCTCCCATGTTGGGGGCATAGATATTTACAATTGTTAGATCTTCTTGTTGGATAGACCCTTTAAGAATGATATAGTGTCCTTCTGTGTCTCTTATTACAGGCTTTAGTTTAAAATCTAATTTGTCTGATATAAGAATTGCTACCCCAGCTTTCTTTTGGGGTCGGCTGGCATGGAAGATGAATCTCCATCCCTTCACTTTCAGTCTGGATGTATCTTTAGGTTCAAAATGAGTCTCTTATAGACAGCATATGGATGGGTCCTGTCTTTTTATCCAATCTGCAACCCTGTGCCGTTTTATGGGAGCGTTTAGGCCATTCACGTTGAGAGTGATTATTCAAAGATATGAATTAATTGTCATCATGTTGCCTGTGAAGATGTTGTTTTTATAGATTGTCCCTGTAAATTTCTGTTGTATATCACTCTTGGGGTCTTTCTCCTTTTATAGAACCCCCCTTAATATTTCTTGCAGGGCCGGCTTACTGGTCACATATTCTTTCAGTTTCTGCCGGTCATGGAAGCTCTGCATCTCTCCATCCATTCTAAATGAAAGCCTTGCCGGATAAAGTATTCTTGGCTGCATGTTCTTCTCATTTAGAACCCTGAGTATGTCTTGCCAGGCATTTCTGGCTTGCCAGGTCTTTGTGGATAGGTCTGACATTATTCTGATATTCCTCCCTCTGTATGTAAGGAATCTCTTCCCCCTAACTGCCCTTAAGATGGTTTCCTTGGTTCTAAGATTTGCAAGTTTTACTATTACATGCAGGGGTGTTGGCCTGTTTTCCTTGATCTTAGGAGGGGTCCTCTCTGCCTCTAGGACTAGAATGTTTGTTTCATTCCCCAGATTAGGGAAGTTCTCAGCTACGATTTGCTCAAATACGCCTTCTAGTCCTCTCTCTTTATTCCCTCCGGGATTCCAATTATTCTGACATTGGAATGCTTCATGGTGTCACTTATTTCTCTGATTCTATATTCATGGATTCTGAGTTGTTTTTCCCTGGCCTCCTCTTTTCCCTTTTTATCTATTATATTGTCTTCCCAGTCGCTTATTTGCTCTTCTGCCTCAGTTACCCTAGCTGTTAGATTATCTAGATTGGTTTGGATCTCATTGATAGCATTTTTAAGTTCTGCCAATTCACCTTTTATTTCTGCCCTTAGAGACTCTGTTGCCATTAATTGATTTCTCCATTCTAGCCATTGTCTTCACAATTGCTAGCCTGAATTCCATCTCCGACATCTTGGTCATATCTGCATCCATTTGTAAATCTGCCGCATAAGTCATAATCTCTGAGTCTTTTCTGTTTTGGGGGCTCCTCCTCCTAGTCATTCTGTTGATGGGTGTTTGAGGGAATGTATAGAGTCCAAATTATTGACCAGAACCCAAGCAAGATGCACCTGTTTTCTTGGGACCTTAGGGTTGCTGGCCTCTTGTTTTCCCAGCCTGTCTTCTGTGGGAGGGGCCTGCCGTGCTGTTACTCAGGCAACCCCATTCGGGGGGAGTTGCCCTGCCCCCCTGTGGTGGGGGATGGGCTCAGTGGGAATCAGTTTTGGGGGCTTTTGTTTTCTGGCGGCTTTCCCTGGTGGCTTTCTGTGTCTCTTCCACGAGTCAGAGCATGAGAGACCATTTCCAACCCTGTGCCTCAGAGCAGAGAGATCGCAGTCTGTTCTTCACTGAGCTCTCCAGGCCACACCATCTCCATTTCTGTCCGTGCTGCTGTAAATTGCAGCAGCCTGGGTTTTGCGGTCCTATGCAGCGCTCCCAGTCCTGCCTCCAGGTCGGGGCACATCTCTGCCCTTTGTGCTTCTAAAACCGCCAGCTGCTCCCAGTTTGCATGCGCGGCCCTGATGCTCTGGGTTTCCCTCCCAGGGGCTGCAGTTTGCAGGGGCGACCCCGCCACTCTGGGTTTCCATCCCTGGGGCTGCCCTAAAGTCCTTTCCCTGCCGCTACTGGTCTGAGAGTCTGTGCCCATCCACAGCGCATGAGGCTGTCGCTGACCGGCGGTGTAGGATCCCCATGTCCAGGCACCCTCCCGCTGCCGTTTATCCTCTGATATCTGCCCGCGGAATCACGGCTGCCCGCTTCGTACCTCAAAACCAACCGCCTGTGATATTCTGTTTGTAGAGAGCCAGATCTTCTTACATCTCAGGCTGGGTTCGTGGGTGCTCAGAGTGGTCTGGTAGATATCCAGCTCAATTCTGGGGACCAGTTGAAATAGGGTCCCCTACTCCTCCACAATCTTTCCCCCCTCCACCTATATCCTTTTTTTTTGAGTTTTTATTTAAATTCCAGTTAGTGAGCATGCAGTGTAATATTAGCTTCAGGTGCACAATATAGTGATTCAACACTTCCACACAACACCTGATGCTCATCACAAGTGCTCTCCTTAATCCCCATCACCTATTTCACCCTTGAGGGGCTTTTGTTGGTGAACAGAGCTGGCAGTCAGATTGGATGTCTGCACTCAGTTCCTCTGCCACAGCCTCCTGGGCACTAATCTGCAGTGCTCACTCCCTGGGCAACCAGGTAAGAGGCTTACCTGCTGGAACTACAGGTGTATTGGTGTGTGGGGTTATTTCTCTCTCTCCCTGGGACAAGAGTCAGAAGTGTCACAAGTGGCACTAGTCAGTGCTGGGCCTGCTTGCCAGGTGTGGCAAGGGCAGGAGCTGCTTTGGAGGGACTCTTGTGGAGGCTGGCAGGTTGGATGGGGCAGGACTGCTGGGGAACCTGGGGGCGGGGCACAGAGTGCTAGCAAGATAGGTGGAGAGTGTTCATGCTGGTTACTGCAAATGTCTGGCTATCTAGGTTGTGGGAGGGGAAGAGAAATGGAACCTGCCAACAATTTTGTACTTGGAGAAGTCTCCTGAAGATCCCTGTTCCTCCAGTGCACATTCTGATATTAGTAAATGAATTTCCTTCACATATAGCCCAGGCAGTTTTCAAACTGCTGCTTTTATGTTGTGTTTCTGCAGGGTTATTTATTATGCTGGCTCTTTAAGGGCAAGAACTCAGTTTCCTATCACCCTCCAACTCTCCTGTGCTAAAACTGCTGATTTTTAAAGTACCTGGAGTTTAAACCCCACTGTTTTCAAAAACTTGTGAAGTTAAGCCCTACCAATTTTCAAAGCTAAATGTTATGGGGATTCATCTTCCTGGTGTGGGTCCACAGTACCTGGGGTACCTGGTATGGGGTCGGATCATCTCCCTTCTCCATGTTCATTTGTGGTTAGTGTCATTTGGGGTTTGGTTCCCAACTGCATCTCTGCTCCACTTACCTTTTTCGATGTGGCCTCCTTTCTACTTAACTGTTGAAGGTCTATTCTGTCAGTCTTTGGGTCATTTTCAGAATGAGTTGCACAGATGTAGCTGTTATCTTGGAGTGTCTGTGGGACAAGGTGAGCTCAGCATCCTCCTACTCTCCATCTTCCTCTGAATTCCATATACGTGCTTTTCAAATGCTGTTTTTATCATTGGCTTTCATGGCCAGTGAGTCTGCATGCAAGCCTTTTGAAAGAGGAATCTCCATTTCCTCTAGCACTTTGGTCCCTTGGACATCAGCCCCCTTGGTTATCTAATCCAGACATTTTTGGGGCTTGTATCTTGGGTGCAGATGCCAGGGGTTGGGGTCAATTCCTTGCTCTTCTGGAACAAGTTCCAGACTAGTGAGATGCCTCCCTATTGTGTGTTACTTCACTGGAGGTGGGGTTTATGGCTAGACCATGTCTCTCCCTCTTCTACCATTCTTAATGTGCTCTTTTTATCCTTTGTTGTGGAGAAGCAGTTCATCTCGTTTGGAGATTTTTTTTCAGACAGAATTGATACATATGTAGCTGTAGATTTGGTATGTCTGAGGAACAGGGGAATTCAGGATCTTCCTATACTGCCATCTTGTGGAAATCTCTTTCTAGTTTTTTTTTTTTTTTTTAAAGATTTTATTTATTTATTTGACAGAGAGAGAAATAGCGAGAGCAGGAACACAAGCAGGGGGAATGGGAGAGGGAGAAGCAGGCCTCTTGCCGAGCAGGAAGCCCGATGTGGAACTCGATCCCAGGACCCTGGGATCACGACCTCAGCCGAAGGCAGACGCTTAACGACTGAGCCACCCAGGCGCCCCTCTTTCTAGTTTTTAAATGGACTCTTACCAATGGCATTTTAAGTGTCTGTAAACCACTGAAGTACCTGTATCTCAGGCATCGATGGGTCACATGAAATTGAGCACAGCTATATTTTCTCTTCCTTTTCATTATCTTTGTGATTAGTATAATAATGCCAAATAAGTTGTGTGCTGAACCTCCCTGATCCACCAACATGCTCAAAATCAACAAATTACTACTATGGTTCAGTTCTTCTTTTGCATATAGATCCACATGATAGCATAAATCTCATTGAATTATGTTTGTTCACCTAAAAGTTTCTAAGTCTTTATCTGATGCTTCAAAGACAAACATCTGAACACTTTAATTGACTAATATTTGTGCCTTACAAGCATAAAAAAACAAATTGCTCTTTATGATGCATATATTTGGATCTAATTTATAACATTTGATGTGTCTTTTTGTAATTCCTCAAATAAATGTACTTCTAGGTGAAGAGTTTGATGGTACTCTTCTTTCTAAAAGATGACATATTGTGGGACTAAGTATAAGATGAAAATGTGAACTGAGTAGCTTATATAGTTTCTTACAGTTGTAACCAGTCTATGATTCTAACCATAGGTATGTTTTATGAATAATTTTAAAATTTCACATTTTTGCTAAGAGTTATAAACAAGTCTTATTTTGCAAAATAATTGGACATTATTTAATTTATATTAGATGTGCTTTCATAATTTGGTAGGAATACAACCATATGCCAACCAAATGAGCTAAGTAATTGTTAATGTACACTATTTAAGGTACCATAAATAAGAAAAGTGAGAATGCTTTTCCAAATTCTATATACTTTGAATTTTATAAGCCTTAAAATCTTAGTTAATGTAGCTTACAAATTATTGTCAATATAAAATTGGTGTTTGATGAGCACCACTATAATATAGAAGTAGTAGGTATATTTGTGATAACTCTTTCGCACTTCCGGTTCAGTGTGATCCCTTTGAAACATCTCCTTTATCAGTTATTGATTCTGGGACTCATCCATTTGGGCTTTGGCCAGTCTGCCTGAAGGACCCTTTGTTCTGAGTGGTTATTGGATTTAAGACCAACAACAACAACAGAAAAGGCAGTTTTCACATCATAACTATTCTGAGAATTCAGTTGAGTCACTCTCATAGACTACAGTGCTGATTTGTAAATGGGCTGAAGGGCAGAGTAAAAATGTTCTTAAAGAATTTGCCATTTTCATCGCTTTCAGGATCCTTAAATTTTTTTTCCCACAGTCAATCCTTTTATAGAATTATATATATACACACACACACACACACACATATATATATATACACACACATACATGCATACACACACACAGATGTGGTCACTGACAAGAAAGAACTTCTTAGGGATCATGGAAAACAGTATAGAAAAGTATTTCTAAGTGGGCAAAATTGAATCTAATGGAGGAACTGTGTGTAATGTGAGAGCAGAGAGATCTGATACCTGCCCTATAGGATTTCACCAACTACTGTATCGATGACTGCTGTGCAATTCTCATTCTTTTCCCTTTCTAAATGGAAGTGACCTCTGCATTCTACATCACTGTAAATTGTATGGATAGGATGCCAAAAATGTTATCATTTGGTTCAATTTGGACCGTATTCAAACCTGTTGGAGATGACTGTATTTCATCCAGATATTCTCAGCTTAGAGTTGGAAGAGATTTGGGGGCTCTTACCTGTGGGGAGAGGGGAAGACTGTATTCTGTGAGTGAGGAGAAGGGTAAAATGGGTATTTGGTAACAAGAGGGTGAATTTGAATGAGACTGCTAGCTAATCACCACACTCATTTCTTCTTCCTGGGTCCACAGTGAGACAGCATTTCTCAACCTCACTTATAGTTAGATTTTTCAATCCAAAGGAATATGACTCACTCTCTGATTTGGCCTATTAAAACATCTTCAAAAAAATCCTTTATTCTCTCTTCCCCCATCTTCTGGCTGGATGTCACCAGGGCAAACATGGTAACCACTGGGAAAAGAGCAATCAACAGCTAGAAAATAGTGGGGTCAGGATTCAAACTCAAATTTCAGTGATTTCAAAGTTTGCTAGGTGGTCTTAAGCCAGTTGCCAAATTAGCACATCTACTTGGATATCTAATAGACAACTCAAATTTGTCCAAATATATCTGAAGCAAAACTGTAAATCTCCTATCTGATTTTTAGTTTGTTTCTCCCTGAATCTTCTGCCATCTTGGTCTCATTATTCACCATTACTCTGACCAAAAACCTAAGAGTCTTCCTTGATTCTTCTCTTTCCTTCATGCCTCACATAAATTCATCAAAAATTCCAAGTTGTTCCTTGAAGTTGGTACTATTTTCAAATTTTATCCTAAATCCAACCACTTCTCATCACCTTCTCTATAATTACCTTCATCCAGAGCACTATTATTTCTCACCTGAACCACTATAATACCTCCTAACTTGTCCCTTTGCTTCCACTTTCCCCCCACACACTCCCAATAGCCATTTTATTATTTTTTTTAAAAAGATTTTATTTATTTATTTGAGAGAGAGAGAGAGTAGAGTGAGAAAGAGAGCATGAGTAGGGGTGAGGGGCAGAGGGAGAGGGACAAGAAGATTCCCCACTGAGTGTGGAGCCCAATGTAGGGCTCAATCCCAGGATCCTGAGATCATGATCTGAGCCAAAGGCAGACACCCAACCAACTGAACCACCCAGGCACCCCCCCAATAGCCATTTAATTTTAATTTTAAATTAATTTAATTTTATTATTTTTTAAAGGTTTTATTTATTTATTTGTCAGAGAGACAGAGAGCACAAGCACGGGGAACAGCAGGCAGAGGGAGAGGGATAAGCAGACTCCCTGCTGAGCAAGGAGCCCGATGTGGGGCTCGATCCCAGGACCCTGGGCTCATGACCTGAGCCAAAGGCAGACGCTTAACCAACTGAGCCACCCAGGCACCGCCTCACCAACCCCCCATAGCCATTTTAAATAAAAAGTCTAGAAGGATATTTTGAAACATAATTCAGATAATGTCTCCTTTGGTTAAAACCATCCAGTAATTTTTCTATTTCAGAAAAATACCATAGTCCAAACTTAACACAACCTTCAAAGCCATCATGATCTGGCCCCATCCTCTCTAACTGCATTTCTTATCTCCCCACCAGTCACTACTCTCCATTCATCTTGGCTGTCTTACTCTTCCTCAAACATGCCAAAGTCATGGCCACCTGTATTAGTCACTAGGATCCCAATAGGAGAATTCAGAAGGGACTATTTATAAAGATGTGGGCAGGAAAACCAATAGGTTCTCTAGGCTAGGAATAGCTGGAAGCTAGGCCTGAAATGGAGGGAAAGAGAGCTACAGCTGCTAGAGAAAAGAAAACTACAGTCTAATATCCCTGATGAATATAGATGCAAAAATTCTCAACAGCAGACTGAATTCAACAGCACATAAAAAGATAATACACCATGATCAAGTGGGATTCATCCCTGAAATTCAACATATGCCAATCAATAACTGTAAGATATCACATTAATAGAATGAAAGATAAAAATTTTATGATCATCTCAAATAGATGTAAGAAAAAGAGCATTTGGTAAAATTTAACATCTTTCATGATAAAAACTCAATATATTGGGTACAGAGGGAACATACCTCAACATAATAAGGGCCATATATTACAAGCCTACATCTAACATACTCAATGGTGAAAGGCTAATGGCTTTTCTTCTAAGATCAGGAATAAGACAAGGGTGTTCACTCTCCTCATTATTATTCCACATAGTACTGGAAGCTCTAGCCAGAGTAGTCAGGAAAGAAAAAGAAATAAAAACCATCCGAATAAGAAAGGAAGAAGCAAAACCATCTCTGTTTGCAGATCACATAATCTTTTATATAGAAAACCCTAAAGACCCTACCAAAAACCTGTTAGAACTATAAGAAATTCAGTAAACTTTCAAGATGCAAAACCTACACACAAAAATCAGTTGTATTTCTATACACTAACAATGAACTATTTGAAAAAGAAATAAACCAATCCCATTTATAATAGCATCAAAAACAATGAAATACAAATAAACTTAACCAAGGAAGTGAAATATCTGTATAACAAAAATATTGATGAAAGGAATTGAAGACAAAATAAATTGAAACATATCCCACGTTCATGGATTGGAAGAGTTAAAACTGTTAAAATGTTCATTTATTGAAAATGACATACAGATTCAGTACAATCTCTATCAAAATTTTGATGGGCTTTTTCATAGAAGTAGGAAAAGCAATCCTAAAATTTGTGTGGAACCGCAGAAGACCACAAATACCCAAAGCAATCTTAAGAAAGAACATTTCCTGATTTCAAACTGTTACAAAGTTGTAGTAATTAAAACAGCATTGTACTGGAATAAAAAGAGACACATAGACCAATGGAACAGAATAGAGAGTTGGGAAATAAACTCATGTATATATGGTTAACTAACATTTGATAAGGAAGCCAAGAAAACTCAATAGGGAATGTATATTCTTTTCAGTAAATGGTTTAGGGAAAACTGGATATCCACATGTAAAAGAATGAGATTGGACCCCTACCTTATATCAGTCACAAAAATTACCTTGAAATGGATTAAGGGCTTACACATCAGATCTGAAACCATAAAATTCCTATAAGAAAACATAGAGAAAAAGCTTCTTAATGTTGGTCTTGGCAATGGTATTTAAGATATGACACCTAAAGCATAAGCAACAAAAGCACAAATCAATATATGGGACTACATCAAATTAAAAAGCTTCTGTACAACAAAAGAAACAATTAACAAAATTCAAAGGCAACCTATGGAATGGGAGAAAATATTTGCAAAAGATGTATCTGATAAGGGGTTAATATCCAAAATATATAAGGAACTTATACAATTCAATCTTAACACTAACAAAACCAAACAAACAATAAAACCCAAGTAATCCACAATTAAACAATGGGAAGAGGACTTGGATAGACATTTTTTTAAAGAAGACATACAAATGGCCAACAAGTACATGAAAAGGAGCTAAACTTCACTAATCATTAGGGAAATGCAAATCAAAAACACAATGATCACTTCATGCCTGTTAAAATACCTATTATCAGAAAGACAAGAGATAACAAATGCTGTTGAGGATGATTACAGCCATTATGGAAAACAGTACCAAGGTCTCTCAAAAAATTAAAAATAGAACTGCCATGGAGTCTTCTCATTTAAATAAAAAAACAAAGAGAGTTCTGCTACCATGGCGGGGGGGGGGGGGGGGGGGGGGGTGGGGGGTGGAAAGAACTACCATGTGATCCAGCAATCCCACTTTTGGGTACTTATCCAAAGGAAATGAAATTATTATCTCAAACAGTTATCTGGTTCCCATTCTCATTGCAGCATAATTTATAGTGGTCAAGGCATGGACACAATCTAATTGTCTATCAATGGATGAATTGGATAAAGAAAATGTGATATACATGTCAGATGAATATTATATATTTTATATGAATATTATACACCCATTAAAAATAAGGAAATCCTGACACTTGCGACAACATGGATGAACCTTGAGGGAATTCTGCTAAGTGAAATAAATCAGAGAAACAAACGATATGATTTCAGTTATATGTGGAACCTAAAATAAAGCTGAACTTAAAGAAATGGAGAGTAGAATGGGGGTTGTCAGGAGCTAAGGGGTGTTGGAAATGGGTGATGTTGATCAAAGAGTACAAACTTCCAATTATGAGATTAATAAATTTCCGGGATTCAATATTCAGCCTGGTGACTATAGTTAACAGTATTCTATTATATATATATATAAGATGTTGGTTGAAAAAGGGAAAAAGAAAAATTCAAAAAAAAAAAAAGAAAGTTAAAAAAAATTAACTTTGAAAGACTAAAGAATCCTGGGGAAAAAAGCCATGAATTCTACGTGCAGTATTCCCCTAGTGCTGGAGTTCCGCTGTTCTCATTCATCAGTAAACTTGGTCTTGGCTAGCTATTTTTGCTGATCTTCTGGGGGAGGGGCCTGTCGCAGTGGTTCTCAGATGTGTTTGCTGGAGGCGGAATTGCCCCACCCTTGCTGGGTCTGGGCTAAGTAATCTGCTCTGTTTTGCTCTCTGGAGCTTTTGTTCCCTGCAAGCTTTCCGTACAGCTTTGGAGGACAAGAGTAAAAATGGCGGCCTCTCAATCTCTGCCCTGGAAGATCCGAGAATGCAGGTCCGCACTCCTCAGTGAGCCCCCAGAGAAAAGCAGTCAATCACTCCCCTCTCCCATGGTCTCTGGCCGAACTCTGTGCTCACTCGGCATATGACTGAGAGTTTCTATCTCTGGCACCCGATTCGGTGTGGAGTCTCCAAACCCAGCAGATCCCTGCAGTGTGCTCCCATGCCGCTCCTCCCCGGGGGAGGAAGGGGAGTCTCCCGGATCTGCTGCTTATTGGGTCCCTGCTGGATGGGCAGTGGGCTGACTGTGCCGTGGATCATAGTTTATGACAACCCCAAGTGGAGAGCCCACTCCTCGCTCCATCTCTGCAGCCGGCTTCCCCGCTCCGATACCTGGGAGCTCTGCCACCCTCAGGCACCCCCGGTCTTTCTGCGAACCCGAGGGTCCTGAGACCACACTGTCCACCCCTGCTTAGCCACTGGAGGGACGTCCCTCAGCAGAGCTGACTTGTAATATTTCCGATTTTGTGCTCTGCTGCTTTATCACTTGCCAGAAGCGGCCGACGGAGGCCCCCTCCCCCGCCATCTATCTTCCTGAATATCACCTTGGATTCACTTCTCTGCACATTCTACCTTCCAGAAAGTGGTCGCTTTTCTGTTCAGAGAGTTGCTGCTATTCTTTTCTTTGATCTCCTGTTGAATTCATAGGTGTTCAGAATGGTTTGGTCCCTATCTAGCTGAATCCTGGGACCAGACGAAATTTAGGTCTCCTACTCCTCTGCCATCTTGCTTCTCCTCCATTTTCATTCATCTTTGTCTTCAACTTTCTCTTGTACTTTCTTATTTGACCCATTGGTGGTGTATATTTCAAAATTTCCACATATTTGTGAATTTTTCAATTTCTCTTCTGAATTATTTATTTCTAGCTTAATTCCATTGTGGTTTGAAAATATACTTTGTATATATTCAGTTTAAAAAATTGATTGAGACTTGTTTTGTGGCCTAATATTTGGTCTGTCCTGGAGAATGCTCCATTTAGATTTGAGAAGATTGTGTGTGCTGCTGTTGGATAGAACATTCTATATATGTCTTTTACACCTGGTTGGTTTATAGTGTTTTTAAAGTCCTTATTGGACTTCTGTCTACCCATTATTTTTATCTGTCTATCTATCATCTATCATCATCTGTCTATTATCTATCTATCTATCATCTATCTATCTATCATCTATCTATTGTCTATTATCTATCTATCTATCTATCTATCTATCTATCTATCTATCTATCATCTATCAAATATCTATTTTTAAGTAATCTCTATGCCCAATGTGGGGCTTGAACTCATGACTCCAAGATCAAGGGTGGCACACTCTTGCATCTGAGCCAGCCAGTTGTCCCTCTCTCCATTACTGAAAGTGGTGAATTGAAGTCTATTATTTTAGAACTGTCTAGTTCTCCTTTCCATCCTGTTGTTTGCCTTATATGTTTTGAGGCTCTGTTGCTTGTTTTATATGTTTACAACTGTTATATTTTCTTGATGAATTGGCCCTTTTCTCAATATATAATACCTTTCTATAGAGTTTCTTTCAGCAATTTTTAACTTGATGTATTTTGGATGATATCACCATAGCCATCCCAGCTCTCTTTTGGTTACAATTTGCAAGGAGTATCTTTTTCAGTCTTTTCACTTTCAACATATTTATATCTTTGGATCCAAAGTGAATCTCTTGTGTATACAGCATGTATCTGGATAAAACTTTAAAGAAGTCATTCTACCAATCTCTGCCTTTTCACTTGGAAAATTTGATCCATTTACATTTAAAATAATTGCTGATAAGGAAAGACTTCCGTGATTTTGCTATTTGTTTTCTGTATGTCTTATACTTTTTTTGTTCCTCATTCTTCCATTACTGCCTTCTTTTGTGTTTAACTGATTTTTTGCAGTGAACTGCTTTGACTGTACTCTCATTTACTTTTGTATATATTCTATAGATAT
The DNA here is from genome assembly GCF_011800145.1 of Mirounga leonina. Taxonomy (NCBI): domain Eukaryota; kingdom Metazoa; phylum Chordata; class Mammalia; order Carnivora; family Phocidae; genus Mirounga; species Mirounga leonina. Next base: position 78,887,059 of record NW_023270305.1, on the reverse strand, counting down.
TTTCTTTGTGATTACCATGGGGATTATATTTAACATCCTGAATTTGTAACAATCTATTTTAAAGCTCTCCTCTTATATAGCTTTCCTCCCTCCTTTATGTTGCTGTTGTCACAAATACCATCTTTATACATTTTGTGCCCAGTAGCATAAATTTATAATTATTTTTTAACATATTTGTCTTTTAAATCCTGTAGGAAATAACAAGTGGACTTACAAATGAAGACTATAATAATAGCTTTTATATTTGTCCATGTATTTATCTCATCAGACATCTTTATTTCTTCTTATGGTTCCTTGTTACTGTCTAGTGTCCTGTCATTTCAATCTGAAGGACTCCCCTTAACATTCTTGTAGGGCAGGTCTAATAGTACTGAACTCTCTCAGCTTTCATTTATCTAGGAATGTCTTGGCTTCTCTCTTATTTTTGAAGGATAATTTTGTTGGATTTAGAATTATTGATTGAAAATTTTAAATTTCAGCAGTTTAAATATGTCTTCCCTTTGTCTCTGCTTCATTGATCTCTCATGAGAAATTGGCTGTTAATTTTATTGAGGATCTCTTGTATGTGATGAGTTGCTTGTCTCTTGCTACTTTCAAGATTCTGTCTTTGTTTTTTGACAGTTTGATTCTAGTGTGACTCAGTGTGGGTCTTTTTGAGTTTATCCTACTTGGGAGTTTTTGGAGCTTTTGGATTTTTGGATTTGTAGATTCATGTTTTTCATCAAATTGGAGAAGTTTTTAGCTATTATGTCTTCAAATATTCTTTCTGCTTTTTTTTTTCCTCTCTCTCTTCTCTTTCTGGGATTCCCACAATGCATATGTTGCTCTGCTTGATGGTGTCTCACAGGAGTCTTAGATGCTGTTTGTTTGTTTCTTTTTCCCCCCCTGTTCTCTAGAATTGATAATATCAGTGGTCCTCTCTTCAAGCTTGCTGATTTTATTTCTGCCTGCCCAAATTTGCTGTTGAACCCTAGTGAATTTCAGTTATTTTAGCTCATGAATTCCTGGTTTTCTCAGCTGAGTGCCAGGAGAGTTAATGTGGTATTAACATGTACTAGTGAGATTTTTTTCCCTTTGGCAGGGCCATAACATCAATTCCCCTTAACACTTTTCCTCTTAATCCTATAGCAGCTACTATCTAGCAAGCCTCATTAGTCTCTCCCTATACATGTATAACCTAGCTGTCAGCTATAGATTTACAAGGAACACCTCCATATCTGCACAGTTCTCTTCTCTCCAAAGCCCTAACTCTCAGATTGTAGCTGCATTAGCTGCTCCAAACTCTGACCCCTGCATCCTCATCTTACTGGTACTGCCATGCTCTATTTGGACTATAGCTCTATGAAACACGTTTGGGAAATTGTCCTCAATCAGAGAGATGATGGTTGAGTGATCATACAGCTGACCTTATGAGTTTTCCTTCTCTCAGGTCTCTTTGGCTTCTCTGCTGCTGTAATTAGCACATGAACCAGACTCCTTGCCTTGGGCCTGCAGGCAGAACGCCATATAGTAAAGCATGTTCCAGCAGAGGAGGACACACAGGGGATGTCTTTCAGCCCATTAGAAAGGAGACACAGCCAAGTCAAACACCAAAACAGAGAATTACTCTGAGATTTGCTACAGCTACAAAGGAATATGAAGCTTGGCATCTCACCCAGCTCTAGGAGCCCACAGGGCAACTCATTCATTGAAGAGACATTTAATGATTGCCTATACTGAGCCAGGCCTATATTGGGTTCTGTATATCAGAATGAGGGGAAGATTCATCAAGGACATGATGCCAGAGTTGCCTTCTGGAATCAAATCTTGGTTCCAAGGAAAATTGAGGGAAAAAATTGCACTGAGCTCATCTTTTCCATATTTCTATTTGAATAAAAGAACATACAAGCTGAATTTATTTTCTGGAAAGGGACCCAGAGATTTCATTTTGGAGGCTGAAGCACTGTTTGGAGGGGGACCTCTGATCTTATCTAACCTACACATACACTCTTAGAATAGGCCCTCTCAAGAGCCCATACCTGGGTATGTTTCTGTGGCTGAAGACATGAGTAGGATCTGGAATTTCTGGAGTGTTGAGGACTATTTTTCCAAGAAGTAGATGTCCAAACTTGAGGTGGCTTACTGCACATTGTAGGATTAGGTGTGGACCTTTGAACTCCTTCCCTGGGTTACTCCTGGGACTGGGCCCTCACTTCTTGCCCTCCTGGCACCTTCAGTTTGTGGGTGGGTTTCTGGTAGGCAGAAAAGGGAAATTTCTATTTAAACTGCCATGAACCTCTCTCTGGAGTAGGGACACTGCTGGCCAGTGTGAACATTGCAGGTCTGTATGTTCTTTGGATAAGTGAACCCACTACCCTCAAGTAAAGTCTTGGTGTTTTCTCTGAAAATTCAGTTCCTGTTGAAGGGAGGTCTCTGCAGAACCTAATGTCCCAAGACTCCAGAGACTTCCTGGGTTTCCAAAGACGCTTTCTGTTTCTTTCTTTTTCTTTTTAATTAGGTTTACAAATATATCTCTAACTTCTTTTCTCAGTCATGTTCTTTTGACTCCTCTTGCTTGGAGGCCTCGAGTCATAGAATAAGGGAAGGCAGGCAGGGCTGTCTTGCCTGCTGGGTATCATTTTGGGGTTCTCATGGCCACATTGGTGGATGAAGCCTCCAGTTCCAGACCACGTGCTTCCACAATGCCCTTGACCATTCCGTGTCCTGGTTTCCCCATCCTCTCTCTCTCTGCCCCTCCCCCCAGGTTCCACAGCCTTTTGTCAAATGTCCCCTGAGAAGTGATTATATGTAGTAGAACATATGTAGATATTGATTTTTTTCCTTATTTTTCCCACTTTATAATTATAAATCCTTCCGTCTGAATATTGATGTCTTTTCCAGGTCTTCCAGTTTTTCTTCCATTTTTGTTTGTTTTCCTGCTTGTATGTTTTGGATCCATTTTTGGAACTATTATTGCATGGACTTTGGGCATCTTTAATTTATCCTCTGTATCTTTCTTTCATACTTTTTATCTCTAGGACTTCTTCTTGGAAGGTTTCCTGGATTTTGTCTTCAAGTCCTTTTATCTCATTTTCCAAATGTTGCCTATCCTAGTTTTATTAATTTAACTTTCTTATTTTCTGACTGTTCCATTTCAAAGCAGGCTTTTCTTATTTTATTGATGTTCTATCTTCTCAAATTTTTATGAGGATACTAATTCTTTAATTATCTTGTTTCTTCTGTCAGTTTGATTCATTCATCTTATTTTATTTTATGCTGTGGGATTTGCTCCATTATCTAGGATCCTATGTGTTTTCTCAGATTCTTTGGTGCTCTGGTGACCAACCAACCCTTCTATCTAATGTTTTAGACTTGTTGTCCTTGGATATTTTTACTATCTTTGAAATTATTTAGGAGAAATGGGAGATAAAATATTTGTTTAATCTGTCATCTCAAAGCCAGCTTTACACATTTCTTTTAAAAGTCCAGTTGTTTCTATACCTGCCAGTACCATAAGAAATTCTGATGTTTTTATTTGGCAGAAGGAAAAAAAATAAACAATTGAAATGAGGCAATATCTTGAAATATTAATTTTGCTTTTCCCTTTTCCGGTTCCCACATAAATAATATTTTCCCTAATTCCATGGAGAATTTTTTTTTCCAAGTAAGCCTTAGGCCTAATATGGGGCTTGAATTTAGGACTTCAAGATCAGCAGTCACATCCTCTACAGACTGAGCTAAGCATGCACACCACCCTCCCCATGGATAATATTTTTAAGGAAAGAAACAGTTAATATACAACTTTTTTATTTACCAAAGTGGTTTTGAGATTCAAAAGGGAAGGGCAGTTGGATGTAGAAAGAGTGTAGATGTAAACTTCAGAGGTATATTTTCCTAATTCTTTGGACAACTAGAATGAAGGCAGTAAGCCAGGATTGTGTACACATGTGCGCGCGCGCACACACACACACACACAACACACTTCAGAAAAATCTATATTAAGATTATTAAGCAGGAAGATAATTAACTTGGATAAAATAAAAGAGTAATTCTAATAATCATTTAAGCAATCAGTGGTTCTCAACTGGGAGAATTTTGCTTCTCAGGGGACATTTGACAATGTCTGGATGTATTTTGGGTTGTAAAAACTGGAATGCTGTGCTACTAAGATCCAGTGGGTAGAGGCCAGAGATGCTGCTAACTATTGTACAAAGTATGAGTCAGTCCCCATGACAAAGATTTATCCAGCCCCGAATGTCAATAGTGCCAAGGTTGAGAAGCTCTCCTATAGTTATATTCACGTTTGATCCTTCAACTTTATGGATATTTTGAAGTGATTCACTAAAAATAAGAGGGCTAGAACCTAATAAGTCTCTAGATTTTATGCATCTGAGGAAGGGGTGATTATATGACTATGTCTAAGGAGAAGGAACTGGATCTGCAAGGAACAAACTTTAATGTTTTGGGGGTGGGGTGGGGTTGGTTTGAAGGCTACAGTTAACATAAATACATATAGAGTTACATAGACACCCACACATCCACATATAGATTTTCCAAACCAGTCTTTCTGCTTCTTTGCCCCATAGGCCAGGCAGATACAGTCTTTGACTCTATTGAAGCTTTCATTAACAAATTTGAAAAATTAAGTAAACTCAAAAAGAAGGGAGAAGGTAAATATACTTGCTGAGAACAAGATGCCATTTCCAAGTAATATGTATCCTCTTTCTCACTGAGGGCAGGATAGGAAAAAGTATGACTGCTTGACTTATTTCATTTAGCATAATCCCCTCCGGTTCTATCCATGCCTATGCAAATGGTGGGTATTCATCCTTTCTGATGGCTGAATAATATTCCATTTTATATATGGACCACATCTTTATCTATTCACCTGTTGAAGGGCATCTTGGCTCCTTCCACAGTTTGGCTATTGTGGACATTGCTGCTATGAACATTGGGGTGCATGTGCCCTTTCTTTTCACTACATCTGTATCTTTGGGGTAAATACCCAGTAGTGCAATTGCTGGGTCATAGGGTAGCTCTATTTTTAACATCTTTTTTTTTTCCCCTAAAAACATGTTTGTATTTGTGCATATTTAAAAAGGTAACACACTTCTTATCAATAGTGATTACATACATATCAGGTCAACTTTTACAAAACAGACAATTTTTTCCTGTTCATTGACTGCCTTTGTGTTCATTGGGTCAAATGGTCATTTGTGAATTATTTTTTTAATTTTTATTCTTATATTATCCCCATACATTACATCATTAGTTTTAGATGTAGTGTTCCCTGATTCATTGTTTGTGCATAACACCCAGTGCTCCATGCAGAATGTGCCCTCCTCAATACCCATCACCAGGTTAACCCATCCTCCGACCCCCTTCCCCTCTAGAACCCTCAGTTTGTTTTTCAGAGTCCATCATCTCTCATGGTTCGTCTACCCCTCCGATTTTCCCCCCTTCATTCTTTCCCTCCTGCTACCTTCTTCTTCTTTTTTTTTTCTTAACATATATTGCATTATTTGTTTCAAGGTACAGATGTAGGATATTTGCACAATTCACAGCGCTTACCAGAGCACATACCCTCCCCCGTATCTATCATCCAGTCACCCCATCCCTCCTCCCCCCCCACTCCAGCAACCCTCAGTTTGTTTCCTGTGATTAAGAATTCCTCATATCAGTGAGGTCATATGATACATGTCTTTCTCTGTTTGACTTATTTCGCTCAACATAATACCCTCCAGTTCCATCCACATCATTGCAAATGGCAAGATCTCATTCCTTTTGAGGGCTGCATAATATTCCATTGTATATATATACCACATCTTCTTTATCCATTCATCTGTCGATGGACATCTCGGCTCTTTCCACAGTTTGGCTATTGTGGACATTGCTGCTCTAAACATTGGGGTGCATGTACCCTTCGGATCCCTACTTTTGTATCTTTGGGATAAATACCCAGTAGTGCAATTGCTGGATCGTATGGTAGCTCTATTTTCAACTTTTTGAGGAACCTCCATACTGTTTACCAGAGTGGCTGCACCAGCTTGCATTCCCACCAACAGTGTAGGAGGGTTCCCCTTTCTCCGCATCCCCGCCAACATCTGTCATTTCCTGACTTGTTAATTTCAGCCATTCTGACTGGTATGAGGTGGTATCTCACTGAGGTTTTGATTTAGATTTCCCTGATGCCGAGCAATATTGAGCACTTTTTCATGTGTCTGTTGGCCATTTGGATGTCTTCTTTGGGAAAATGTCTGTTCATGTCTTCTGCCCATTTCTTGATTGGATTCTTTGTTCTTTGGGTGTTGAGTTTGATGAGTTCTTTATAGATTTTGGGTGCCAGTCCTTTATCTGATATGTCATTTGCAAATATCTTCTCCCATTCTGTTGGTTGTCTTTTGGTTTTGTTGACTGTTTCCTTTGCTTTGCAAAAGCTTTTTATCTTAATGAAGTCCCAATAGTTCATTTTTGCCCTTGCTTCCCTTGCCTTTGGCGATGTTTCTAGGAAGAAGTTGCTGTGGCTGAGGTCAAAGAGGTTGCTGCCTGTGTTCTCCTTTAGGATTTTGATGGACTCCTGTCTCACATTGAGGTCTCTCAACCATTTGGAGTCTATTTTTGTGTGTGGTGTAAGGAAATGGTCCAGTTTCATTCTTCTGCATGTGGCTATCCAATTTTCCCAACACCATTTGTTGAAGAGACTGTCGTTTTTCCATTGGACATTCTTTCCCGCTTTGTCGAAGATTAGTTGACCATAGAGTGGAGGGTCCATTTCTGGGCTGTCTATTCTGTTCCATTGATCTATGTGTCTGTTTTTGTGCCAGTACCATACTGTCTTGATGATGACAGCTTTGTCATAGAGCTGGAAGTCTGGAATTGTGATGCCGCCAGCTTTGCTTTTCCTTTTCAACATTCCTCTGGCTATTCGGGGTCTTTTCTGGTTCCATACAAATTTTAGGATTATTTGTTCCATTTCTTTGAAAAAAGTGGATGGTATTTTGATGGGGATTGCATTGAATGTGTAGATTGCTCTAGGTAGCATTGACATCTTCACAATATTTGTTCTTCCACTCCATGAGCATGGAACATTTTTCCATTTCTTTGTGTCTTCATCAATTGCTTTTATGAGTATTTTATAGTTCTCTGAGTACAGATCCTTTGCCTCTTTGGTTAGATTTATTCCTAGGTATTTTATGGTTTTGGGTGCAATTGTAAATGGGATGGACTCCTTAATTTCTCTTTCTTCTGTCTTGTTGTTGGTGTATAGGAATGCCACTGATTTCTGTGCATTGATTTTATATCCTGCCACTTTACTGAATTCCTGTCTGAGTTCTAGCAGTTTTGGGGTGGAGTCTTTTGGGTTTTCCACATAAAGTATCATATCATCTGCAAAGAGTGAGAGTTTGACTTCTTCTTTGCTGATTTGGATGCCTTTTATTTCTTTTTGTTGTCTGATTGCTGTGGCTAGGACTTCCAAAACTATGTTGAATAGCAGTGGTGATAGTGGACATCCCTGCCGCGTTCCTGACCTTAGGGGGAAAGCTCTCAGTATTTCCCCATTGAGAATGATATTCGCTGTGGGTTTTTCATAGATGGCTTTTATGATATGGAGGTATGTACCCTCTATGCCTATACTCTGAAGAGTTTTGATCAAGAAAGGATGCTGTACTTTGTCAAATGCTTTTTCTGCATCTATTGAGAGGATCATATGATTCTTGTTCTTTCTTTTGTTAATGTATTGTATCACATTGATTGATTTGTGGATGTTGAACCAACCTTGCAGCCCAGGGATAAATCCCACTTGGTCGTGGTGAATAATCTTTTTAATGTACTGTTGGATCCTATTGGCTAGTATTTTTGTGAGAATTTTTGCATCCATGTTCATCAGGGATATTGGTGTGTAATTCTCCTTTTTGATGGGGTCTTTGTCTGGTTTTGGGATCAAGGTAATGCTGGCCTCATAAAACGTGTTTGGAAGTTTTCCTTCCATTTCTATTTTTTGGAACAGTTTCAGAAGAATAGGTATTAATTCTTCTTGAAATGTTTGGTAGAATTCCCCTGGGAAGCCATCTGGCCCTGGGCTTTTGTTGTTTGGGAGATTTTTGATGACTGCTTCAATTTCCTTAGTGGTTATAGGTCTGTTCAGGTTTTCTATTTCATCCTGGTTCAGTTTTGGTAGTTGATACATCTCTAGGAATGCATCCATTTCTTCCAGGTTATCTAATTTGCTGGCAAAGAGTTGCTCATAATATGTTCTTATAATTGTTTGTATTTCTTTGGTGTTGGTTGTGAGCTCTCATCTTTCATTCATGATTTTGTTGATTTGTGTCCTTTCTCTTTTCTTTTTGATAAGCCTGGCCAGGGGTTTATCAATCTTGTTAATTCTTTCAAAGAACCAGCTCCTAGTTTCATTGATCTGTTCTACTGTTCTTTTAGTTTCTATTTCATTGATTTCTGCTCTGATCTTTATTATTTCTCTTCTCCTGCTGGGTTTAGGCTTTATTTGCTGTTCTTTCTCCAGCTCCTTTAGCTGTAGGGTTAGGTTGTGTACTTGAGACCTTTCTTGTTTCTTGAGAAAGGCTTGTATTGCTATATACTCGACTCTTAGGACTGCCTTTGCTGCATCCCAAAGATTGAAAAGTTGTGTTTTCATTTTCATTGATTTCCATGAATTTTTTTAATTCTTCTCTAATTTCCTGGTTGACCCATTCATTCTTCAGTAGGATGCTCTTTAGCCTCCATGTATTTGAGTTCTTTCCGACTTTCCTCTTGTGATTGAGTTCTAGTTTCAAAGCATTGTGGTCTGAAAATAGGCAGGGAATGATCCCAATCTTTTGGTACCAGTTGAGACCTGATTTATGACCTAGGATGTGATCGATTCTGGAGAATGTTCCATGGGCACTAGAGAAGAATGTGTATTCCGTTGCTTTGGGGTGGAATGTTCTGAATATATCTGTGAAGTCCATTTGGTCCAGTGTGTCATTAAAGTCTTTATTTCCTTGTTGATCTTTTGTTTAGAAGATCTGACCATTTCAGTGAGGGGGGTGTTAACGTCCCCCACTATTATTGTATTGTTGTCAATGTGTTTCTTTGCTTTTGTTATTAATTGCCTTATATAATTGGCTCCTCCCATGTTAGGGGCATAGATATTTATAATTGTTAGATCTTCTTGTTGGATAGACCCTTTAAGTAGGATATAGTGTCCTTCATCATCTCTTATTACAGTCTTTGGTTTAAAACCTAATTTGTCTGATATAAGGATTGCCACCCCAGCTTTCTTTTGGTGTCCATTAGCATGGTAAATCGTTTTCCACCCCCTCACTTTCAATCTGGGGGTGTCTTTGGGTCTAAAATGAGTCTCTTGCAGACAGCATATTGATGGGTTTTGTTTTTTAATCCATTCTGATAGCCTGTGTCTTTTGATTGGGGCATTTAGCCCATTTACATTCAGGGTAACTATTGAAAGATAGGAATTTAGTGCCATTTTATTGCCTGTAAGGTGACTGTTACTGTATATTGTCTGTGTTCCTTTCTCGTCTATGTTGCTTTTAGGCTCTCTCTTTGCTTAGAGGTCCCCTTTCAAGATTTTTTGTATGGCTGCTTTTGTGTTTGCAAATTCCTTTAGTTTTTGTTTGTCCTGGAAGCTTTTTGTTTGTCCTTCAATTTTCAATGACAGCCTAGCTAGATATAATATTCTTGGCTGCATATTTTTCTCATTTAGTGCTCTGAATATATCCTGCCAGTCCTTTCTGGCCTGCCAGGTCTCTGTGGATAGGTTTGTTGCCAGTCTAATGTTTCTACCATTGTAGGTTACATATTTCTTGTCCCGAGCTGCTTTCAGGATTTTCTCTTTGTCTCTGAGGCTCGTAAGTTTTACTATTAGATGTCGGGGTGTTGACCTATATTTATTGATTTTGAGAGGGGTTCTCTGTGCTTCCCGGATTTTGAAGCCTGTTTCTTTCCCGAAATTAGCGAAGTCCTCTGCTATAATTTGCTCCATTATACCTTCTGTCCCTCTCTCTCTTTCTTCTTCTTCTGGGATCCCAATTATTCTAATGTTGTTTTGTCTTATGGTATCGCTTATATCTCGAATTCTGCCATCGTGATCCAGTAGTTGTTTATCTCTCTTTTTCTCAGCTTCTTTATTTTCCATCATTTGGTCTTGTATATTACTGATTCTCTCTTCTGCCTCATTTATCCTAGCAGTTAGTGCCCCCATATTTAATTGCACCTCATTAATAGTCTTTTTGATATCAACTTGGTTAGATTTTGTTCTTTTACTTCTCCAGAAAGGGTTTCTCTAATAACTTCCATGTTTTTCTCAAGTCCAGCTAGTATCTTTAAAGTGATGATTCTGTACTCTAGATCTGACATCGTACTAATGTCTGTATAGAATAGGTCCCTGGCAGTTGGTACTACCTCTTGTTCTTTTTGTTGAGGTGATTTTTTCCGTCTTGTCATTTTTTCCAGATGAGAATAGATTAATGAGAGAACAAAATGTAGGCAGAGTAACAACGTCCCCAGAAAATATGCTCTAAACAAATCAGAAAAGACCTGAAGCAGTTGGATAAGAATGGGAAAGAGAGAAAAAAGAAAAAGAAAAAAAAGAAAAAGATAAAAATAAAGATAAAAACAAATAAAAACAGAACAAAACAAAACAACAAGAACAAAAAACCAGAATGTGATCAAATATGATCAGGGTGGTATATAGATCAATGCCACACACTAGATTTTGTGTGTATTTTGGTCTGTTAGAAGAAAGTGCGTCCCAGAATTTTAAAGAAAGAAAAACTTATATATGTACAAAAATAAGGGTTGTTATGATGAAGGGATGGAATATGACTGTAAAGATTAAAATTATAAAAAATTTTATTAAAGGAATTGATAAGAAGTTGTTTGAAAAAAGAAAGAAGAGGATTTAAAAAAAGAAAAGAAAAAAAAAGGGAGAGAATGTGATCAGGCAGGGGAGTAGGAAAAAACCATATACTGGAGATTTAGGGTATATTTTGATCTGTTAGAAGAAACTCTCTCAAATTTTAAAGAGAGAACAACTTATATATATATGCCAAAAATAAGGGTAATTACTATGAAGGGATAGAATATGACTCTAAAAATGAAAAATAAAAATGTTTTTTTAAAAAAAGGATTGATAAGATGTTGGTTGAAAAAGGGAAAAAAAAAAAGACAGTTAAAAAAAATTAACTTTGAAAGACTAAAGAATCATGGTAAAAAAGCCATGAATTCTATATGTAGTATTCCCCTAGCGCTGTAATTATGCCATTCTCATTGATCGGTAAACTTGGTCTTGGCTGGCTGTTCTTGCTGATCTTCTGGGGAGGCCTGTTGCCGTGGTTTTCAAATGTCTTTGCTGGAGGCGGAATTGGCCCTCCCTTGCCCCCTCCCGGCTAAGTAATCTGCTCGGGTTTGCTCTCCAGAGCTTTTGTTCCCTGCGAGCCTTCCGTACAGCTTTGGAGGCGGAGAGTGAAAATGGCGGCCTCCCAATCTCTGCCCTGGAGTAGCCGAGAACTCGGGGCCCTGCTCCTCAGTGAGCCCCCAGAGAAAAGCAGTCAGTGACTCCGTCTCTCCGGTCTCCAGCCGCACTCCGTGCTCACCCGGCCTGTGACCACGCTTTTCTGTCTCCGGCACTCGACCCCGTGTGGCATCTCCAAACCCAGCAGATCCCTGTGGTGCGCTCCCGTGCCGCTCCTCCCGGAGGAGGAAGGTGAGTCTTCCCAGATCTGCCGCTTGTTGGGTCCCTGCTGGAGGAGCAGTGGCCCAACTGTGCCGTGGATCATGGTTTATGGCAACCCCGAGCTGAGAGCCCGCGCCTGGGCTCTGCCTCCGCAGCCGGCTTCCCTGCTCTGATATCTGGGAGCTCTGCTGCACTCAGGCACCCCCGGTCTTTCTGTGACCCTGAGGGTCCTGAGACCACACTGTCCCGCGAGTGTTCCACCCCCAGCTTAGCCACCGGAGTGACGTCCCTCAGCAGACCAGACTTTAAAAGTTCCGATTTTGTGCTCTGCGGCTCTATCACTTGCCAGAGGCGGCTGTCGGAGGCTCCTTCACCGCCATCTATCCTCCCGAATATCGCCTCGGATTCACTTCTCCGCACATCCTACCTTCCAGAAAGTGGTCGCTTTTCTGTTCAGAGAGTTGTTGCTATTCTTTTCTTCGATCTTCTGTTGAGTTTGTAGGTGTTCAGAATGGTTTGATCCCTATCCAGCTGAATTCCTGAGAGGAGACGAAATCCAGGTCTCCTATTCCTCCACATCTTGCTCCGCCCTCCTATTTTTGACATCTTGAGGAACCTCCGTACTGTTTTCCAGAGTGGGTGTACCAGCTTGCATTTCCACCAATAGTGTAAGAGGGTTCTCCTTTCTCCACATCCTCGCCAACATTTGTTGTTTCCTGTCTTGTTAATTTTTGCCATTCTAATTGGTATAAGGTGGTATCTCATTGTGGTTTTCATTTGTATTTCCCTGATGGCTAGTGATGTTGAGCATTTTTCATGTGTCTGTTAGCCATCTGTATGTCGTCTTTGGAGAAGTGTCTGTTCATGTCTTCTGCCCATTTTTTGACTAGGTTATTTGTTTTTTGAGTGTTGAGTTTGAGAAGTTCTTTATAGATCTTGGATACCAGCCTTTTATCTGTAATGTCATTTGCAAATATCTTCTCCCATTCCATGAATTGCCTTTGTTTTGTTGACTATTTCTTTTGCTGGCAGAAGCTTTTTATCTTGATGACCTCCCAAAAGTTCATGTTTGCTTTTGTTTCCCTCGCCTTTGGAGACATGTCTTGAAAGAAGTTGCTGTGGCTGATGTCGAAAAGGTTGCTGCCTGTGTTCTCCTCTAGGATTTTGTTGGATTCCTATCTCACATTGAAGTCTTTCATCCATTTCGAGTTTATCTTTGTGTATGGTGTAAGAGAATGGTCCAATTTCATTCTTCTGTATGCAGCTGTCCAATTTTCCCAGCACCATTTATTGAAGAGACTGTCGTTTTTCCATGGGATATTTTTTCCTGATTTGTCAAACATTATTTGACTATAGGGTTGAGGTTCCATTTCTGGAATTGAATTGTATTCTATTCCATTGGTCTATGTGTCTGTTTTTGTGCCAATACCATGCTGGCTTGATGATCACAGCTTTGTAATATAGCTTGAAGTCTGGCACCATGATGCCCTCAGCTTTATTTTTCTTTTTCAACATTCCCTTGGTGATTCGGGGTCTTTTCTGGTTCCATACAAATTTTAGGATTGTTTGTTCTAGCTCCTTGAAAAATGACAATGGCATTTTAATAGGGATGGCATTGAAAGTGTAGATTGCTCTGGGCAGGATGGACATTTTAACAATGTTTATTCTTCCAATCCATGAGCTGGAATGTTTTTCCGTCTTTTTGTGTCTTCCTCAATTTCCTTCATAAGTGTTCTGTAGTTTCTAGAGTATAGATAATTTACCTCTTTCGTTAGGTTTTTTCCTAGGTATTTTATGAGTTTTGGTGCTATTGTAAATGGAATCCATTCCTTAATTTCTCTTTCTACAGTTACATTGTTAGTGTATAGGAAAGCAACTGATTTCTGTGCATTGATTTTGTGTCCTGCCACATTGCTGAGTTGCTGTATAAGTTCTAGTAATTTGGGGGTGGAGTCTTTTGGGTTTCCCACATAAAGTGTCATGTCATCTGCGAAGAGAGAGAGTTTGACTTCTTCTTTGCCAATTTGGATGCCTTTTATTTCTTTTTGTTGTCTGATTGCTGAGGCTAGAACTTCTAATAATATATTGAACAGCAGTGGTGAGAGTTGGCATCCCTGTCGTGTTCCTGGCCTTAAGGGGAAAGCTCTCAGCTTTTCCCCACTGATAATGATATTTGCTGTGGGTTTTCATAAGAGGATTATGCTAAATGAAATAAGTTAATCAGAGAAAGACAATTATCATATGGTTTCACTCGTATGTGGAACATAAGCAATAGCATGGAGGACCATAGGGGAAGGGAGGGAAAACTGAAGGGGGAGAAATCAGAGAGGGAGACAAACTATGAGAGACTATGGACTCTGGGAAAAAAACTGAGGGTTTCAGAGGAGGGGGGGTGGGAGGATGGGGTAGCTGGGTGATGGGTATTGAGGAGGGCATGTGTTGTGATGAGCACTGGGTATAATATGCAGCTAATGAATCATTAAACACTACATCAGAAACTAATGATGTACTATATAGTGCCTGACTGAACATAAAAAAAAAAAAAAAAGAAAGGGTGGGGAACTCTGAGTTGGGAATCAATTTGCAAGGAGACCCACATCTACTTAGAAGTAGCAAGAGGCTGCCTGTGGGAGGCATCTGGAGAAAACTCCACCACAGCCCAGGGTACTTCAGGTCAAGGGAATTAATAAGAGGATAAACCAAGGTCCTGGATCAGTTCTTGTTCCCTTATAGAGTGAGACCCAGTTTGGTATGTTTGGTAAAACCCAGGAGATTAAAATATAAGTGAAAAAGAAAACAAATAAATAGTCTGGAAGAAAAAAAAAATGTATGACTGAAGTGTTAAGAATCACATATGTGATTCCTGCTCTTGCCAACGTGAAAAAAATGGTGAGGCAGAGAAACAAATACAGTTGACCCTTGAACAATACAGGGGTTAGGTGTGTCAACCCCCTGGCTACTAAAAATCCATGTATAACTGGATTTCCTGAAAAGTTAAGTATTTTTTTTAAAAGATTTTATTTATTTATTTGACAGAGAGAGACAGGGAGAGAGGGAACACAAACAGGGGGAGTGGGAGAGGGAGAAGCAGGCTTCCTGATAAGCAGGGAGCCCGATGCGGAGCTCGATCCCAGGACTCCAGGATCATGACCTGAGTCGAAGGCAGATGCTTAATGACTGAGCCACCCAGGTGCCCCAAAAGTTAATAGCCTACTGTTGACTGGAAACTTTATGGATAAGATAAACAGTTGATTAACACATATTTTGTGTGTTATACATATTATATGCTGTATTCTTACAATAAAGTAAGCTAGAGAAAAGAAAATGTTATTAAGAAAATCCTAAGGAAGAGAAAATACATTTTTACATTTGTAAAAAATTTCTGTGTAAGTGGCCCCATCAGGTTAAACCCATATTGTTAAGGGTCAACTGTACTATCCTGAACATCAGATAAAATTTGTTTGTTAAGCCTCTTCTCCCATAACTTTAACATATTGCTTATTAGAATATGAAATGGACACACAAACAAGTCAACATTTTATCTTTTTTTCTTACTAGCTCTCTTCTGAGGGAGTTAAACATATGTGCAAGGTAAGAATTAACTAACGCCCTAAAATTTTACTGGTCCTCTGAGAGGTCTTCTGGTCCTCTCAGTTTTCAGTTATATTTACTTACTCATATCCTTCTCTCCAAAAAACATTCATTTCCCAAACCTAGTTGATACATTTTCATTTTATATTACTGGTGCATCTTTCTCCATCCCTCCTTGCTCCCAGTTCTCTCATTCCTTTACCTCAATACCTGTATTAGGATAGGCAGATCATCAGTCTTTGCTTGGGAGTTCCAATCTGATCTCTGGTATCATGGGGCTTGAAGGATTCTTTATATAGTCAATAGTCATCCCTTCCATTTAATCTCTTTGCAGATCTTACCTCTTTTTCAAGGTTTTAGACTCCTAAGTCAGTGCATGGTTTCTTCTTTTTTTTTTTTTTTTGTCTTTAAAAGTCTTTTTTAAAATTTTGTTTTATTATGTTATGTTAATCATCATACATCATTAGTTTTTGATGTAGTGTTCCATGATTCATTGTTTGTGTATAACACCCAGAGCTCCATTCAATATGTGCCCTCTTTAATACCCATCACCAGGCTAACATCCCCCCACCCCCTCCCCTATAGAACCCTCAGTTTGTTTCTCAAAGCCCATAGTCTCCCATGGTTCGTCTCCCCCTCTGACTCCCCCCCCTTCATTTTTCCCTTCCTACTATCTTCTCTCTCTCTCTCTTTTTAACATATAATGGATTATTTGTTTAATAGGTACAGATGTGTGATTCAACAGTCTTAATTCACAGCGCTCACCATAGCACATACCCTACCCAATGTCTATCACCCAGCCACCCCATCCCTCCCACCCCCCACCACTCCAGCAACCCTCAGTTTGTTTCCTGAGATTAAGAATTCCTCATATCAGTGAGATCATATGATACATGTCTTTCTCTGATTGACTTATTTAGCTTAGCATAATATCCTCTGGTCCTATCCACGTCATTGCAAATGACAAGATTTCGTTTTTTTTGATGGCTGCATGATATTCTAGTGTGTGTGTGTGTGTGTGTGTGTGTGTGTATCTATCTATCTACCTATCTATATATCTATATATCACATCTTCTTTATCCATTCATCTTTTGATGGACATCTTGGCTCTGTCCATAATTTGGCTATTGTGGACATAGTGCATGGTTTCTGACAGAGTTGATTTTTATTCACAAAGACACACATTCTTGCTATCTGTAGGTAAAACTAAAACTGGAAATAGCCCCTGGCACTGCCAATCAGACTTGTGTTGATTAGCTGGAACTAGACCTACCCACGTGTTGTTGAATATTAGGTGCCCTCATGCCCTTACCCTGCTTCCTCAGTGGGGTGGTGACAGTGAGGTAGAGGCCACAATTTTGTATATGATCCAGTTCATGCTCTGTTCATTCTGTCCTAGCTTGAGTTTAACAAGATTTAAGGTTGGTACTGCTTGTATTTTACTGACAACTGCCTTCATAAAATAATTCTCAGATATATTCATCTGTTGCTTCTTCTGGAAGAATTAAATGAACAGTGGAGAAGATTTGTTTATAACTAGAGAATGCTGTATCAAAGGATTTTCTAATGACACCTAAGGGCAACAGCTAATATAATAATATTATATTATTATATATATATTATTATATATATTAATATATTAATATATATTAATTATTTTATATAATATATAAATAATTTATAATAATATAATATATTATATATACATATATATAATATATAATAAATCCAAAAATAGCTTAGAAAGAATTACCTTTTGTTTATTAATAATCAAAACAGTGCCCCATAGGGAGCAGGGCAGGGTTTCTGTAAGATATGTGACAATGTGGATAAAGTGTCTATGGTTTTCTGTTTGTTTTTAATGTCTGCTACAATACATGTATCTTGAAAACCTGATGCAAAAGTAGTCTAGATTGAAGTCCACATATAAGACTTAAAAAAAGATATATACTTCTGGGTTTGTAAATATAGAAATCATAAAAATTATTGTTATTGTTTTTTAAAGATTTTATTTATTTACTTGACAGAGAGAGACACACAAGAGAAGGAACACAAGCAGGAGGAGTGGGATAGGGAGAAGCAGGCCTCCTGGTGAGCAGGGATCATGACCCGAGCCAAAGGTAGACACCTAATGACTGAGCCACACAGGTGCCCCAGAAATCATAAAAATTATTTAAAAATGTAAAGAATTTGAGGGGGGTATTGGCTAAGTTAAAGTGAGAATGTGCATAAAGGAAGTATTTCAGATAGGATTCGCGAGTAGAGTATTTTGATTGAACTACATGGGTTAAGAAGATCCAAGACTAGAAAGAAAATTGGGATCATATTGTTATAGCTGTCCTTGAACTCAGTTCTATGGAGACCCTCTTTGTCTTGGAAGCAACAATAAGCTACAGTAGAGTTACATTAGGAAGTAAGAGATTATTAGGTTCTAAACCAGGATGGGGGTTGTAAGAAGATAGGAAAAAAATGGATGTAAGAGAAGTTGCTGCATTTGCTGGCTGACTGGCTATGACTGGGGAGCTTGGAAGAAGGGTGAGTCCAAAGTTAATTCCCAATGTGGATAATTGGGAGAATTGTAGAACTATAAACAGAGACAGGAAATTCAGGTGACACTTTTTTCTTTTTTGCTTTGAAGGTGGTGATTTGCAGATTAGATCAGTGAAAACCCAGCCTTCTAAGAAATCTATAAATGGGCTGGAATATTAAACATATCGAAACCTATTGTAGTATTCTTTACATCTTTATGTAACAAATTTGATTATGGGTACTTTAATTCTGGACTGTCTAATATGGTAGCCACTAGTCAGATGTGATCATTTAAATTAATTAAAACTTAAAAAATTCAGTTCATCAGTTACACTAGCTACATTTCAAATATTCAATAGCTACATGAGGCTAATGGCTACTACAACACTTGACAATACACGTTGTAAAACATTTCCATTATCATGAAAGTTCTCCCATGATTTTCTGCAGAAATAATATGATTTTCTGCAGAAATAATAAATTCCCATGGTTTCTTTCTTTAGGAATGGCATGAATGACACTCCATCACTGGCAACCTTACTTCTATTCTTAGTGGAGTGTGGGAAATCAAACACAAAATATGAGTGGGGTGAAATTCCAGGGACTTTCAGACTGGGGAATATAGTCATTTTTGTTTTCTTAATTGATTTGTAAGCAAAATGTTAGAGTGGTTATCAGCCATTTTCTTTTTATCATCTGGGCCACAGTGAAGTGATTCTTCTTCCACTGCTGTGAAATATAACCAAATTGGGAAGAATCAGGAGTTGTTTAAAATGGCTTTCCCATTTGAATTTTTTTAAAGGTCAGATGTCTTGTTCAATCATTATAGAAGAAAAAAGTAAAATTCCAGGTAATCTAGAATATATAAGAAAAATGTAAAAACATTTTCACAAGTGGGGAAATGGAGTGGCTCATGAATTTGGTGGAACTAATGGATAGTCTGTCATTGGATTCTTCTTCATTATATCAAGGTGTGATGGACACTTTTATGTAGAACATCATCTGATTTGGTCTCATGAATTCCAGCACCTTTTCAACTACACACTTTGGATCCTAAGAAGAAAGTTAAAAGAGAATTGGGACTTTAGTAAAACTAAAAACAGGTTTTGAAGTATATCAAATTAGCATTACATAAATAGAAAAAAATAGAACTGGAGTGATGATAGGTTCAAAACACTGACCTGCATGAGATAAACTGGTGTTAAATATTTTCACATTTCTTAGACTATGTTACTGCTGATATTATTTGTGTCCTGAGTGAGAATCTTTAAAGTTGTCATTTTTAATGCATTTTTTTCCTCTTACGTATAAAGATAAACTGATCAATATTAACAAAATATCAACCAATTATAGCAAAACTAGCCTTGGGATGTTGAAATCAAGGTAATGTGTTAATTAGAGGTGTACCTAAATGTATATTAGTAAGTCTTTCAGTTCAGAGACCAGGGAGGCTTCCATGAATTTTCATGAGAGCTCCCTTGATTCATGAACTTATGATGTTCCATGTTCATGTTGAGAATACACAGTATTTACTAATTGCCACTATTTTCTTCTGTTTCTTTTAGTTGGTGAGTTCCTGCTGGTGGTGAGTCAGTCAGTACAAAATAGAACCTGGCACATATCAAGCATTCAATAACTTTGTTGAAAGAATGAACATGTTATTATTTGCAAAGTATGCCTAGGTAATATGGGAAACTGTACTATGCCACACTACCCCTCACCTCCTTCATGTCCTCACAGAAGAGAATGCAGTGTTGATTTTTTGCTTTCTACCATCCTTTCACATGGTCACGCCAAGAACTTCTGTACACTGCAAGACACAGAGGAAAAATGAAGCAGTGTGTCTTGACTGTCTGTAATCCCAACAGTTCACTGAAAGGATTTGTGAAGAGAGGAGGTAGTTCACAACAATAATACCATGTTACAGTGTCCAGGGATGATTTCTAACATTTCCTAGAGCATTTGCTGGCATAAATAAGATTGTTGATAAAGGTGGAAAGCATAGCTAACTTCTCTCACCTTTCTTAGCTGGAAAACTTTCATAAAACTCATCCCAGGTTTCTGGAGCAGGAAGTGGTTTGTTCATCCTGGGGAATAGGACACCAAGTTGCCCTTGGGGCTACACACATTATCTGGAAGTAGAGGGTAATGGTTGGGGGTGAAGAAGAAAAAACAGAGAGAAATCTTAGTGATGTCATAGCTGTAGTTCTTAGCATAGTAAATATGTGAAGGAGAAAGGCTTTAAGGACTTTCTACTTTTATTCATTACCGAGAATTGTTACTACATGAGAACAAAAGTTTTTTTGTAGTTAGTGATTATTTTTTGAGCAGTGAGGTAGATGGGGAAATGATGCATTGAGATTCTGGTTTTGGCAGAGCACCAGCTGTGTGCACATGAAAGAAGGACATACATGAAGAAATGAAAATATACTTAGATGTCTCTCTACTCTTGGCTTTTTTCATGAGCTCAATCAGCATTCAATAGTAAGCCTCCTGATTTTGATTTAGGTATTAAGAAAGTAGTCATATCCAGATGAATGGATAAAGAAGATGTGGTATATATACACAATGGAATATTATGCAGCCATCAAAAGGAATGAGATCTTGCCATTTGCAACGACCTGGATTGAACTGGAGGGTATTATGCTGAGCGAAATAAGTCAAACAGAGAAAGACATGTATCATATGACCTCACTGATATGAGGAATTCTTAATCGCAGGAAACAAACTGAGGGTTGCTGGAGAGGGGGGTGGGGTGGGAGGGATGGGGTGACTGGGTGATAGACACTGGGGAGGGTATGTGCTGTGGTAAGCGCTGTGAATTGTGCAAGACTGTTGAATCTCAGATCTGTACCTCTGACACAAACAATACAATATATGTTAAGAAAAAAAAAAAGAAGAAGATAGCAGGAGGGGAAGAATGAAGGGGGGAATCGGAGGGGGAGACAAACCATGAGAGACTATGGACTCTGAAAAACAAACTGAGGGTTCTAGAGGGGAGGGGGGTGGGAGGTTGGGTTAGCCTGGTGATGGGTATTAAGGAGGGTATGTTCTTCATGGAGCACTGGGTGTTATGCACAAACAATGAATCATGGAACACTACATCTAAAACTAATGATGTGATGTATGGGGATTAACATAACAATAAAAAAAAAAAAGAAAGTAGTCATATCATGGCAATCTATATATAGTTAATATAGGCCAGTATTTTTTTTAGTGTTTTCTGTGAAGAAATTTATAGTGAGTACACATCTTGGTTTTTGAGATGAAAGATGCTTGTGTAAGATTTTAAAACAAACTTTATTTATATTTATTTTTATTTTTTATTTTTCAAGTGGGGCTTGAACTCATGACTCTGAGATCAGAAGTTGGGCACTCAACCAACTGAGCCACCCAGGTGCTCCCCTAAAATAAACTTTAAAGTTTTAAAATTAAATTTGAAAACAAATTTTAAAACAAAAATGAGATAAAAAACATTTCAGGATGATACTGATAATGCTAGTGAAGACCATCTTTATGATCATAAGTAGCAACCTATTTAGTATAATTTATAGCCTGAATCTATAAAAAGCAGAAATATCATTTATTAAATGTTTAGGATAAAATATCAGTATTTCTTTCTTTCTTTCTTTCTTTCTTCTTTCTTTCTTTCTTTCTTTCTTTCTTTCTTTTTTTTTTTTTGCTGCCAACAGGAGTTTGATTTATTTATTTATTTTAAATTTTATTTATTATGTTATGTTAGTCACCATACAATACATCATTAGTTTTTTAAAATATAAATAAAATTCTTTTTTTAAATTTTATTTTATTATGTTATGTTAATCACCATACATTACATCATTAGTTTTTGATGTAGTGTTCCATGGTTCATTGTTTGCCTATAACACCCAGTGTTCCATTCAATACATGCCCTCTTTAATACCCATCACCAGGCCAACCCATCCCCCTACCCCCCTCCCCTCTAGAACCCTCATTTTGTTTTTCAGAGTCCATCGTCTCTCATGGTTCGTCTACCCCTCCGAATTCCCCCCCTTCATTCTTTCCCTCCTGCTACCTTCTTCTTCTTCTTCTTTTTTCTTAACATATATTGCATTATTTGTTTCAGAGGTACAGATCTAGGATTCAACAGTCTTTCACAATTCACAGCGCTTACCAGAGCACATACCCTCCCCAGTATCTATCATCCAGTTACCCCATCCCTCCCACCCCACCCCCTACTCCAGCAACCCTCAGTTTGTTTCCTGAGATTAAGAATCCCTCATATCAGTGAGTCATATGATACATGTCTTTCTCTGATTGACTTATTTCGCTCAGCATAACACCCTCCAGTTCCATCCACGTCGTTGCAAATGGCAAGATCTCATTCCTTTTGATGGCTGCATAATATTCCATTGTATATATATATACCACTTCTTCTTTATCCATTCATCTGTCGATGGACATCTTGGCTCTTTCCACAGTTTGGCTATTGTGGATATTGCTGCTATAAACTTCGGGGTGCATGTAACCCTTCGGATCCCTATATTTGTATCTTTGGGATAAATACCCAGTAGTGCAATTGCTGGATCGTATGGTAGCTCTATTTTCAACTTTTTGAGGAACCTCCATACTGTTTTCCAGAGTGGCTGCACCAGCTTTCATTCACACCAACAGTGTAGGAGGGTTCCCCTTTCTCCGCATCCCCGCCAACATCTGTCGTTTCCTGACTTGTTAATTTTAGCCATTCTGACTGGGGTGAGGTGGTATCTCATTGAGGTTTTGATTTGGATTTCCCTGATGCTGAGCGATGTTGAGCACTTTTTCATGTGTCTGTTGGCCATTTGGATGTCTTCTTTGGAAAAATGTCTGTTCATGTCTTCTGCCCATTTCTTGATTGGATTCTTTCTTCTTTGGGTGTTGAGTTTGATAAGTTCTTTATAGATTTTGGATACTAGCCCTTTATCTGATATGTCATTTGCAAATATGTTCTCCCATTCTGTTGGTTGTCTTTTGGTTTTGTTGACTGTTTCTTTTGCTGTGCAAAAGTCCCAATAGTTCTTGATGAAGTCCCAATAGTTAGTGAAGTCCCAATAGTTCATTTTTGCCCTGGCTTCCCTTGTGTTTGGCGATGTTTCTAGGAAGAAGTTGCTGTGGCAGAGGGCGAAGAAGTTGTTGCCTGTATTCTCCTTTAGGATTTTGATGGACTCCTGTCTCATATTGAGGTCTTTCAACCATTTGGAGTCTATTTTTGTGTGTGGTGTAAGGAAATGGTCCACTTTCATTGTTCTGCATGTGGCTGTCCAATTTTCCCAACACCATTTGTTGAAGAGACTGTCTTTTCTCCATTGGACATTCTTTCCTGCTTTGTCAAAGATTAGTTGACCATAGAGTTGAGGGTCCATTTCTGGGCTGTCTATTCTGTTCCATTGATCTATGTGTCTGTTTTTTTGCCAGTACCATACTGTCTTGATGATGACAGCTTTGTCATAGAGCTGGAAGTCCGGAATTGTGATGCCGCCAGCTTTGCTTTTCCTTTTCAACATTCCTCTGGCTATTCGGGGTCTTTTCTAGTTCTATACAAATTTTAGGATTATTTGTTCCATTTCTTTGAAAAAAGTGGATGGTATTTTGATGGGGATTGCATTGAATGTGTAGATTGCTCTAGGTAGCATTGACATCCTCCCAATATTTGTTCTTCCACTCCATGAGCATGGAACATTTTTCCATTTCTTTGTGTCTTCCTCCATTGCTTTCACGAGTATTTTATAGTGTTCTAAGTACAGATCCTTTGCCTCTTTGGTTAGATTTATTCCTAGGTATTTTATGGTTTTGGGTGCAATTGTAAATGGGATCGACTCCTTAATTTCTCTTTCTTCTGTCTTGTTGTTGGTGTATAGGAATGCCACTGATTTTTGTGCATTGATTTTATATCCTGCCACTTGACTGAATTCCTGTCTGAGTTCTAGCAGTTTTGGGGTGGAGTCTTTTGGGTTTTCCACATAAAGTATCATATCATCTGCAAAGAGTGAGAATTTGACTTCTTCTTTGCTGACTTGGATGCCTTTGATTTATGTTTGTTGTCTGATTGCTGTGGTTAGGACTTCTAATACTTTGTTGAATAGCAGTGGTGAGAGTGGACATCCCTGCTGTGTTCCTGACCTTAGGGGGAAAGTTTTCAGTTTCTCCCCATTGAGAATGATATTCGCTGTAGGTTTTTCATAGATGGCTTTTATGATATTGAGGCATGTACCCTCTATGCCTATACTCTGAAGAGTTTTGATCAAGAAAGGATGCTGTACTTTGTCAGATGCTTTTTCTGCATCTTGAGAGGATCATATGATTCTTGTTCTTTCTTTTATTAATGTATTGTATCACGTTGATTGATTTGTGGATGTTGAACCAACCTTGCACCCCAGGGATAAATCCCACTTGGTCGTGGTGAATAATCCTTTTAATGTACTGTTGGATCCTATTGGCTAGTATTTTGGTGAGAATTTTTGCATCCATGTTCATCAAGGATATTGGTCTGTAATTCTTCTTTTTGATGGGGATTTTGTCTGGTTTGGGGATCAAAGTAATGTTGGCCTCATAAAACGAGTTTGGAAGTTTTCCTTCCATTTCTATTTTTTGGAACAGTTTCAGAAAAATAGGTATTAATTCTTCTTGAAATGTTTGGTAGAATTCTCCTGGGAAGCCATCTGGCCCTGGGCTTTTGTTTGTTGGGAGATTTTTGATGACTGCTTCAATTTCCTTAGTGGTTATAGGTCTGTACAGGTTTTCTATTTCTTCCTGGTTCAGTTGTGGTAGTTGATACATCTCTAGGAATGCATCCATTTCCTTCACGTTATCTAATTTGCTGGCATATTGTTGCTCATAATATGTTCTTATAATTGTATTTCTTTGGTGTTGGTTGTGATCTCTCCTCTTTCATTCATGATTTTCTTGATTTGGGTCCTTTCTCTTTTCTTTTTGATAAGTCTGGCCAGAGTTTATCAGTCTTGTTAATTCTTTCAAAGAACCAGCTCCTAGTTTCATTGATCTGTTCTACTGTTCTTTTGGTTTCTATTTCATTGATTTCTGTTCTGATCTTTATTATTCTCTTCTCCTGCTGGGTTTAGGCTTTATTTGCTGTTCTTTCTCCAGCTCCTTTAGGTGTAGGGTTAGGTTTTGTTTTTGAGACCCTTCTTGTTTCTTGAGAAAGGCTTGCATTGCTATATACTTTAATCTTAGGACTGTCTTTGCTGCATCCCAAAGATTTTGAACAGTTGTGTTTTCATTTTCATTGGTGTCCATGAATTTTTTAAATTCTTCTTTAATTTCCTGCTTGACCCATTCATTCTTTAGTAGGATGTTCTTTAGCCTTCATGTATTTAAGTTCTTTCCGACTTTCCTCTTGTGATTGAGTTCTAGTTTCAAAGCTTGTGGTCTGAAAATAGGCAGGGAGTGATCCCAATCTTTTGGTACCGGTTGAGGCCTGATTTGTGACCTAGGACGTGATCTATTCTGGGGAATGTTCCATGGGCACTAGAGAAGAATGTGTATTCCGTTGCTTTGGGATGGAATGTTCTGAATATGTCTGTGAAGTCCATTTAGTCCAGCGTGTCATTTAAAGTCTTTATTGCCTTGTTGATCTTTTGCTTAGATGATCTGTCCATTTCAGTGAGGGGGGAAAAAAGAAAAAGAAAAATAGAAAAGCAAACAAAAGAGAACAAAACAAAACAAAAAACAAATTCACCAGGACCAAGTGTCTATTTCATTGCTCCAGTATCCCTTCAGCCCCCCTCTCTCTTTCTTCTTCCCACTATTATTGTATTGTTGTCAATATGTTACTTTGCTTTTGTCCTTAATTGCCTTATATAATTGCCTGCTCCCATCTTAGGGGCATAGATATTTACAATTTTTAGATCTTCTTGTTGGATAGACCCTTTAAGTATGATATAGTGTCCTTCCTCATCTCTTATTACAGTCTTTGGTTTAAAATCTGATTTGTCCAATAGAAGGATTGCCACCGCAGCTTTCTTTTGGTGTCCATTACCATGGTAAATGGTTTTTCACCCCCTCACTTTCAATCTGGGGCTGCCTTTGGGTCTAAAATGAGTCTCTTGCCGACAGCATATCGATGGGTCTTGTTTTTTAATCCAATCTGATAGCCTGTGTTTTTTGATTGGGGCATTTAGCCCATTTACATTCAGGGTAACTATTGAAAGATAGGAATTTAGTGCCATTGTATTGCCTGTAAGGTGACTTACTGTATATTGTCTGTGTTCCTTTCTGGTCTATGTTGTTTTTAGGCTCTCTCTTTGCTTAGAGACCCCTTTCAAGATTTCTTGTAGGGCTGGTTTTGTGTTTGCAAATTCCTTTAGTTTTTGTTTGTCCTGGAAACTTTTTATCTCTCCTTCTATTTTCAATGACAGCCTAGCTGGGTATAGTATTCTTGGCTGCATATTTTTCTCGTTTAGTGCTCTGAATATATCCTGCCAGTCCTTTCTGGCCTGCCAGGTCTCTGTGGTTAGGTCTGTTGCCAATCTAATGTTTCTACCATTGTAGGTTACATATCTCTTCTCCTGAGCTGCTTTTAGGATTTTCTCTTTGTCTCTGAGGCTCTTAAGTTTTACTATTAGATGTCGGGGTGTTGACCTATATTTATTGATTTTGAGAGGGGTTCTCTGTGCTTCCTGGATTTTGATGCCTGTTTCCTTCCCCAAATTAGCAAAGTTCTCTGCTATAATTTGCTCCAGTATCCCTTCTGCCCCTCTCTCTGTCTCTTCTTCTTCTGGGATCCCAATTATTCTAATGTTGTTTCATCTTATGGTATCACTTATCTCTCGAATTCTGCCCTCGTGATCCAGTAGTTGTTTATCTCTCTTTTTCTCAGCTTCTTTATTTTCCATCATTTGGTCTTCTATATCACTGATTCTCTCTTTCGCCTCATATATCCTAGCAGTTAGTGACCCCGAGGGTCCTGAGACCACACTGGCTCAGGAGGGTTCCACCCCCCACTTACCCACTGGAGCGACATCCCTCAGTGGAGCAGACTTCTAAAAGTTCCAATTTTGTGCTCTGCGGCTCTATTACTTGCCAGAGGTGGCTCACGGAGGCCCCCTCTCCCGCCGTCTATCCTCATGAATATCGCCTGGAATTCACTTCTCTGCATATCCTACCTTCCAGAAAGTAGTCGCTTTTCTGTTCAGAGAGTTGTTGCTATTCTTTTCTTCGATCTCCTGTTGAGTTTGTAGGTGTTCAGAATGGTTTGATTCCTATCCATCTGAATTCCTGAGACCAGACGAAATCCAGGTCTCCTACTCCTCCGCCATCTTGCCCTCCATCTCCAAATATTTATTTCTTGATTATATCCTCATTTTGCCAGAATACACTTTAAGTTATCTTTCTTGGAAAAGTGTGCATAGAAGGTAAATTTTTTACATTTTTTCATTTCAGAAAATGCCTTTCTTTTGCGTTCATACTTGATTAACAGGTTGGTAAGGATTGGAATGCTCGGCTTAAAATCATTTTCTCTCAAAAATTTGAAAGATTTCTTTGGTAGTCTTTATCTCCTTGCCTTACCCCAGGTTATCTGCCTTAAGTATGAAGCTAGGTGTGGATTTTTCAGAAATGTTTTTATTTGTGGCGAGGGAGTTGACTTCTCTTCCCTAGTTTATTGAGTGTTTTTATCATGAAATAGTGGTGGATTTTGTCAAATGTGTTTTCTGTATGGGATCAATGTACACAAATCTGTTGCATTTCTATACATAAATAATGAAACAGCAGAAGTAGAAATCAAGGAACCAATCCCATTTACAATTGCACCCAAACTCATAAGATATCTAGGAATAAACATAACCAAAGAAGTGAAATACCTGTATTTTGAAAACTGTATGACACAGATGAAAGAAATTGAAGATGACACATGTAAATGGAGAGACAGTCCATGTTCGTGGATTGGAAGGACAAATATTGTTAAATTGTCTATAATACCCAAGATAATCTACACATTCAATGCAATCTCTATCAAAATACCACCAGCATTTTTCACAGACCTGGAACAAACAATCGTAAAATCTGAATGGAATTACAAAAGACCCTAAATAGCCGAAGCAAGCTTGAAAAAGAAAAGCAAAGCTGGAGGCGTCACAATTCTGGACTTCAAGTTATATTACCAAGCTGTAGTGATCAAGACGGTATGGAACTGTCATAAAAATAGACACATAGATCAATAGAACAGAACAGAAAACCCGGAAATGAACCCACAACTATATGGTCAGTTAATCTTCAACAAGGCAGGAAAGAATATCCAATGGAAAAAAACACAGTCTCTTCAACAAATGGTGTTGGGAAAATTGGACAGCAATATGCAAAAGAATGAAACTGGACCACTTTCTTACACCATACACAAATATAAATTCAAAATGGATTAAGGACCTGAATGTGAGAGAGGAAACCATCAAAATCCTAAAGGAGAACACAGGCAATAACCGTTTTGACATTGGGTATAGCAACTTCTTTTTTTTTTTTTTTCAACGAAAATAGGGAACAGTTAATGAATTTGCATGTCATCCTTTTACAGAGGTCATGCTGAGCTTCTGTGTATCATTCCAGTTTTAGTATATGTGCTGCTGAATCAAGCACAGCTGTAGCAACTTCTTACTAGATATGTCTTCTGAGGCAAGGGAAACAAAAGCAAAGATGAACTTTGGGACTTCATCAAGATAAAAAGCTTCTCCACAGCAAAGGAAACACTCAACAAAACTAAAAGGCAACCTATGGAATGAGAAGATAGTTGCAAATGACATATCCAATGAAGGGTTAGTGTCCAAAATATAAAAAGAACTTAAAAACTCAATGCCCAGAAAACTCAACACACAAATAATTCAATTAAAAATGGGCAAAAGACATGAACAGACATTTCTCCAAAGAAGACATCCAGATGGCCAACAGACACAACAAAAGATGTTCAACATCCCTCATCACCAGGGAAATAGAAATCAAAACTACAATGAGATATCACCTCACACCTGTCAGAATGACTAAAATTGACAACACAAGAAACAACAGGTGTTGGCAAGGTTGTGAAGAAAGGGGAACCCTCTTGCACTGTTGGTAGGAATGCAAATTGGTGCAGCCACTGTGGAAAACAGTATGAAGTTTCCTCAAAAAGTTAAAAATAGAACTACCTTTTAATCCAGCAGTTGCAATACTAGGTATTTGCCCAAAGAATACAAAAATACTAATTCGAAGAGATTACGTGCACCCTGATGTTTATAGTAGCATTATCTACAATAGTCAAAATAAAGATGTGGTACAGACATACACACACACACACACACACACACACGGGAATGTTACTCAACCACAAAAAAGAATGAAATCTTACCATTTATGATGACGTGGATGGAGCTAGGGAGTATTAGGCTAAGTAAACTAAGTCATTCAGAGAAAGGCAAATACCATATGATTTCACTCATGTGAGGAATTTAAGAAACAAAACAAATGAGCATAGGGAAGAGAGAGAGAGGCAAACCAAGAAGCAGATTCTTAACTACAGAGAACAAACTGATGGTTTCCCAGAGGGGAGTTGGGTGAGGGCATGGGTTAGATAGGTAATGAGGATTAAGGAGTACACTTGTGATGATCACTGGGTGTTGTATGTAAGTATTGAATCACTTAATATATACTTGAAAGTAATATTACACTGTATGTTTACTAACTGGAATTTAAATAAAAATTTTAAAAAAGAAGATAAAGAAAAAATGTTTTTTCTCCATCTATTGAGATGATTATGTGAATTTTGCTAGTTATTCTATTAATGTGGTGTATAGTTCTATTTATATTGCTGGGTAGATTTTATGTATTGCTGGTATACAGTTGCTAGTATCTTGTTGAGCATTTTTCACAGTAGAGATATTAATCTGTAGTTTTCTTTCTTATGATGTATTTGGCTGATTTTGGTATCAGGGAATCATAGGATGAATTAAGAAGTCTTTCTTCTTTTACTTTGGAAGAATTTGTGCAGGACATACATTAATTCTTTAAGTGTTTGGTATAATTCACCAGGGAAGGCATGTAGTCTTGGGCTTCTTTTTAATAGAAGTTTTCTTCATTCCTAATTTCTTGATCTCTTTATTTGTTACAGATCTGTTCAGAATTTCAATTTCTTGAGTCAATTTCAGCAGTTTGTATCTTTCTAGGGATTTATCCTTTTTCCTATGTTATATAATTTGTTGACACAGTTGCTCACATTACGCTTTTATGTAATCCTTTTTATTTCTGTAAGGTAGGTAGTGATGTCCCCTCTTTCATTCCTGATTTTAGCAATATGAGTCCTCCCTCCCTCCCTCTCTCTTTTTTGTGATTTGTTGAACTAAAGAACTGGTATAGCAATTTTGTTGATGTTTTCAAAGAGCTACCTTTTCACTTTATTGATTTTCTGTATTTTTCTAATTGCTATTTCACAAATTTTTGCTCTATTCTTAAATTCTTTCCTTCTGCTTGCTTTGGACTTAGCATGCTATTCTTTTGCTAGTTACCTCAGGTAGAAGATTATATTATTGGTTTCTTCTATGTTACTGATATATATATATATATATATATATATATATATATATATATATATATTTTTTTTTTTTTTTTTTTTTTTTTTTTTAGTATAGGCATTTTAGCTATAAATTTCCTGCTAAGCACTTCTTTAAGCTCTGTATTCTGTAATTTTTGGTAAGCTGTATTTTCATGCATCTCAGAGTTTTTAAAATTTCCCTTGTGTTTTCTTTCTTTTTTTAAATTTAATTTAATTTTATTATGTTATGTTAGTCACAATACAGTACATCATTAGTTTTTGATATAGTGTTCCATGATTCATTGTTTTCGTATAACACCCAGTACTGCATGCAGTTTGTGCCCTCCTTAATACTCATCACCAGGTTTTTTCTTTTTTGACCCATTTAGGGCTGTGCTATTTAATTATTTGCATTGAGAAAAGTCTTTGTGTTAGATTTACTGAAGAGTTGTAAAAATAGTCCATAGAGTTCCCATATACTTTTTAAAAAAAAATCAGCTTTATTCAAGTAAAATTGACATAAAAATTGTAAGTATTTAAAGTGTACATTGTGCTAATTTGATATACATATATATTGTGAAAGGATCCCCACCATCTGGCTAATTAGTTCATTCATCATCTCACATATTTGTCCTTTTTTTTTGGTAAGAGCATTTAAGTCCTACTCTCTTAGCTAATTTCAATTATACAATACAGTGTTATCAACTATTGTCACCATGTTTTACATTAGACACTCAGACCTTATTCATTTTATAGTTGAAAATTTGTACCCATTTACCAAACTTTCTCTATTTCCACCACTCCCCTTCTCCTGGTAACCATTTTTCTACCCTCTGTTTCTATGAGTTTGACTTTTTTTTTTCTTTAATTCCACATTTGGGTGATACCATGCAGTTGTCTTTCTCACGCTTATTTCATGTAGCATAATGACTTCAAGATCCATTTATGTTGTCACAAATGGCAGGATTTCCTTCTTTCTCATGGCTAAATAATATTCTGTATGTATGTATATATCCATCCATCCATCCATCCATCATCACATATTCTTTGTGCATTCATCCATTGATGGACTTAGCTGTTTTCATATCTTGGCTATTTTAAATAATGCTGCAACATGGAAGTACAGATATCTCTTCAATATCTAGTTTTCATTTTCTTTGGATATATACCCAGCAGAGGGATTGCTGGATCATGTGGTAGTTCTGTTTTTAATTTTTGAGGAAACTCCTTAAAATTTAACATATTATTTAACATAGTGACTGCTTCAATTTACATTCCTGTCAACAGTGCACATCTTCACCACAGTTTTCTTCAACCTTCCCAACACTTATTATCTCATCTTTTTGATGATAGCCATTTTAATATGTGTGAGGTGTTATTGGTTTTTTTCTTTTAAGATTTATTTATTTATTTTAGAGAGGGGGAGAGTGTGAGCAGGGGGAAGGGCAGAGGGAGGGGGGGAGAGAATCCTTGACAGATCCGCCCCCCGAGCATGGAGCCCAATGGGGGGCTCAATCCCAGGACCTGGAGATCATGCCCTGAGCTGAAACCAAGAGTTGGATGCTTAACCAACTGAGCCACCCAGGTGCCCCTCATTGTGGTTTTGATTTACAATTTCTTTAAAGATTAGAGATGTTGAGCACCTTTTCATGCACCTGTGGCCATTCATATGTCTTCTTTGGGAAAATGTATTCAGATCCTCTGCCAATTTTTTAATTGGAATTTTTTTTGCTATTAAGTTGTATGAGTTTTATATATATTTAGGATATTAACCCTTTGGGAGATTATGATTTGGAAATATTTTTTCCCATTCTGTAATTTGTCTTATCATTTTGTTGACTGTTTCATTTGCTGTGAAGAAAGCTTTTAGTTTATTTCCAGTATTTTATTTTTGGAGTCAAATCCAAAAATCATTGCTAAGACTGACGTCAAGGGAGTTTACCCCATATATTTTCATCTAGAAGTTTTATAGTTTTAGGTCTGATTGTCAAGTGTTTGATTTATTTTTTTTATTTCTTATTTTTTAAATTTTTTGTGTTATGTTAATCACCATACATTACATCATTAGTTTTTGATGTAGTGTTCCATGATTCATTGTTTGTGCATAACACCGAGTGCTCCATGCAGAACATGCCCTCTTTAATACCCATCACCAGGCTAATACATCTTCCCACCCCCTTCCCCTCTAGAACCCTCAGTTTTTTTTTCAGAGTCCATTGTGTCTCATGGTTCGTCTCTCCCTCCAATTCCCCCCCCTTCATTTTCCCCTCCTGCTATCTTCTTTTTTTTTTCTTAACATATATTGCATTATTTGTTTCAGAGCTACAGATCTGTGATTCAACAGTCTTGCACAATTCACAGTGCTCACCATAGCATATACCCTCCCCAATGTCTATCACCCAGCCACCCCATCCCTCCCACCCGACACCCTACTCCAGCAACCCTCAGTTTGTTTCCTGAGATTAAGAATTCCTCATATCAGTGAGGTCATATGATACATGTCTTTCTCTAATTCACTTATTTCGCTCAGCATAATACCCTGCAGTTCCATCCACATTGTTGCAAATAGCAAGATCTCATTCCTTTTGATGGCTGCATAATATTCCATTGTGTATATATATATCACTTCTTCTTTATCCATTCATCTGTCGATGGACATCTTGGCTCTTTCCACAGTTTGGCTATTGTGGACATTGCTGCTATAAACATCGGGGTGCACGTACCCCTTCGGATCCCTACATTTGTATCTTTGGGGTAAATACCCAGTAGTGCAATTGCTGGATCGTATGGTAGCTCTATTTTCAACTTTTTGAGGAACCTCCATACTGTTTTCCAGAGTGGCTGCACCAGCTTGCATTCCCACCAGCAGTGTAGGAGTGTTCCCCTTTCTCCGCATGCCCGCCAACATCTGTCGTTTCCTGACTTGTTAATTTTAGCCATTCTGACTGGTGTGAGGTGGTATCTCATTGAGGTTTTGATTTGGATTTCCCTGATGCTGAGCAATGTTGAGCACTTTTTCATGCGTCTGTTGACCATTTGGATGTCTTCTTTGGAAAAATGTCTGTTCATGTCTTCTGCCCATTTCTTGATTGGATTCTTTGTTCTTTGGGTGTTGAGTTTGATAAGTTCTTTATAGATTTTGGATACTAGCCCTTTATCTGATATGTCATTTGCAAATATCTTCTCCCATTCTGTCGGTTGTCTTTTGGTTTGGTTGACTGTTTCTTTTGCTGTGCAAAAGCTTTTTATTTTGATGAAGTCCCAATAGTTCATTTTTGCCCTTGCTTCCTTTGCCTTTGGCGATGTTTCTAGGAAGAAGTTGCTGCCTGTGTTCTCCTTTAGGATTTTGATGGACTCCTGTCTCACATTGAGGTCTTTCGACCATTTGGAGTCTATTTTTGTGTGTGGTGTAAGGAAATGGTCCACTTTCATTGTTCTGCATGTGGCTGTCCAATTTTCCCAACACCATTTGTTGAAGAGACTGTCTTTTTTCCATTGGACATTCTTTCCTGCTTTGTCAAAGATGAGTTGACCATAGAGTTGAGGGTCCATTTCTGGGCTCTCTATTCTGTTCCATTGATCTATGTGCCTGTTTATGTGCCAGTACCATACTGTCTTAATGATGACAGCTTTGTCATAGAGCTGGAAGTCCGGAATTGTGATGCCGCCAGCTTTGCTTTTCCTTTTCAACATTCCTCTGGCTATTCGGGGTCTTTTCTGGTTCCATACAAATTTTAGGATTATTTGTTCTATTTCTTTGAAAAAAGTGTTTGGTATTTTGATAGGGATTGCATTGAATGTGTAGATTGCTCTAGGTAGCATTGACATCTTCACAATATTTGTTCTTCCACTCCATGAGCATGGAACATTTTTCCATTTCTTTGTGTCTTCCTCAATTTCTTTCATAAGTATTTTATAGTTTTCTGAGTACAAATCCTTTGCCTCTTTGGTTAGATTTATTCCTAGGATTCTTAAGGTTTTGGGTGCAGTTGTAAATGGGATGGAATCCTTAATTTCTCTTTCTTCTGTCTTGTTGTTGGTGTATAGGAATGCCACTGATTTCTGTGCATTGATTTTATATCCTGCCACTTTACTGAACTCCTGTCTGAGTTCTAGCAGTTTTGGGGTGGAGTCTTTTGGGTTTTCCACATAAAGTGTCATATCATCTGCAAAGAGTGAGTGTTTGACTTCTTTGCCGATTTGGATACCCTTTATTTCTTTTTGTTATCTGATTGCTGTGGCTAGGACTTCTAATACTTTGTTGAATAGCACTGGTGAGAGTGGACATCCCTCCTCATTCCTGACCTTAGAGGAAAAGCTCTCAGTTTTTCCCCATTAAGGATGACATTCGATAGGTTTTTCATGGAAAGCTTTTAAGATATTGAGGTATGTACCCTCTATGCCTATACTCGGAAGAGTTTTGATCAAGAAAGAATTCTGTACTTTATCAAATGCTTTTTCTGCATCTATTGAGAGGATCATATAGTTCTTGTCCTTTCTTTTATTAATGTATTGCATCACATTGACTGATTTGTGGATGTTGAACCAACCTTGCAGCCCAGGGATAAATCCCACTTGGTTGCGGTGAATAATCCTTTTAATGTACTGTTGGATCCTATTGGCTCTTATTTTGGTGAGAATTTTTGCATCCACGTTCATCAAGGAAATTCGTCTGTAATTCTCCTTTTTGATGGGGTCTTTATCTGGTTTGGGGATCAAGGTAATGGTGGCCTTATAAAACGAGTTTGGAGTTTTCCTTCCGTTTCTACTTTTTGGAACAGTTTCAGAAGAATAGGTATTAATTCTTCTTGAAATGTTTGGTAGAATTCCCCTGGGAAGCCATCTGGCCCTGGGCTTTTGTTTGTTGGCAGATTTTTGATGACTGCTTCAATTTTCTTAGTGGTTATAGGTCTGTTCAGGTTTTCTATTTCTTCCTGGTTCAGTTGTGGTAGTTGATCCATCTCTAGGAATGTATCCATTTCTTCCAGATTATTTAATTTGCTCGCATATAGTTGCTCATAATATGTTCTTATAACTGTTTGTATTTCTTTGGTTGGTGATCTCTCCTCTTTCATTCATGATTTTCTTGATTTGGGTCCTTTCTCTTTTCTTTTTGATAAGTCTGGCCAGAGTTTATCAATCTTGTTAATTCTTTCAAAGAACCAGCTCCTAGTTCCGTTGATCTGTTCTACTGTTCTTTTGGTTTCTATTTCATTGTTTTCTGCTCTGATCTTTATTATTTCTCTTCTGCCTGGTTTAGGCTTTATTTGCTGTTCTTTCTCCAGCTCCTTTAGGTGTAGGATTAGGTTGTGTACTTGAGACCTTTCTTGTTTCTTGAGAAAGGCTTGTATTCCTATATACTTCTTAGGACTGCGTTTGCTGCATCCCAAAGATTTTGAATATTTGTGTTTTCATTTTCATTGGTTTCTATGAATTTTTTAAGTTCTTCTCTAATTTCCTGGTTGACCCATTCATTCTTCAGTAGGATTCTCTTTAGCCTCCATGTATTTGAGTTCTTTCCGACTTTCCTCTTGTGATTGGGTTCTAGTTTCAAAGCATTGTGGTCTGAAAATAGGCAGGGAATGATCCTAATCCTTTGGTACTGGTTGAGACCTGATTTATGACCTAGGATTTGATCGATTCTGGAGAATGTTCCATGGGCACTAGAGAAGAATGTGTATTCTGTTGCTTTGGGATGGAATGCTCTGAATATGTCTGTGAAGTCCATTTGGTCCAGGGTGTCATTTAAAGTCTTTATTTCCTTGTTGATCTTTTGCTTAGATGATCTGTCCATTTCAGTGAGGGGGGTGTTAAAGTCCCCCACTATTAATGTATTGTTGTCAATGTGTTTCTTTGCTTTTGTTCATAATTGCCTTATATATTTGGCTGCTCCCGTGTTAGGGGCATAGATATTTACAATTGTTAGATCTTCCTGTTGGATAGACCTTTTAGTAGAATATAGTGTCCTTCCTCATCTCTTATTACTGTCTTTGGTTTAAAATCTGATTTGTCTGATATAAGGATTGCCAACCCAGCTTTCTTTTGGTGTCCATTAGCATAGTAAATGGTTTTGCACGCCCTTATTTTCAATGTGGGGGTGTCTTTGGGTCTAAAATGAGTCTCTTGCAGACAGCATATCAATGGGTCTTGTTTTTTAGTCCAATCTGATAGCCTGTGTCTTTTGATTGGGGCATTTAGCCCATTTACATTCAGGGTAACTATTGAAAGATAGGAATTTAGTGCCATTGTATTGCCTGTAAGGTGACTGTTACTGTATATTGTCTGTGTTCCTTTCTGGTCTATGTTGCTTTTAGGCTCTCTCTTTGCTGAGAGGACCCCTTTTAAGATTTCTTGTAGGGCTGGTTTCCTTTTGTGAATTCCTTTAGTTTTTGTTTGTCCTGGACGCTTTTTGTTTCTCCTTCAATTTTCAATGACAGCCTAGCTGGATATAATATTCTTGGCTGCATATTTTTCTCATTTAGTGCTCTGAATATATCCTGCCAGTCCTTTCTGGCCTCCCAGGTCTCTGTGGATATGTCTGTTGCCAATCTAATGTTTCTACCATTGTAGGTTACATATCTCTTCTCCTGAGCTGCTTTCAGGATTTTCTCTTTGTCTCTGTGACTTGTAAGTTTTACTATTAGATGTCGGCATGTTGACATACTTTTATTGATTTTGAGGGGGTTCTCTGTGTCTCCTGGATTTTGATTTCTGTTTCCTTTCCCAAATTAGGGAAGTTCTCTGCTATAATTTGCTCCAATATACCTTGTGCCCCTCTTTCTCTTCTTCTTCTGGGATCCCAATTATTCTAATGTTGTTTCATCTTATGGTATCGCTTATCTCTCGAATTCTGCCCTCGTGATCCAGTAGTTGTTTATCTCTCTTTTTCTCAGCTTCTTTATTTTCCATCTTTTGGTCTTCTATATTACTGATTCTCTCTTCTGCCACATATATCCTAACAGTTAGAGCCCCCATTTTTGATTGCACCTCATTAATAAAGTTTTTTATTTCAACTTGGTTAGATTTTAGTTCTTTTATTTCTCCAGAAAGGTTTTCTCTAATATGTTCCATGCTTTTTTCAAGCCCAGCTAGTATCTTTAAAGTGATGATTCTGAACTCTAGATCTGACATCATACTAATGTCCATATTGTGTAGGTCCCTGGTAGTCGGTACTACTTCTTGGTCTTTTTTGAGGTGATTTTTTCCATCTTGTCATTTTGTGTAAAGGAGAACAGATGAATGAGAGAACAAAATGCTAACAGGGTAACAACGTCCCCTGTAAATATACTCTAAAGAATTCAGAAAAGATCTGAAACTGGGGGAATAGAAAGGGAAAGAAAGAAAGAAGAAAAAAAAACTAAAAGATAAAAACAAAAAGAACAAAACAAAACAAAACAAAACAGAATATGATCAAATATGATCAGGCTGGTGCATAGATCAGTTCCACACACTAGATTTTGGGTGTATTTTGGTTTGTTAGAAGAAAGTGCCTCCCAAAATTTTAAAGAAATAAAAACTTACATATGTACAAACATAAGGGTTGATATGATGAAGCGATGGAATATGACTGTAAGAATGAAATGTTTAAAAAAATTTTATAAAAGGAATTGATAAGAAGTTGTTTGAAAAGAGAAAAAAGAAGATTGAAAAAAAAAGAAAAGAAAAAAAATGGAGAGAATGTGATCAGGCAGGAGACTAGAACAAAGGCATACACTAGATATTTAGGGTATATTTTGATCTGTTAGAAGAAACTATCTCAAAATTTTAAAGAGAGAACAACTTATATATATATGCCAAAAATAAGGGTAGCTACTCTGAAGGGATGGAATATGACCTAAAAATGAAAAAAATGTTTTTTAAAAAAGGGATTGATAAGATGTTGGATGAAAAAGGGAAAAAGAAAAAAAAAAGACAGTTAAAAAAATAACTTTGAAAGATTAAAGATTCATGGTGAAAATCCATGGATTCTATGTGCAGTATTTCCCTAGTTCTGGAGTTCTGCTGTTCTCATTGATTGGTAAATTGGTCTTGGCTGTCTGTTCTTCTGATCTTCTGGGGGAGGGGCCTGTTGCTGTGGTTCCCAAATATCTGTGCCGGAGGTCGAATTGCCCTGCCCTTGCTGTCTGGGCTAAGTAATCTGCTTGGGTTTGCTCTCGGGAGCTTTTGTTCCCTACAAACTTTCAGTACAGCTTTGGAGGATGAGAGTGAAAATGGCAGCCTCCCAATCTCTGCCCTGGTGGAGCTGAGAACTCGGGGCCCCACTCCTCACTGAGCCCCCAGAAAAAAGCAGTCAATCACT
Organism: Mirounga leonina; assembly: GCF_011800145.1. Taxonomy (NCBI): domain Eukaryota; kingdom Metazoa; phylum Chordata; class Mammalia; order Carnivora; family Phocidae; genus Mirounga; species Mirounga leonina. The sequence goes on along the minus strand of NW_023270305.1, from coordinate 78,848,440 downwards.
CCTGTCTCCCCGGTCTCTGGCAGCATTCCGTGCTCACCCAGCCTGTGACCGAGCATTTCTATCTCTGGCACCTGACCCCTTGTGGAGTCTCCAAACCTTGCAGATCACTGTGGTGCACTCCCCCACCGCTCCTCCCGGGGGAGGAAGTGGAGTCTCCCCGATTTGCCACTTGTTGGGTCCCTGCTGGAGGAGCAGTGGCTGGACTGTGCCGTGGATCATAGTTTATGACAACCCCATGCTGAGAGCCCATGCCTCAGCTCTGTCTCTGCAGTTGGCTTCCCCGCTCCGATAGCTGGGAGCTCTGCTGCACTCAGGCATCCCCGGTCTTTCTGTGACCCCAAGGGTCCTGAGACCACACTGTCCCACGAGGGTTCTACCCCCTGCTTAGCCTCTGGAGTGACGTCCCTCAGCAGAGCAGACCCCTAAAAGTTCCGATTTTGTGCTCTGTGGCTCTATCACTTGCCGGAAACGACCGATGGAGGCCCCCTCCCCGGCCTTCTATCCTCATGAATATCACCTGGAATTCACTTCTCTGCACATCCTACCTTCCAGAAAGTGGTCGCTTTTCTGTTCAGAGATTGTTGCTATTCTTTTCTTCGACCTCCTGTTGAGTTTGTAAGTGTTCAGAATGGTTTGATCCCTATCCAGCTGAATTCCTGAGACCAGACGAAATCCAGGTCTCCTACTCCTCCGCCATCTTGCTCTGCGGCCCCCCCCCCGTGTTTGATTTATTTTGATCTGAATTTTGTATAGGGTGTAAGATAGCAGTCCATTTTTGTTCTTTTGCGTAGGGCTATCCAGTTTTCCCAGTGCCATTTATTATAAAAACTATTCTTTTCCCATTGTATATTCTTGGCTTTTTTTTTTTTTGTAAATTAATTGACCATTTGTGTGTAGGTTTATTTTTGGGCTCTCTGTTCTGTTCCATTTATCTTTATTTTTTTGGCAATACCATAATTTTTTGATTAGTATAGTTTTTTAATATAGTTTGGAAGCAGGAAGTGTAATGCCCCCAGCTGCTGCTTCTTTCTCAAAATGGCTTTGGCTATTTGATCTTTTCTATTTCCATACAAGTTTTAGCATTGATTGTTCTATTGCTATGAAAAGCAAAACAAAGTGTCAACCCACAGAATGGGAGAAATATTTGCAAATCACATATCAGATAAAGGGTTAATATCCAAGATCTATAAAGAACTTATCAAACTCGACACCCAAAAAACAAATAATCCAGTAAAGAAATGGGCAGCAGACATGAACAGACATTTCTCCAAAGAAGACATACAAATGGCCAAGAGACACATGAAAAAATGCTCCACATCACTTGGCATCAGGGAAATACAAATCAGAACTACAATGAGATACCACCTCACACCGGTTAGAATGGCTAAAATGAACAAGTCAGGAAACAATGGATGTTGGTGAGGATGCAGAGAAAGGGGAACCCTCTTCACTGCTGGTGGGAATGCAAGCTGGTGCAGCCACTCTGGAAAACAGTATGGAAGTTCCTCAAAAAGTTAAAAATAGAGCTACTCTACCACCCATCAATTGCACCACCAGGTGTTTACCCTAAGATACAAAATGTAGTGATCTGAAGAGGCACCTGCACCCCGTTGTTTATAGCAGCAATGTCCACAATAGACAAACTATGGAAATAGCCCAGATGTCCACTGATGGATGAATGGATAAAGAAGATGTGGTATAATGGAATATTATGCAGCCATCAGAAAGGATGAATACCTACCATTTACATCGATGTGGATGGAACTGGAGGTTATTATGCTATGTGAAATAAGTCAGTCAGAGAAAGACAATTATCATATGGTTTCATTCATATGTGGAATATAAGAAATAGTACAGAGGATCATAGGGGAAGGGAGGGAAAACAGAATGGGAAGAAATCGTAAAGGGAGACAAAACCTGAGAGACTCTTGACTCTGGGAAACAAATTGAGGGTTGCTGAAGGGGAGTTGGGTGGGGGGATGTGGTAACTTGGTGATGGGCATTAAGGAGGGCATGTAATGTGATGAGCACTGGGTGTTATACGCAACTGATGAATCACTGAACTCTACATCTGAAACTAATGATGGCTAATTGAATTTAAATAAAAAAAAATCATCGGGATTTTGACAGTGATTGCATTGACTCTGTAGATTGCTTGGGATATTGAATTTAAATTTAAAAAAGTCAGGATTTTGATAGTGATTGCACTGATTCTGTAGATTGCTTGGGATAATACTGACATCCTAACAGTTTTAGGAATTCCAATCCATGAAGATGGAATATGTTTTCATTTATGTATGTCTTTTAAATTTTCTTTTAACTGTGTTTTGTTGTTTTCATTTTGTCTCACGTCCTTAGTTAAGTTTTTTCCTAAATATTTTATTCTTTTTTGATGTTGCTGTAAATGGAATTATTTTCCTAATTTACTTTTCAGGTTTCTCATTGTTAGTGTATAGAAATGCCACTGATATTTATGTATTGATTTTTTATTCTCAACTTTGATGAATTCATTTTTCAATTTTAATAGTTTTTATGTGGAATTTTTAGGAATTTTTATATATAAGATCAAATCATTGTTAAACAGAGATAATTTTACTTCTTTCTTTCCAATTTGATGCCTTTTTTTTCCATTGCTTAATTGCTCTGGTCAGAACTTCCAGTACCGTGTTGAATAGAAGTGAAAGAGGGCATCTTTGCCTTGTTTCTGATCTTAGCCTAAAGGTATCCTGTCATTGAGTTTGATATTAGCTAGGACCATTGTGTTTTCATTTTCATTTTTCTCCATCTATTTTTTTGATGCTTCAGTTTTTTTTTTAAAGATTTTATTTGTTTATTTGAGGGAGAGAAAGAGAGAGAGAGTGCACACGAGTGTGGGGGAGGGGCAGAGCGAGAGGGAGAAGCTGGCTCCCCACTGAGCAACAAGCCTGATGTGGGGCTCAATCCCAGGACCTCAGGATCATGACCTGACCCAAAGGCAGATACTTAACTGACTGAGCCACCCAGGTTCCCCTAATGCTTCAGTTTTTATTTAAGTTCTAGTTAGTTAGCATATAGTGTAATGCTGGTTTTAGAAATAGAATTTAATGATTCATCATTTACATAAAACACCCAGTGCTCATCACAACTGCCCTCCTTAATACCCGTCACCCATTTAGTCCATCCCTCACCAACCTCCCTTCCATAGGTTTTCTTTGCTGTGGAGAAGCTTTTTATCTTGATGAAGCCCCAGTAGTTCATTTTTGCTCTTGCCTGTGGAGCATGTGTATTAAGAAGTTGCTGTGGCTGAGGTCAAAGAGGTTGCTGCCTGTGTTCTTTAGGATTTTGATCATTTCCTCTCTCACATTTAGGTTTTGCATTCATTTTGAATATTTTTTGTGTGTATGATGTAAGAAAGTGGTCCAGTTTCATTCTTTTGCATATTGCTGTCCAATTTTCCCAACACCATTTGTTGAAGAGGCTGTCTTTTTTTCCAGTGGATATTCTTTCCTGCTTTGTCAAAGATTTATTGACCATATAGTTGTGGGCTCATTTCTGGGTTTTCTATTTTGTTTGATTGATCTATGGGTCTGTTTTTGTGCCAGTACCATACTGTCTTGATGACTACAACTTCGTACTATCACTTGAAATCCATAATTATGCTGGCTCCAGTTTTACATTTCTTTTTCAACATTGCTTTGGGTATTTGGGGTCTTTTGTGGTTCCATACAAATTTTAGGATTGTTTGTTCTAGCTATGTGAAAAATGCTAATGCTATTTTGATAGAGACTGCCTTAAATGTGTAGATTTTTTTGATTGTATGGACATTTTAACAATATTTATTCTTCCAATGAGCATGGAATATTTTTCCTTTTCTTTCTGTCCTCTTCAATTTCTTTTGTAAGTGTTCTATAGTTTTCAGAGTACAGATCTTTTACCTCTTTGGTTAGATTTGTTCCTAGGTATTTTATGGTTTTTGGTGCAGTTGTAAATGGGATCAATTCCTTGATTTCTCTTTCTGCTGCCTTATTATTGGTGTATAGAAATGCAACAGATTTCTGTATGTTGATTTTGTATCCTGTGACTGCTGAATTTGTGTATCAGTTCTAGCAATTTTTTGGTGGAGTCTTTCAGATTTTCTACATAGAGTATCATATCATCTGCAAATAGTGAAAGTTTGACTTCTTCCTTGTTGGTTTGGATGCCTTTTATTTCTTTTTGCTGTCTGATGGCATTCTTTTGCATATTGCTGTCCAAGAGGCTTGTCTCTATGTATTTTTTTTATTTCCTCTTTGATTTCTTCATAAACCCATTGGCTATTTAGTAGCATGTTGTTTAGCTTCCAAGTGTTTGTGTTTTTTTCCAGTTTTTTCTTGTGATTGATTTTTAGTTTCATACAGCTGTATTTGGAAAAGATGCATGATATGATTTTAGTCTTCTTAAATTTATTGGGACTCATTTTGTGGTCCAACACATGATCTATTTTTCCATAAGTCTCTGAGTTACTTTCTAGCATCCTTTCATTTCATCATGCGGAACAGATCTAATGGTAACAAATTCCCTCAGCTTTTGTTTATCTGGGAATATTTTTAATTTCTCTCTCACTTTTGAAGGATGGTTTTTCTATTCTTATATATAAAAATTATATACTCTCTATTCTATTCTTCTGGGGCTATATTAAAGGACTTCCACATTTTTCTTGATGATCTCTCATGAGTCACTTAGGCTCTTTTTGCTTTCATTCATACTTTTTTCTTTTTTGCTCTTCTGACTTGTTTTCTTCAAGTTCACTGATTCTTTCTTCTGTTTAAGTTTTTTTTTTTTAAATAGTTTCTGTCTCTTTCTTGATATTCTTATTTCATTCATGCATTGTTTTGCTGATTTTATTTAGTTGGCTTTCTGTGTTCTTTTTTTTTTTTTTAGCTCATTGATCATATTTAAGATGGTTATTTTGAATTCTTTGTCCAGTAATTCATAGATATCTGTTTATTTAGAACTTATTTCTGGAGATTTATTATGTTTCTTTGATTGGCCATGTTTCTCTATTTCTTTTTATGTGTTGTGATCTCATGTTGAGATTTAGGCATTTGAAAAAAAACTGTCACTTCTCCCAGTCTTTATAGATTTGCTTTGTACAAGGGAAGGCCTCTATCAATCAGTCTAGCTAAAAACTCTGGGGCACTCTCATGCCTTTTCTGGGAATATGACTTCTCTGGTCTTGTTTGTATGCTTTCCCAGTTAAAGTTTTTTATTATTATTTTTTATTAAGAACTTGTAATCTCTTGCTCACCTTGGTATCTTTCATGCTATAGCTTCTCTGGTGCTGTGGTAATCTGTGGTATTTACCTTGTTCTCAGTGTCCTTCAATCTGGCATTCAAAGTATACTGCCTTTTTCATTAGCGCTCTGAGTCTGAGGAGATAGAAACCATTTACTTTCTAATTTCCTATTTTATTGTGGTGTTTTTAATCTTAGGGTGAGTTTTTATTTCTCTAACACTGGATTTAAGTTTGAATTGGTGTGAAATGTGTTTATTTTTATTTTATTTATTAATGATTATTATTATTATTTTTTAAAGTGGGCTCCATTCTGGGCTGAGATCAAGAGTTGGGTGCTTAATTGACTGAGTCACCCAGGGTGGCCTGAAATGTATTTATTTTAAAAATTATGTTTCTATTGGTAGTTTACTAATAGACAGGAGCTGGGTAGCATGATTCATTCACACCAAATTGTCTCTTAACATTGCTAAGAATATGTGTTCTTTTTAATGTTTTATATAGAATTATAATACTGATTTTTTGAGCTATTTTACTTCTTTCTTCTCTATACATGTAGTTTGATTTTCTTTAATATTTTCTTGATTCAAACCTAATATTCCTTCACAGGAGTTAAAGGTTATTGCTCACATGTGCTAAAACAGAATGTGCGGGGTGCCTGTGTGGCTCCACTGGTTAAGCGTCCAGCTCCTGATTTTGGCTCAGGTCATGATCTCAGGGTTGTGAGATCAAGCTCCATGTTGGGCTTCATGCTGGGTGTAGAGCTTGCTAAAGATTCTCTCCCTGTGACCCTCCCTCATACTCTCTCTCCCTCAAACAAAACATAACAAAACAAAACAACACAGAATGTGCACTCTGTATTGGTAGATTCTATGTACCAGAAGGATTACAAGGCCTAAATGCATTATTGTAATTTTCTGCTGAAATGGAAATAATGTTGACTAGATCTAGAATATATTATGCTAATCACTAGTTTTGAAAGACTGAAGGGGAGAGGCCAAGTTAAGTCCAGTTTGAGTTGGTCTTTTGGGGCTAGGGCTAAGTTACCAAAATATACAGGTTGGTTATGCTTGCCAAGATTATATAGGTGGTTTGGAGGAAAGTAAGAGATAGCAGCTTGAGTGCAAGGTCAAAAGTCCAAGATCCATGGGCTGAACACAAGACCCCTTCTCCTGAGTTGTCTATGTGAGGCAGCAGGGCAGGGCATGGATTTTGGTGTCTTGGGGGAGTGGTGCTTTGGGAGGGGAGAACTAACACAGCCACAGAAGGCACTGCATTCAGATAAGGGCCTGCAGAAATTTTACCCAATTTCAGGGGGAACCTTAGAGATATAAAGGTATAAAGGACAGATTTCAGACTGGACACATGTGGTGGATGTCAAGTGGGAGGCTACTGTCGGCTTAGGGCTCTGTCTAATTCAGAGCATGTAGATATTGGGAATGCTTTAGCTATTCAGGAGACTATTGTTAAGCTTCACTTGGTCAAGGTGGGGAATGGCTGACAGTTTGATGCCGGTCTGGTTGGTTTTGGTTTGGGGTCTGAGTTGAGCAGCCTTTAGTTAGCGGTGATCATAATGACCCTGTGATTAGACAGTGGCAGGAACAGGAAGGAAGAGGCTCTATTTTTAGCAGTTAAAAATGCAGATTTGGAAACCATTGGAGCTATGTTTGAAACTAAATGCCAATATTTCTTATTTGAGTAACTTAACTAATATCTCTGAACTTTAGTTTTAGTTTTCTCATTGAGATAATAATGCCATATTCAAAGGATTGTAAAAATAAAATGTCTTATCCAATGGAACTTTCTCTGATGATAGAAATGTTTTTTAATGTCCAAGTGATAGCTACTAGACATATGTGGCTACTGAGCACTTGAAATTTAACTAGTGAAAATGAGTAACTGAATTTTATTTAGTTTAAATTAATTTAAATAGCCACATGTGGCTAGTAACTAGTATACTGGACAGCAGCTATAAATGATAGCTGTTATAGGGACTACTTAAAATATAAAAAGTTAGCTTTTTAGAATTTCCTTGACTGATACGTTCTTTCAGTTACTAATTTTTGTGCTTGTCATATTTTGTTTGATGTGCAGTGAAATATATACAATATTTCTATCTTGGAGAAAAAACCAAACATTTTAATAAGCATAAAAGAGACAATATATACATGCAAGATATATAATATACTTTAATCTTAATCACAAAATAATTATACCAAGTGTATAGGATTTCAGAAAAGCAAATGCTTGTGTTGTAATGAGCACTGGATGTTATAAGCAACTAATGAATTGTTGAACACTACATCAAAAACTAATGATGATTTAAAAAAAAAAAAGAAAAGCAAATGCTCTCTTCAGCTTTCAGTATTTGCAGGAGGAATGAACCACTCGTGCTGGTCATTGAAGCATTATTATATGTTTTGGATAGGTAGAAAGAAAGGAAAGGAAATTTCAGATGGAGACATGGTGAAAATAAAACTAGTAGGATAGGAACTTGCAAGATGTGATCAGGTCTCAGTGAGTAGGCTTATTTGCTGAAGCGTGGAGGTGGTCTAGAAGGTGAAATTAAGCTAGGAAAGTGGTTTAGAAGATGAGCTCCACCATATCATACCATTATAGCTGCCTTTGAATTGATAGCTAAAAAGCATGGGATTTATCTTTCAGGCAGTAAAAATTCAGAATCACTGAAGTTATTTAGAGCTAAAGAGAAATATAATCAAAATCTTGTTTTAGGAAAGTAACCCTGGTAGATGTACAAGAAACAGAGAAATGAGTTATGAAGCTTATACTAGTATGGACAAGAGGTAAAAGTTTTCTGAACTAGAAGGGTGACTATACAAATGAGACTCTGTACAGGTAAAACTGACAGATATTGCTGTGGATGCACTGGAAGGAGGTGAGTCGAGATATGACTCCAAGACTCAATCATAGCATTGGCTAGAGAGAGAGAGAGAGAGAGAGAGACTTAAGTATATAGGATGTGGTAAGAGATAGGGATAGATGTATTATAGTAAGAACACTGAGGTGAATTGGAAAGTTTCATGGGGAAACAGAGTCACTTGATGGTTACTTGGCTACCAAGAAATTTCTGGGAGAAAATCACTATCTATATATTTTAGTGATGCATTGGAAAGTTAGCCTGAACCAACACTCACTCTGAAAACTTTAGTGTTTTTTTATATAAGGAATGAAGCATTTAAAATATGTCAACAAACACATGATCTGTAGAAAACTTAAATATAGTGATAGTCAACAATGATGCCATCATGATTGTAACAGTAATTATTGAACTTCCTTCCTTCCACTTTGCCATCCTGCTCTCACTCTCCACCTTGCCCCCAAACTCTGCTAGCTTTATCCCTATTTTTTTAAGAGTGAACAAAAGCAAACACAATAATCAACTAGTCTGAGAACCTGAATCCAGTATCATGTGGTCTGGGTAATAAAGTTTTATTGATTATTACCAATAAATTAGGTAACAAACTAAAAAATTTTGGTTCTTTTCTTTTTTATGAGAATTGGAAGTGGAAAGTTATATTGGTATCAGCCATTTTCTTCTCATAGTCTTCATTAAATCTCTCATTCTGAGCAACAGTAAAGTGATTCTTCCAGTCTCCAACTGTCCCTGAAACAGTCATGTGGGAGAGAGTCAGTTTGCATTTCTCTACTCTCCTGTTTTTGTGTGAATATTTCTACTCTACTTTCCAGGGGGGCAGTATTGGACAAAATATTCCTCTTGCTAACCTGTCAGTTTCATTCTGAAGGGAAGAAGAATTTCTTATCTGACTTGTGGAACAAGGAGAGCCCATTACCTACTGAGTCACATTAATGGGGGAAATGAAACTACCACAATTAAAACAGCAGGCCTGTGGGGATTTCTTTTTCTCCTGCCCTCTTTGCACATCGAAGTGTGGTAGGTGCTTATGTCTGTAGTTTCCATCTATAGGCCCACTGAGAAGGGCTTGTATGTGGGAGAATTCAAGGTATAGTTTTGAGGAAGAAAACCAAAAAAGAAGATCCCCCAAATTTTCCAATTGCAATCCCTGTTACCTTTCTGCAGATTGTTTTTTTCCCATAGTGCTTACCATCATCTATTATCCTGAGTATTCTTGTTTATTTTGTTTGTGGCTAGAATATAATGTTCATGAGGGAAGAAATTTCTGTGTTTTGTTCACTGATCTGAACATTATCTAGAACAGTGCCTGACACATAGTAGCCACTCAGTATTTTTGAATGGATAAATCTAACTGATAGCATAGAGCCCTTATAAACCCATTATAAAATGGATTCTTTACCCCATCTGACTTAATTCTGTGTTTTCACCTTGTCAGCCAGATCTCTGGAGAGAAAGGGAGGATAAGGAATTGGATGTAGACTTCACACCTCACTCTCTAATTGTTTTCATTTCATTCCTGGTTTCCTACTTCTTTTCTCAGAATCATTTGTTATAGATCTTATTTTTCTTAGCCACAGAAAACTTCCTCAAGGCTGTGAAAGATTGGGCAAAAGAAAGTGTAAAAACCTTTTCTCATGAATGGAGAAACAGTGTGGTTCATGATTTTAGTAGAAATCGACGAATAGTTTGCCATTGGGTTCTGCTTCATAACATCAAATGAGGTGTGATGGACAATTTTATCTAGGATTTCATCATGTAGGTTTTTCCCAATAAATTCTGCCACCTTCTGAATTTCATGCTTTGGATTCTATAATGAGAGTAAAGTGAAGATTTGATATAAGATAATTGGTTTAAAAAGAATATTGAAATGAATTAATAATAGTAATCAGTAACATATCATGAGTTAAAATAAAAAAAAAACTTAGGGGCACCTGGGTGGCTCAGTCAGTTAAGCATCCAACTCTTGATTTTGGCTCAGGTCATGATCTCAGGGTTGTGAGATTGAGCCCCGTGTTGGGCTCCATGCTTAGTGTGGAGTCTGCTTGAGATTTTCTCCTTCTCCCTCTGCCCATCCCCCTGCTCTCATGCACTCTCTCTCAAATAAATAAATAAATAAATAAATAAAATCTTAAAAAAAATCTCTCACAAATACTCAAACTATCCAGAAATGATTCATTTTAATATGATGGCCCATATTGTTCTCTTTTTTATTAACTGGAACTACTAAGCTTTTCTTGCTCTAACATGGAAGCAAAAACTGAGTGTTATTAGAGAAACATTCACTATACAATGACATGCAGTGCATGGAGAATGCTTCGCTAAGAGCTATGCCCAAGTGTCCCATGCAAGTCAGTTATGGGAGGAGTCTTGGTCAGCCAAATGTGTATCAGAGAGAGTCCATAGACTGATGATAAGAACAAAGACATTGCAGAAGCATAGGGGCAGACAATTTAACAAGGGTGTCTCCTCTTTATGACATTGATAGAAATGTCCCAGACCATCTCAGTGGTGGCAGTCAATGGTAGCAAGAAAATGAGAGATGACTATTTTGCACCCATGAGGTACTCAAAAGGCACCCATGGCTAGTAAGTCTACTCCCCAGCATGTTCAGGTGTTTATGTATCCCTGAGAGGAGCTCATTTCCAATGTCTCCTCATTAGAGGGACACACAACCCTGAGGAGCTGTGGCTATGGGAAGTCCCTACCTTTAAAAGGAGTGGTAGGGGAAGGAAAGTGGAAAGGTTTAGCCTGACAACTGTGTCTTCTGCTTAAAAGCCTCTATGTCAAAAGTAGTACTTAATTTAATTGGCCTCACATAGACTAGGAATCAGCAAGAGTGGTGAGAATACTGAGCTTTGTGTGACTATTCAGGGGACATTCCAGAACATGACCACAGAAATATTTAAAAGGGCTCTAGGGACTCTGAGGTTAGACTACCTGCTCAATAAAGTTTCTTCATGGCATTCATAATACATTAGGATGTACCTTGTTAAAAGGGCATCATTCCTGGTGACATATCTTTCTTTGACACTGCTATGATACATATGGTAGACAAGCATCACCTATATGGAGTTTTCCTATTCTGAGTTTAATAGCACCCTTCCTTCTGTGGCTTCCTCAGTTTCTCATATCTACTCATGAAAGGGAAACTCCCCCCTTATAGCATACAACTCCCTGCCACAATATTTAACTGAGTATCTAAATCTAGAATTCTGTGAGTAGATAACTCTTTGCACTAAAATAGGGATATGTCCAACTTTTTCTGTTTGAAAAAACTAGAGTGGCATCTAAGCAACAACAACTAAACTCATAGATACAGAGAAGAGATTGATGTTGCCAGAAGTGGGGAGTGGGGGGTGGCAGTTGGGGTGGGCAAAATGGGTGAAGGGGGTCAAAAGATACAAACTTCCAGTTATAAAGTAAGTAAATCCTGGGGATGTAATGTACAGCATGGTGACTATGGTTAATAATACCGTGTTGTATATTTGACAGGTGCTAAGAAAATAGATCTTAAAAATTCTCATCACAAGAAAAAAATTCTGTAACTATGTGTGGTGATAGATGTTAACTGGACTTGTTGTGGTGCTCATGTCACAATATATACAAATATTAAATCATGTTGTACACCTGTAACTAATACAATGTTAAATGTCTATTATATCTCAATTAAAAAAATAGAAAAATTATGCTGTTTCACTCTTTTGATGTTCTGTAGAAACAACTAGATGAGGCCCAGCAGTGACTGAACTTAAGAGTTGTGCATCTAAACTAATGTGCCCATAAATACCCTAGGCATCTTATAAAGTGCACATTCTGACTTAGCAGGCCTGATGCGGTCTCTGAGAGCCCCATGCAGCTAATCTGTGAACCACCTTTTGAGTACCAAGGCTTTCAATGATAAATTGAAGAACAAAGACTGTAATTTTCATGGATCCCTGTATTTAATTAAGTCATAGATAGTATTTATCATATTATCATTTTTAACATAATGATGGTATATCATTATATATACTATATAGTATAATGATAATATATATTATATAGTAACTCCCATGAACATCATCTTATTTAGTCCTCATATTAGATCTTGGCAGAGTATATATTACTACCTAGTTTTTGCATTTAGGGAAATTAAGTAAGTTTCTAAGATGTTAAGTGTCCTCACCAAGAATAATTGCCAGTAGGTGGTAAAGCCAGAACTTGAATTCATCTAAGTCATTAGTATTTTCCATTACACCCTAACTTCTTAAACCATTTCTTGAAATTATGACATTTCTCAAGTACTAATGAAAAAACCCAAAATGTACTAGAAAATGTTTTCCTTTCTAAACAGAATTTTAAAATAGACATGAAAGGGGAAAAAAGGTATCACTCATATTTTGCCTATCTGGAAAAGGTGTACCATATGGGATATACTCTGGGGAGCACCAGGAAATTAGAGATGAAACTATATGATACGTAAACTCATGATATGCCATGTATGCTTTGATGAATGGAGGAGTAGCTAATGAAATGCAGCATTTTCTATTCCCTGTTTCAATCTGTGAGTCCCCAGTGGGGTCCATATATTATTACCTAAATGTCTTATGGTCCAATGGGAACACATTAGATAGCATTGCCCCTCACCTTCTTCACGTCCTCATAGAAGAGGTAGAGAATGCGGTGTTGGTCTTTGGCTTTCCACCATCCTTTCACATGGTCATGCCAAGAACCCCAGCACACTGCAAGGAGGGATGAAAAACAGGGTAATGAATAACAGAAGCCCAACAAATATTCCACTGAAAGGAGAGTTTCTAAAGAGAGGGAGAGTATCACACTGATGATTTCTTCACAGTAAAACAGGCAGAACCCTGGCTGTTCTAAGGAAATGATTCTTTCCTTTTAGAGTGTTTGAGGATTTTGAGAAAGGAAGGAAGCAAAGCTGAATTCTCTTACCTTTCCCAGCCAGAAAATTCTCAAAATACTCTTCCCAGGTTCCTGGAGCAGGAAGAGCTTTATTCATTCTTTGGAAATGGTAATAAGATACCATATTGTCCTTTGGATTTCTTGCTACATAGATTATCTAGGAATGGCAGGAGGAGGGAAAGAAGCAAAAATAGGATTAGACTTATATGTAGTTATTATCCATACAAATTATGTTCAAGTGGATACATTCCATACAGATGAGATTTTCTGATGCTGTATTCTTGTGATCTTGGTTTTTGTGGGACTTGAAAAGGATTCAAATCAATTTGCATATTGATTATTGTGAAGAGATAGACTCTCTGTTCTTTAACAAGGGAAGTTTTTTTTTAAGATTTTTTATTTATTTGTTTCTGAGAAAGAGAGAGAGAGGTGAGGGACAGAGGGAGAGGGAGAGACTCTCAAGCAGACCACACTCTGAGCATGGAGCCCGATGTGGGGCTTGATCTTAAGACCCTGAGATCATGACCTGAGCTGAAACCTAGAGTCAGATGCTTAACCAACTGAGCCACCCAGGTGCTCCAAAAAGTAAACTGTTTTAAGAGGAAATTGAAGACCACTCTAGGGTTGTTCTAAGGAGTAAACTGTGAATTCCTTTTGGTTTTTACCTTACAGTTTTTTTCTATGAAGGATGGTGGCAGCAAGTGGATGGGAAGATGTGTTTTCAGAGTCCGTGGTGAGGGCATTTCATTAGCTTGGTCCAAACCTGTAAAATTGATTTTTGATCACTTCCCACTATTTCTATTTGCTTCAAAATCTTGCTGCTTCCATTATTACTATTTTAGGAAAAATTGAACAATTCAAGTCATCTGTGAGAGCACCATAACTGTAAATTTGATCAGAGAGAATATTTCTAGCCTATAAATGATTTTTTTTTTTAGCTGGAACAGTTTTTAACCATAACAAACAAGAAAATAGATAAATAAAAACCTAAAAAATTCAAACTCTTCCACCATGAAATTATTTTACTTGGACTCATCCTTGTGGAATAAAATTAATTTCTAACGGAGAATAAAAACTTAACTTACTTTTGTATAAGCAGTAACTCCATTAGAAAATGTCTGGAGTACAACAATGGCCAGACATACTTAAAAAAATGCAAAGTCACAGAATTCCTTAGTAGTTGCTTGAATGCCTAGAATTTAATTTTTTTCTAGTTTTTCAAAGTACTTATATTAATTCTTATGTCTTTTCTATTAGTTTTTTTCAGCTTTAATGCCTAGAATTTTTTTAAAAGATTTTATTTATTCATCTGAGACACAGAGATAGAGAGAGAGCACGAGCATGGGGAGAGGCAAAGGGAGAGGGAGAAGCAAGCTCCCCGCTGAGTCAGGAGCCTGATGTGGGGCTCCATCCCAGGACCCTGGGATCATGACCTGAGACGAAGGCAGGCGTTTAACCATCTAGCCACCCAGGCGCCCCGAATGCCTAGAATTTTGAGAGGGCTATGTGATAGCAAAAATCCTAAGTGTATATTTCAGACCTTAGTCAAGTGTGGCTATTTGATACTTACCAGATGCTATGGATGGGATTATCCATTCGATGAAAGGAATTCGTACATGAGTAGGTGCTCGTTGACTTTTGTCAATATCACCTTCATTTTGTATTAAGTCCACTATTTCCTGAGTCCATGTTGTTCCTTATTCCACATGTAAGATGATGATGCATAGACATTTAGTGTATTACATTTCTTAAAATATGATTATACTTATTAGAACATCTCTCTGAATTTTAAAGCTAGGTTTATAGTGGAATTCAGAAAACATTTTTTATTTATGTCTTGTGTTATCATAATGTGAATTTTTTATACAAAGGCTGCAATTTGGAGTAGATATTACATTGATAAATATGCAGTTCATTTTTTTGCCTGTCACAACCATTAATTTGTGGATTTCCTATTGATGTAGCTGCATTGTTCTAAGATAGAATGAAAAGTCTTTCTCACCTGATTATAATCTCCTGGAGAGTAATCACTATGTGATTACTGTTTCCCAAGTGCATAGTGTGTGGCTGCCACATAGGAGGTATTTAATATGTGTTGGCTGAATGAACAAATGAATGATTATTACCTGGGCTTGATATTGATCATTAGTACTTAGTATCCATTTTCAACTGTTTCTCAATTTTCCCCTTATCTCAGGGACTGAAAGGCTAAAAAGTATATTCCCTAGACTTCTTTACCACTAAGATTTTGAATACTATTTAGATTCTGCTGATGAAACGCATTGGAAGGTGGAAGAGAGGTAGAGGTCATTCTTCCCGAGGTGGTAACACTGATGGTAGCTCCCAACAGATAGAAATTTTGCATAGGCCATACACATTTTGCTGCCTAGTGCCTTGAACTCAAGAAGCCACTGGAAGAATGGCTTCTGTCTCCCAGCCTCAGTCAGTTTCTGTGTGCTGCCTGATTCAGACTAATATAGTTCCTACCAAATGAATCTTCAGACTTTGATGAGGAACTGTTGTACCAGATATTTTGACAAATCCATGTCAGGAAGATGTTTGACAATTTTAGGATGGTTCTCTGAATCCTGGATATGGGCTGATCTTCCTATATTCTCTAACACCAGCTCTCATTACAGATGCCTTTTCTCATACTGTCAGTTCAGTGCTTTTAGTCCTACAGGAAGGGCATAAGTCAGGGAACAATGAAAATATTACATTTTATATCCTAGATGAGTTAGGTCTCTAATAATTTCTGGCACCAACTCTTTCATTACAGGATAAAGGACCAATATTTCTTTAGCTATCTAATCAAAGAGAGAGCTCTTTGTACTGATTTTATGTGTTCACTCTGAATTTACAGCCATTTAATGCCAGCTAACATTAGGGCAGGTTCACGTGTTGCTAGAGGTTTGGGGATGAATGGAATGACTCCTCAATTCATCCTCTAGAAATCAGTGATTTTATAATATATTTTTCTCTTGGCTCATTCCCAGAGTATTTATTATTCTTTTTAAAAATTTAGGTGTAAACCACATTTTTTGTCTATGCTTATTTCTTCTTCCCTCTAATAAATATAACTTTTATTAATGGGTAAGGTTTTAGTTATGATTAAATGTTACATTAGCTGGCAAGCATTTTTTTTTTTTTGAGTGTGTTATTTGGGTCATTCAAGCCTTATTAACCCTAACCCTTAAAAACCTTAAATGAACCAAATCTTACTGCTCACATTTGGCAGGTGGAGAAAAGATTAATCTTTAAACATTATACTTAAATGATGTAAACATGTACTGAAACGATGATAAAGTAGAGTTGTGGACAAAATTAAGACTGTGAGATGTGATCCTCACCAGTGATTACTTTTACGTTCACATTAGGAAAGTTTAATCCTGAACAGGCTCTTGATGAGTAAGATTAGAAAATTAGGACCAATATGAAACTGATGGATAAATGAGAGTCTAAGACTCCCATCTGCTGGCAGTCTTTTTTTTTTTTTTTTAAGATTTTATTTATTTATTCATGAGAGACAGAGAGAGAGAGAGAGAGAGGCAGAGGGAGAAGCAGGCTCCCAAGGAGCAGGGAGGCCGATGCGGGACTCGATCCCAGGACCCTGGGATCATGACCTGAGCTGAAGGCAGACGCTTAACCATCTGAGCCACCCAGGCGCCCTGCTGGCAGTCTTTTATCAGGATCATTAGAGATAAAGACTCAAGAGGGGTTTGAACATACAATCTCAGAAATGCTTAGATTTAGAGTTTTTGGTGTGTGTGCACATGTGTGTGTTTCGATGTGAACATCTGTGTGTGTGTAAGAGGAGTTATTGACAGGGAGCTTGATTTTGCAAAAACCAAATGTATATGCAATCTGGGTGTGAATTGAATAGTGTATTTTTAGTATATATGTAGATATGCATAAATATCTGCAGAGAACTATTTCTCCCTGCTCATCCTGAAATTTTTATGATACAGTGGCTGAACTCAAGAAGTCTTTCTTCTACAGCAACTTTTGTTAAACTGATTATTGAAACAAGGAAGTAGGTTCACAACATACCACAAGGGAAGATAGAAATCAAAAGAGTAGTTCTCAGACCCTGAACAAGGGCTTCTGGAGGCTGCTGAGGTGAAATCAGCAATGCAGGACCAAAGCTCCCGTAATTCTTCCCCAAGCCAGCCTTAGGATCCCCTTTTTAGCTTACACACACAAAGCAGTTTTTTACAGGATCTGCAATAAGGGCCTGCATTGGGAACAAACAAATCAAATCTAGCCCGTTAGTTCTTGGCTATTTGAGTCACTCTCTCCTGAGGAAGTAAAAAAATATGTACATTATAGGAAGAATTAAATTCTTAAAATTTTGTGCATTATTTTAATTTTTTTTTCTGTAGTTTCAGTTTCCACAAGTGATTTGACTTAGCCATATCACTCTGTCCAGTAAACAATTTTCCAACCCAGATCAGTCTTTATTTCATTATTAATATTTTCCCCACTCACCTTCCTAATTCTCTTCTTCACCTCCCCACTTCCCCTTCCACCTACCTGCTTTAGGATAGGTGGCAATAAGCAGATCATCAGACTTGGCTTGGAAGTTCCAGATCTGGTCCCACATGTCACAGGTAGGTGTGGGTTGCAGAATCCCCTTCACATAGTCGACAGGTAGGCGCTCTGTTCCATCAAATTTAAAATCCTCCATTTTGTTTAAGGCCATTAGTGTCAGAAATCAGAGTACTGCTCCAGATAAAATGTTACTGCTCAATCAGCACAAAGCTGAATTCTATTTATTGTACAGACAATGCAAAACAGACTGCAAGTTCTTCCCGGACAGTCTGGGGATGGCCGGCAGTCAAGGCGGAAAGTAGATAGAGGTCTGCCAGCCCAAGTTACAGGAAGCTCGGAACTACGGTCTAGGCCTTTGTACACAGGCGTTTTCTTAATGAGCTCCAGCCCTCCTCCCATCCAGGCTATGATGTAATACCAGAGGCCCTCCCAAATCCTGGCTGCTGTGTCATGTTCATGTTCAGTCCTGCTCGTCTGTGTCAGTTTAACAAGAGTTAGTGCCATGTTGTTTAGGTTTTTCATCTTTGTGTTCATAAAATAATTTACAGATATTCACTAATTGTTTCTTCTGTGAATTTTAAGCTAATTAAAAAGTTACAGAGAATTTGCTCATGGAATTAGATAGCAATATAGAATAACTTCCTTGAAAGGCTGAAGGGAAATTTCTGTGGGCTCTTGGCAAGAAGGTCCTAGATTTGAATCTCCTAGCACAAATATCTGGAAGGGTCAGTGTTGTTATTTTTAAGAGTAAAATAAAATACACTCTATTAGAGAAGGTTCTCTTCCTTTTGTAGGCTGTACAGTGTCAGTATCAAAACAGGCATGTCTCATTTAAAGCAAAAGAGACACAGACAACTCCTTGCTTTTTCCTTGGAACCATTTCTGGTTCCCTCTTGAATTCTCTTCTCCTGTTTCAACCATTACCTCTTCTCTGCTGGCCACCTCTAAAACAAGGCCAGATTCCTTTTAGGTTTTTTTTTTAAGATTTATTTTAGACAGAGAGAGAGAAAAAGAAAGTGAACACGTGTACATGAGTTGGGGGAGGGGCAGGTGGAGAGAATCTCAAGCAGACTCTCTGCTGAGTGCAGAGCCCTATGCCAGGTGTGATCTCAGAACCTTGAGACCATAACCTGAGCCGAAATCAAAAGTTGGATGCTTAACTGACTGAGCCATCCACGTGCTCCTCCTTTTAGTTTTTAACTGCTAAATATTACAGGTCACCCACCTAGTTTTCTTGTCTCTTACTGTGATATAAGGAATATATAGGACTTTGTCTCTGATTCCTTGCACAGAGTTTCAAAAACTCTTGGAAGTTCCTGAGTGATTATTCATAATGAGTCCCTTTAGACTATTCCTGTTTATGCTAATGAGGTAGCTCCTGATGGCCCCCCTAGATAATTTCAGAGGACAGACTGGCCACACCAGAAAGATCAGACAGGTGATTAGAGGGTTAGAATTTTCAGTCCCATCTCCAACCTCCAGCGAAAAGAGAGGGGCTAGAGACTGAGTCCAAGCATGCCGCCAATGACATGGTAAGACCTCAATAAAACTGCTCACTGAAGTTCAGTGGAGTTTCCTAGTTGGTGAACACATTTATGTGCTTAGAAGGTGGTATACTCAGATTCCATGGGGAGAAGGCATGGCAGCTCTGTGTTCCCTCTCTATCAAGAACTTGCCCTGGGCACCTCTTCCATTTGGCTGTTCCTGATCTGTATCTTTTAGGATAAAACTCTTACTTGTAGGGATAGTGCTTTCAGCGAGTTCTGTAAGTCATTCATTCTAGTGATTTGTTGAACCTAAGGGGTCATGGGAAGCTCCAAATTTATAGCTGGTTTCTCAGAAGTGCAGATGGTCCCCAAGACTTGTGGAGACATCTGAAGTGGCATCTGAAGTGAGGGCAGTTTTGTGAATAACTTTGCCTTTAACTTGGGGTCTTCACTAACTCTAGGTAGTTAGTGTCAAAACTGAATTGAATTGCAGAACACCCAATCAATGTCAGAGAATTATTGTTGGATTATCTTTCTTGCCCTAGGCTTTTTTAGAATCCATTCTGTTTCAAGCAATCAGGAATTTAACTTTTGCTTAAAGCCCTTTCCATCCAAACCTTTACAACATCCCATGAGGGCCTTCACCTCCTACAGGACTGCAGCCAGAAGGGCCTTTGTTTCCATCCTGGCAGGCACCCAGCTCCCTCCTGCATTGATGCTGCCTTTCTTCTGTGGGTACTGTCCTGGCTATTGCTGGTTTGGTTCTTGTTTTTTTTTTTTTTTTTTTTGCTTCCTCCAAGTCTTTTTTAATGTCTTTCTTAAATGTACCCTTTCTGGAGAGGCTTTCTTTGAATTTCAGTGTCATCTGAACTGGTCCTTCCTATTTGCTTGCTTGTAGCACCTCCTTTCCTTTAGAACAGCCATCAGAATTTAGTCTTGCTTGTTTACTTGTTAACATTTTCTGCCTCCTATCCTATACTCTTAGACGTATAAAACAGGGCCTGGGTTCTGTCTTGTCTTCTCACTCCATGCCAGCTCTATGCCTAGTGCCTAACATGCCACTATTTCTTGAGATAAAGAATGAATAAACCTAAGTAGAAAATGGAAGAAGTGAGTTCTGTGAGCCATTATTATTGTGGGGATTAGGTGAGCCTTGTGGCTATCACTTGGTAGTCTGCAGACAGAAGTCAGAAGTCAGACTGCCTGTATTTGAATCCTGCACCAACTCCTAGTAGCTGTGAGTTACAGACTTGTCACACATTGGGCACCAAAGATGAAGTTATACCCTTTCCTCCTCTAATTCTTCACCAAACTACTATTATAGTAAACAACTACTACTTTTACCTCTTCTTCTTCTGACTCTGTTCCTATCTTTTTCTGGGTTTGAAAGGAGATTCCAACTCTCAGTGCACTCGTTGGATGTCCCAGTTGCAAATTTTAGTAACCTGTTCAGGCCACAAATGTGATCCATTGAAAAAATTATGACTGGGATTTCTAATCTGTTTTTCTTAGGAAAAGTCAGAGTACTGGTTACTCTCTTTAAATAGGTTCTTTTTTAGTGTTTTTACAAAAAGAATTTGTCTAAAATATATTTTGGTTGAGTAAGCTGTTTTAAAAGACAACCATTGGAAAGTGAGCTGAGTTTGTATTGAATAAAATTTAATTGGAATGCATTCACTCCTTGAATCAATATTTAGCTTAGGTTCATTAAAAATGCCTCATTTGTTATGCAAGTTTTCAACCTAAACCAGGAGGAAGGAACAATAAAGCCATAATCAATAAAACCTGAGCATCCAGACTGGGCTGGGATTGAGAAACATCTGTGGTTTACCCATAATTTGCTTCCATTCTACTTTATTCTATTTAGATTGCTGAAACATCTGTGGTTTACCCATAACTTGTTTCCATTCTACCTTATTCTACTTAGAGTGCTCTTTTTTTTCTTTTTAAAGTAGGCTCCACACCCAACATGGAGCCTAGTGTGGGGCTTGAACTCACGATCCCGAGATCAAGGTCTGAGCTGAGATTAAGAGTTGGACACTTAACCAACTGAGCCACCCAGGCACCCCTCTATTTAGATTGCTTTAGTGGCTCTTTGTAATACTCTGTTCCAGAAATAAGTAGGGAAAAAAATGAAACTGAAATGAATTGTATTAATACTTGCTACTTTAATCAACTCCAGAGATTGGGGTTGGTTATGAACTCTAAGTGAAGTAAGGATGTAGGAAATCTTTAATCTCAGATAATTCTTTAAGAAACAAATATAAGAATCCTTTATATTTTCAGAAAAATAAGCTGTGTCAAAACACAGAACACCCAGTTGCATTTGAATTTCAGATAAATAATGAATGAGTTTTCAGTATAAGTATATCCCATGCAATATTTGGGACGTATTTAAACTTAAAATAATTATTTATTGTTTATCTGAAATACAAACATAACTGGGTGTTCTGTATTTTATTTGGTAACTCTAGGTAGTCAAGAAGATGTTAGCTAAATTTAACTTCAAAACAGAAAAACTGGAAGTTTAATGAGTGGGATTAGAAAGATGACTGAACTAGAAAGCCCTTCAGAATCCCACATAAGCTGAGTGACCTCCAGACTCTTTTCCACTGGTTTGTGGGTAAATGTGTACTGTTTGCACTTCCCAGTTAGTAGCATCTTTGCAGATTCCTTTTCTAGGCCTGGAGATTTACTCAGCTTGTTTTGTGGGGATGGCACTACTTTGTGGGTGACTATCGGTAAGGAAATGACACATAAAAATTTCAGTATGAAAAGCAGTGAATAAACAGAAATGGCAATCTAAATAGAATAAAGTAGAATGGAAGCAAATTATGGGTAAACCACAGATGTTCCAGTGTCTTAGATGAGACTTTTACGTATGCTTGGCCTTGATCGATCCTTATTCGTGTTGAGGGACCTAGGGGCAGGGAGAGATAGTGGGCACATGTGGGCACATTTGTTTCATGAGAAGCTTACTTCATTGTGCTACAGCATATCGCAATGCAGTGTATTCTCCAATATCCAGTTTACTCAAATGAAAAAAGAAAGAAAAGTATTTTGGTCCCCAAAAAGGAGTCCTTGAGCTCCCAGCACCAGTAAAGAAAGGCAAGAACAGCAGGGAAGCAGCCGTAGCTAACATGTTAGGAATTCTGATTGACTGGTAGGGTCTGAAAGTGGAAGGGGCACCCTTGTCTGTGAAACAGTTTGCGAGAACCACAAGGAGACCTCCTTCTCTGAACCGGGGAGTGCTTTTGCTTTGTCAGTGTTCCTAGGTCCTGAGGTTCTGTGAAGCAGCCATGGCCTGCCTCTGTTCCCAGCAAGTGGAGAGTGAGTAGGGGGTACTCTCCCTGCCTACCCCTTCTTTGTCATTTGAAAACAAGCACACAGGCTCTTTCTCTTTTCAAGCTTTAATGTTCATTGCTACAAGGAAACAGAAGGTTAACAAAAGATAGCCAGTGGGGGATATATAGAATTTGTAATTTTACTGGTCTCTCTTTCCTGACTTCCTTGCTGGACCAGGATTTAGCTGCTTTCAGAAATTAGAAGGTCAGAGGAGGGAGTTATCAGCATTAACATTGGGAAGAAAGGATGGAGACTGGGAGCAGGAGACTTTGGCCATTGATAAAGATATCCCCACAGATGAAGAGGGGAGGAGGAATTCCCATTTACTAAGGGCCTTGCATGTGTAAGATCTTGTGACTGCCTCAATGGAAAAACATAGTCTCTGCTTTCAGAGAATTTGCAGTCTGATGCAGAGATAGATATGCAATAAAGCAATTAGAATATAGTATGATACTTACTTTAATGGACTATGGACACAGTGTGGCTAGAGCATTGGAGAAGGAGCACTGAAGTCAGACTGGACTTGGGAGAGTTCTTCCGGAATAGAGAAGACATTTAAACTGAGGCCTAAAGGATGAACTGAGGTTGGCCACGTGACTGAGAGAGCAAGGTGGTCTAGGTAGAGGAGCTTGTATGTGCAAAGGCACAAAGAGGTAAGGTGTTTTCAGGGGGAAGTGGGCAGCATTGCTGGAGGGCAGGGGGAGTGCAAGGAGTGGTGGAAGAGGAGAAGGGCAAGTGTCAGTCTTGCAAGACCTTAGATGTTGGAAAGGAGCTTAAGTTAGATACTCTGTAGATAAAGGGGAATCTATTGAAAAGTTTTCAGGGTGGCAGCAAATGCCGTATTTAATCTTTGCACTAATCCTTTGAGGTAGGAAGTTGTATCTCAAATTTAGGTAGCAACTCAAAGTAAAATAAGGACCTCAACTTCAGAGGGTAGTAAATGGTAAAGTGAGGACTCCATTCCATTTGTGTCCGACTGCAGAGTCCAGGCACTTTCCTTTTCACAGAGCTCTACAGTCTGGAGATGACAAATATGGGAGGAAGTGATTTTCAAGCATCTGTGCCTTTCTAAAAGCATATCTACTAACACACAGGTTAGTGTTGGGTCTGGCTGTCACTGCCTCTAGGAAGACAAGGAAGGTCATTCAGCCCTCTCTCTGGTCCATGATGTCAGCCTCCAAGGCTCTAGCATGGCAACTTACAGTTATAACAGTGAAGTCAACTTCACATTTTAGAAAGGTTTAAAATGAAAATCAGGGGCGCCTGGGTGGCTCAGTCATTAAGCGTCTGCCTTCGGCTCAGATCATGATCCCAGGGTCCTGGGATCAAGCCCCGCATTGGGCTCCCTGCTCGGCGGGAAGTCTGCTTCTCCCTCTCCCACTCCCCCTGCTTGTGTTCCCTCTCTCGCTGTGTCTCTCTCTGTCAAATAAATAAACAAAATCTTTAAAAAAAAATGAAAATCACTATTTACATGTTAACTTCCAACTCTCTGGAGTGTTTGCTTAGAGTGAATGACTTATTTGAGGAAGGGCCTGTGTAACCTGTATGTTGGTTGGAGGCATTGTCTAGCAATAAAATGAAAGCCTTTGCAAAATGTGGCCACAAAAAGTCTTTAAAGGTTGGGATAGTTGGTTGAAGTCACACATGCTATATGATTATTACAGGTTGGAATCACCAATGGTAGCATCTTAATCCCTGGTAAGGTATTGTGAATATTTTGCCATTGATACAACCAGGCCATGTGAAGCAGGAGGAGTGTGCCAAAACTAAAGACCTCTGTGAAATTCACTCTTCCCTTGGGTTCCCAAAATTTGAAACTGTAGACTATTAGCAACAACTCTCTGGCTGTTGGTAATTGGTTCAGATCTCAAACCACAGGGAGCTTTATTGAATGAATATAAAATACTGAATGTGAATGCAAAACATATGGATCATCTTTACACTTGTGCCCTGGTCTAGGCAAGCCTTCTGTGCTCTTGCAAGGAAAGGAATGACAAAAAAGTTGCTAATATTACTCATGAAAATAACAATTTCATGCTGAAAATATGGTGTGCCTAGTTTTTATCAGAACTAAATAGTAGAATCAATGAAAATGTGTTCTATTTTTTATTTTTGCATGATTTACAAGTACTTCATTTATTATGACACAATTCTATCAATAGGCCTGAACATAATTAATTTGAAATATTTCAATACTTACTCAAATACCAAAGCAAGGATTTTATTCATTCCTATTCCTTCCTCTTCTCTCCTTTCTCCCCTTTTCTTCCTGTTCCCTCTCTTCTTTTAGTACTTCTTGTCTCTGAAATGGCTGATTCAGCTCTTGGGCCTTTGTACTGAATTGACTATGTTGGGATGTTTACCTGTCCGGATATCTCCTGTTGCTGGTCTCACAGCAACGAGGTAAGGTAAAAATTAATAGGGTGTTTTTGGGGACTGTTCAATTCCCAGGTATATCTCATTATCTCCTCAGTCATGTCTTATTACTTGAAGAGAATATGTAGGGAATTGGGAGAGCAATAAATAATGGCTAAATAAGAGGTAATGTGGCAGAGACCTGGTAATAATATCTCACATTTGTGTACTGCTTTGCATCATCTCTGTGTTCCCACATAACCACATAAGGATATGCTAGCATGGGTCTTGGGGGGCAGGAGAACATGGCAAACTAAGGGGAATGCTAAATGGCGGATGTCCTCAATGGGGGACACAGGGAAGGAAAACTGTTCCTCTACCTCACCCCTTTCCACTGGTTATGATGAGACTAATGGATGTCAAATTCAGATTGCCTGATGAGCATCTCATTCTCCATACCTACTATCCATCCAATGCCCATGCCTACCATCCATGCATTTTCTTAATAACTTTTTCCAATATCCGGGGAATGATGGAAAGTGGTAGAGGTGGAAGTATCCACAGAGAGGGTAGAAAGAATTGAAGTAATGCTTCATGGCACACTATCATCACTGGTCCATGCAAGGCCTCTGTCTCTTATTTTTTATTTTTTTAATTTTATTATGTTATGTTAATCACCATACATTACATCATTAGTTTTTGATGTAGTGTTCCATGATTCATTGTTTGCATATAACACCCAGTGCTCCATTCAGTAGGTGCCCTCTTTAATACCCATCACGAGGCTAACCCACCCCCCCATCCCCCTCCCCTCTAGAACCCTCAGTTTGTTTCTCAGAGTCCATAGTCAGTCATGGTTCATCTCCCCCTCCGATTTCCCCTCTTTCTTTTTTCTCTTCCTGCTATCTTCTTCTTCTTCTTTTTAACATATAATGTATTATTTGTTTCAGAGGTACAGGTCTGTGATTCAACAGTCTTACACAATTCACAGCACTCACCATAGCACATACCCTCCCCAATGTCTATCACCCAGCCACCCCATCCCTCCCACCCCCCACCACTCCAGCAACCCTCCGTTTGTTTCCTGAGATTAAGAATTCCTCATATCAGTGAGATCATATGATCAATGTCTTTCTCTGATTGACTTATTTTGCTCAGCATAAACACCCTCCAGTTCTATCCACATCATTGCAAATGGCAAGATCTCATTTCTTTTGATGGCTACATAATATTCCATTGTATATATATACCACATCTTCTTTATCCATTCATCTGTCAATGGACAACTTGCCTCTTTCCATAGTTTGGCTGTTGTGGACGTTGCTGCTATAAACTTTGGGGTGCACATACCCCTTCGGATCCCTACATTTGTATCTTTGGGGTAAATACCCAGTAGTGCAATTGCTGGGTCATAGGGTAGCTCTATTTTCAACTTTTTGAGGAACCTCCATACTGTTTTCCAGAGTGGCTGCACCAGCGTGCATTGCCACCAACAGTGTAGGAGGGTTCCCCTTTCTCCGCATCCTCGCCAATATCTGTCGTTTCCTGACTTGTTAATTTTAGCCATTCTGACTGGTGTGAGGTGATATCTCATTGAGGTTTTGATTTGGATTTCCCTGATGCCGAGCGATGTTGAGCACTTTTTCATGTGTCTGTTGGCCATTTGCATGTCTTTGGAAAAATGTCTGTTCATGTCTTCTGCCCATTTCTTGATTGGATCATTTGTTCTTTGGGTGTTGAGTGTAAGAAGTACTTTATAGGGGTGCCTGGGTGGCTCAGTCATTAAGCATCTGCCTTCGGCTCAGGTCATGATCCCAGGGTCCTGGGATTGAGCCCCGTGTCGGGCTCCCTGTTCTCCCTCTCCCACGCCGCCTGCTTGTGTTCCCTCTCTCACTGTCTCTCTCTGTCAAATAAACAAATAAAATCTTAAAAAAAAAAGAAGTTCTTTATAGATTTTGGATACTAGCCTTTTATCTGATATGTCATTTGCAAATATCTTCTCCCATTCTGTCATTTGTCTTTTGGTTTTGTTGACTGTTTCTTTTGCTGTGTAAAAGCTTTTTATCTTGATGAAGTCTCAATAGTTCATTTTTGCCCTTGCTTCCCTTGTCTTTGGTGATGTTTCTAGGAAGAAGTTGTTGTGGCTGAGGTCGAAGAGGTTGCTGCCTGTGTTCTCCTCTAGGATTTGATGGACTCCTGTCTCACATTAAATCTTTCAACCCTTTTGAGTCTATTTTTGTGTGTGGTGTAAGGAAATGGTCCAGTTTCATTCTTCTGCATGTGGCTGTCCAATTTTCCCAACACCATTTGTTGAAGAGACTGTCTTTTTCCCATTGGACATTCTTTCCTGCTTTGTTGAAGATGAGTTGACCATAGAGTTGAGGATCAATTTCTGGGATCTCTATTCTGTTCCATTGATCTTGTGTCTGCTTTTGTGCCAGTACCATACTGTCTTCATGATGACAGCTTTGTAATAGAGCTGGAAGTCCGAATTGTGATGCCACTAGCTTTGCTTTTCTTTTTCAACATTCCTCTGGCTATGCGGGGTCTTTTTTGATTCCATACAAATTTTAGGATTATTTGTTCCATTTCTTTGAAAAAAGTGGATGGTATTTTGATAGGGATTGCATTGAATGTGTAGATTGCACTAGGTAGCACTGACATCTTCACAATATTTGTTCTTCCAATCCATGAGCATGGGACATTTTCCATTTCTTTGTGTCTTCCTCAATTTCTTTCATGAGTATTTTATAGTTTTCTGAGTACAGATCCTTTGCCTCTTTGGTTAGATTTATTCCTAGGTATCTTATGGTTTTGGGTGCAATTGTAAATGGGATGGACTCCTTAATTTCTCTTTCTTCTGTCTTGTTGTTGGTGTATAGGAATGCCACTGATTTCTGTGCATTGATTTTATATCCTGCCACTTGACTGAACTCCTGTCTGAGTTCTAGCAGTTTTGGGGTGGAGTCTTTTGGGTTTTCCACATAAAGTATCATATCATCTGCAAAGAGTGAGAGTTTGACTTCTTCTTTGCTGATTTGGATGCCTTTTATTTCTTTTTGTTGTCTGATTGCCGTGGTTAGGACTTCTAATACTATGTTGAATAGCAGTGGTGATATGGACAACCCTGCCGTGTTCCTGACCTTAGGGGGAAAGCTCTCAGTATTTCCCCATTGAGAATGATATTCGCTGTGGGTTTTTCATAGTTGTTTTATGATATTGAGGTATGTACCCTCTATGCCTATACTCTGAAGAGTTTTGATCAAGAAAGGATGCTGTACTTTGTCAAATGCTTTTTCTGCATCTATTGAGAGGATCATATGATTCTTGTTCTTTCTTTTGTCAATGTATTGTATCACGTTGATTGGTTTGCGGATGTTGAACCAACCTTGCATCCCAGGGATAAATCTCCCTTGATGGTGGTGAATAATGCTTTTAATGTACTGTTGGATCCTATTGGCTAGTATTTTGGTGAGATTTTTTGCGTCCATGTTCATCAAGATTATTGGTCTGTAATTCTCCTTTTTGATGGGGTCTTTGTCTGGTTTGGGGATCAAGGTAATGGTGGCATAAAACGAGTTTGGAGTTTTCCTTCTGTTTCTACTTTTTGGAACAGTTTCAGAATAGGTATTAATTCTTCTTGAAATGTTTGGTAGAATTCCCCTTGGAAGCCGTCTGGTCCTGGGCTTTTGTTTGTTAGGAGATTTTTGATTACTGTTTCAATTTCCTTAGTGGTTATAGGTCTGTTCATGTTTTCTATTTCTTCCTGGTTCAGTTTTGGTAGTTGATACATCTCTAGGAATGCCTCCATTTCTTCCAGATTATCTAATTTGCTGGCATAGAGTTGCTCATAATATGTTCTTATAATTGTTTGTATTTCTTTGGTATTGGTTGTGATCTCTCCTCTTTCATTCATGATTTTATTTATTTGGGTCCTTTCTCTTTTCTTTTTGATAAGTCTGGCCAGGGGTTTATCAATCTTATTAATTCTTTCAAAGAACCAGCTCCTAGTTTCGTTGATCTGTTCTACTGTTCTTTTGGTTTCTGTTTCATTGATTTCTGCTCTGATCTTTATTATTTCTCTTCTCCTGCTGGGCTTAGGATTTATTTGCTGTTCTTTCTCCAGCTCCTTTAGGTGTAGGGTTAGGTTGTGTATTTGAGACCTTTCTTGTTTCTTGAGAAAGGCTTGTATTGCTATATACTTGCCTCTTAGGACTGCCTTTGCTGCATCCCAAAGATTGAAAAGTTGTGTTTTCATTTTTATTGGTTTCCATAAATTTTTAAATTCTTCTTTAATTTCCTGGTTGACCCATTCATTCTGCAGTAGGATGCTCTTTAGCCTCCATGTTTTTGAGTTCTTTCTGACTTTCCTCTTGTGATTGAGTTCTAGTTTCAAAGCACTGTGGTCTGAAAATATGCAGGGAATGATCCCAATCTTTTGGTACTGGTTGAGACCTGATTTGTGACCTAGGACGTGATCTATTCTGGAGAATGTTCCATGGGCACTAGGGAAGAATGTGTATTCTGCTGTTTGGGATGGAATGTTCTGAATATATTTGTGAAGTCCATTTGGTCCAGTGTGTCATTTAAAGTCTTTATTGCCTTGTTGATCTTTTGCTTATAAGATCTGTCCATTTCAGTGAGGGGGGTGTTAAAGTCCCCCACTATGATTGTATTGTTATCAATGTGTTTCTTTGCTTTTGTTATTAAATGGCTTATATAAGTGGCTGTTCCCATGTTAGGGGCATAGATATTTACAATTGTTAGATCTTCTTGTTGGATAGACCCTTTAAGTAGGATATAGTGTCCTTCCTCATCTCTCTCTTTTTTTTAAAGATTTTATTTATTTATTTGACAGAGAGACAGCGAGAGAGGGAACACAAGCAGGGGGAGTGGGAGAGGGAGAAGCAGACTTCCCCGCGGAGCAGGGAGCCCAATGCGGAGCTCGATCCCAGGACCCTGGGATCATGACCTGAGCTGAAGGCAAACGCTTAACGACTGAGCCACTCAGGCGCCCCCTTCCTTATCTCTTATTACAGTCTTTGGTTTAAAATCTAATTTGTCTGCTATAAGGATTCCCACCCCAGCTTTCTTTTGGTGTCCATTAGCATGGTAAATGGTTTTCCACCCCCTCACTTTCAATCTGGGGTTGTCTTTGGGTCTAAAATGAGTCTCTTGCAGACAGCATATCGATGGGTCTTGTTTTTTTTTTTTATCCAATTTGATACCCTGTACCTTTTGATTGGGGCATTTAGCCCATTTACATTCAGGTTAACTATTGAAAGATATGATTTTGGTGCCATTGTATTGCCTGTAAGGTGACTCTTACTGTATATTGTCTGTGTTCCTTTCTGGTCTATGTTGCTTTTAGGCTCTCTCTTTTCTTAGAGGATCCCTCTCAATATTTCTTGTAGGGCTGGTTTTGTGTTGGCAAATTCTTTTAGTTTTTGTTTGTCCTGGAAGCTTTTTATCTCTCCTTCTATTTTCAGTGACAGCCTATCTGGATACAGTATTCTTGGCTGCTTATTTTTCTCATTTAGTGTTCTGAATATATCATGCGAGTCCTTTCTGGCCTGCCAGCTCTCTGTGGATAGGTCCGTTGCCATTGTAGGTTACAGATCTCTTCTCCCGAGCTGCTTTCAGGATTTTTCTCTTCATCTCTGAAACTCGTAAGTTTAACTATTAGATGTTGGGGTGTTGACCTATTTTTATTGGTTTTGAGGGGGGTTCTCTGTGCCTCCTGGATTTTGATGCCTGTTTCCTTCCCCAAATTAGGGACCTTCTCCGCTATAATTTGCTCCAATATGTCTTCTGCCCCTCTCTCTCTTTCTTGTTCTTCTGGGATCCCAATTATTCTAATATTGTTTCATCTCAAGGTATCACTTATCCCTTGAGTTCTGCCCTTGTGATCCAGTAGTTGTTTATCTCTCTTTTTCTCAGCTTCTTTATTCTCCATCATTTGTTCTTCTATATCACTAATTCTCTCTTCTGCCTCATTTATCCTAGCAGTTAGAGTCTCCATTTTGGATTGCACCTCATTAATAACCTTTTTGATTTCAACTTGGTTAGAGTTTAGTTCTTTTATTTCTCCAGAAAGGGTTTCTCTAATATTTTCCATGCTTTTTTTCAAGCCCAGCTAGTATCTTTAAAATCATCATTCTGAACTCTAGTTCCAACATATTACTAATGTCCATATTGATTAGGTCCCTGGCAGTTGGTACTGCCTCTTGTTTTTTTTCTGAGGTGATTTTTTCCATTTTGTCATTTTGTCCAGAGGAGAATAGATGAATGAGAGAACAAAATGCTAACAGGGTAACAACGACCCCAGAAAAATATATACTAAACAAATCAGAAGAGATCTGAAGCCAGGGGAAAAGAAAGGGAAAGAAAGAAAAAAGAAAAAAGAAAAAGAAAAAGATAAGAAAAAACAAACAAACAAAAAACAGAATATGATCAAATATGATCAGGCTGGTGCATAAATTAGTGCCACAGACTAGATTTTGGGCGTATTTTGGTCTGTTAGAAGAAAGTGCTTACCAAATTTTAAAGAAAGAAAAACTTATATATGTACAAAATAAGGGTTAATGTGATGAAGGGATGGAATATGACTGTAAAGATGAAAATTATAAAAGATTTTATAAAAGGAATTGATAAGAAGTTGTTTGAAAAAAGAAAGAAGAGGATTTAAAAAAGAAGAAAGGGAGACAATGTGATCAAGCAGGAGACTAGAACAAAGCCATACACTAGAGATTTAGGGTATATTTTGATCTGTTAGAAGAAACTGTATCCCAAAATTTTAAAGAGAGAACAACTTATGTATATATACCAAAAATAAAGTTAACTACTGTGAAGGGATATTTTATAACTCTAAAAATGAAAAATAAAAAAGATTTTTTAAAAAAGGGAATGATAAGATGTTGGTTGAAAAGGGAAAAAAGAAAAACTCAAAAAAGAAAAAAAAGTTAAAAAAAATTAACTTTGAAAGACTAAAGAATCATGGGAAAAAAGCCGTGAATTCTATGTGCTGTGTTCCCATAGTGCTGGAGTTCTGCTGTTCTCATTGATTGGTAAACTTGGTCTTGGCTGGCTGTTCTTGCTGATCTTCTGGGGGAGGGGCATGTTGCAGTGGTTCTCAAATGTCTTTGCCCAAGGGGGAATTGCCCCACCTTTGCCGGGCCAGCTGGGCTAAATAATCTGCTTGGGTTTTCTCTCCAGAGCTTTTGTTCCCTGCAAGCTTTCCGTACAGCTTTGGAGGATGAGTGAAAATGGCGGCCTCCCAATCTCCACCCCAGAGGAACTGAGACCTTGGGGCCCCACTCCTCAGTGAGCCCTCAGAGAAAAGCAATCAATCACTCTTGTCTACCCGGCCTCTGGCCACACTCTGTGCTCACCCGGCCTGTGACTGAGTGTTTCTGTCTCTGACACATGACCCCGTGTGGAGTCTCCAAACCCAGCAGATTCCTGTGGTGCACTCCCAAGCTGCTCCTCCCAGGGGAGGAAGGGGAGTTTCCTTGGATCTGCCTCTTGTTGGGTCCCTGCTGGAAGAGTAGTGGCCCGACTGTGCTGCAGATCACGGTTTATGGGAACCCTGAGCTGAGAGCCCACTCCTTGGTTCCGTCTCTGCAGCCGGCTTCCCTGCTCCAATACCTGGGAGCTCTGCCACACTCAGGCACCCCTGGTCTTCCTGTGACCCCGAGGTTACCAAGACCACAGTGTCCCAGCGAGGGTTTCACCCCCCCTCCCCAATTTAGCCACTGGAGCTATGTTCCTCAGCGGAGCTGACTTCTAAAATTTCCGATTTTGTGCTCTGCTCTCTATTACTTGCCAGCAGCAGCTGACAGAGGCCCCCTCCCCTGCCGTCTATCTTCCCGAATATCGCCTCAGATTCACTTCTCCGCACATTCCACCTTCCAGAAAGTGGTCACTTTTCTGGTCAGAGAGTTGCTGCTATTCTTTTCTTCGATCTCCTGTTGAGTTCGTAGGTGTTCAGAATGGTTTGATCCCTATCTAGCTGAATTCCTGGGACCAGATGAAATTTAGGTCTCCTACTCCTCCACCATCTTGTTCCTCCCCCACCCTCTTATTTTTATCCTTATACCTCATCCCCATTGCCCTCCTCCCATAGAATCCATGACATTTAACACATATTTTGTGGTCTGTAAGTGTTCTTACAGAATGAATGTTTTTGGTTTGAGTGTATTTTTAAATTTATATAAACTATATTGGGTTATATATATCTCAGTTACCTTTTTCCTCTGAGCACAATATTTTAGAGATATCTTCATACTGCTATGTGTAAATCTGTTGCTTGTAATTGTTTTTTGATATCCTGAATGTGTGTCACCACATTTTACCCTATTTACTTTCCTGGCACTGGGCATCCAGATAACCTTCAACTCCTAGCCAGGGAAAAAAAAAAAAAAAAGAAAAAAAAGGCCACAAGGAAAATGAACATGTATATCCTTATATACATTCCTTTATGGAATTGCTTAAACATTTATTTGGGATATATATATTAACAGGTGGAATTTCTGGGTCAAACAATGTTTGTTTACTTATTTTGCATAAATATTGCTAAATTGCTCTTCTGGATAGCTGCACATATGTACACTTCACCAGCAGTATGTTATTTGACTTTCTGATTTTTGCTTGTTTAATAGATATGAAGTGGTAGGTCACTGTTTTTACTTGTATTGATTTTATTAGAAAATTTATTTATCTGAGAGAGAGAGAGTGCAAGCGGGAGGAGGGGCAGAGCGAGAGGAAGAGAGAATCCTCAAGCAGACTCCCTGCTGAGCGTGGAGCCCCCTCGGGGCTTGATCCCAGGACCCTGAAATCATGACCTGAGCTGAAACCAAGAGTCAGGTGCTTAACCAACTGAGTCACCCAGGCACCCCACAGATTCAGTTTTTAAAAAATTTCTCAGAATGCTTTAATTTTATTTTTTTTATGACAAAAAGGGGAACTATTTATTTTCCTTATTTCAAAAATAAATTACATTGGTTAAGAAAAATGTAGAAAAATACAAGCATACAGACAAGTGAGAAAGAAAAGTTGAAAATCAGGGTTTATCTTTGAAGCCCTTCAGGAAAATAGCTGCTGGAGGAAGCAGTCTCCTTCTGATCACAGCAGCTTTGGGAGTTTGAAGGGGTGGAGGAATGACACTCAAGGGATGCGGCTCTGTCTGTGGATATTTTCATCAACAGCTCACTGCACCATGGCTTGTGGACTGCCCTGTGACTTGAAGGATACTGCCATAGGTGGTCTGGATTGCTGTCACTGATTGTCACTCTTTAAGGGTAGGCAATGATGGTCCCTAGGCCAAACATAAGAAAGACCAATGCAAAAAGATTAGGAGCTTTCCTCTACCAGTTCTCCCCTCTCGTTGCTTCCTACAGCTACCTTCTGCTCTAGGCTGCTGCCCATCCCTAACCCTGACACCAATTGAAGTCAGCAGATAGTGTTCCCAAGGCTTCTCAGGACTGTAGAGTTTGTCCCTGTAATGCAAATGCCCTTTCACTTCAATTTTCTGCAGAATTGGTTTTGAGGGAAATAGTTGGCAATCTATCAGGAACCAGATACCTTTGGGGATAATTCCTAAGCTAATGACCTAAGGAATTCATGGAAAAACAAGACTATAACTGCCATTACCAACATTTGCCAAGTCTATAAACATGTCCTTAATAAATGGTATTAAGTCTACATTTTTTTTAAAACAAGGGCTTTAAGATGTGAGTTTGAATTCCAGTTTAGACACTTTCTGTTGGTGAGGCTTCAGAAAAATTATTTAATCTTCTGAGCCTGTTTCATTATCTGTAAAATAGGAATAATATTACCTATCTCATGTGTTGCTGGAGATTCAAAATGCATTTGAACTTAGACATATTTAAGCACCACAGTATCTGACACATAGACTCCTTATCCAATAATTCCTTTTATATTTGGTGTAGAGCACATCCCTCTTCTTTCTTTAGTGAGGGAGCACTCACCCTAGGTGCTGCTTTCTGTAGATTCCTTGATTTTTACTGTAGGTATGGCTACTCTGAGCTTACTGGGGTATCTGGCTTTTACAAGGCAGCATCCGTATACCAGCTTTTATTCCCAGGACTTTCTTAGACTTTAGTTAGCATTCTGCTATATTCTTGAGCTTATCCTCAAGTTGAAGTGAATGTTCAGTTGTTATTAATCTATATCATCAAGTCTGGCTTATGTCCAAGGCTAGAAGAATGAACATTTAACCTGGTAGAGACAAAGTCTCTGGGGCAAATTTTCTCTCCATGAAGCATCTGCTGCTGTCCTATCCCTAACGTTGGGGAAGGGGCCAGGCGAGGTTGGGAAGCAGATCCTACCATACGAGCAGAAAATGGCTACTGTGTATTCCTCTTGTTTTAGATTATTATTTCTTAAAAAGTATAACAAAAAGCTATATGGATTATTAATTGCACTGAAAACAAAATGTTCTTCAACTGTATTGTAGCTGGTCAATGTGAATAACGAGGTTGTCTTTATGACTGGTCTTGATGTCTAGCTTTACTTCTGTGAGCTCTATGCAGAAAGACAGAGAAGTACCAGCCATTTTTTTCACAGTTTTCATTAAATTATTCATTCTGAACCACTAAGTAGTGATTTCACTCCCCAGCCTCCAGTGGTACTTAAAACATGCCAACAAATGATACTTTAACATGAAAATACATGTATAGAAACACCTGAAGAATGTATTCCAAAATGTTAAATCTATCTCTGGGGGGGGGGGGGGGGGGGGGGGGGGGGGTGGTATATAATTGAATGGACTTCTGGAATTTTCTATAATAAGTATGCATTATTTTATAGTAAGAAAGTTATTTAAAAGTTAAAATAGTTTATAGTTAATCATAATAGAGAACTATTTTGGGGCTTTAAAGTATCTTAAAAGTTGATTTTCTCCTAACACCTTAGTGAGAAAGGGGAAGAATTATTATTATTATTAGACAATTTGAATGATTGTCTTTCAAAAGCAAGTCAGACAGCATATATATATATATGTATATATTAATACTATGATGATGATGATGAGCATCAAGAAACATGGGCCAGGGATATTCTGTAACTTTGACCTGAATAAACACATGAGAGATCAGAAGAGCCTGGCATTCTGACTCTTACTTCTGTGTTAATTGCATTTATTTATGGGAGGCACAGATCTAAACTCTTTACGTGGAATAACTCATTTATTCCCCATAGCACCTGCTTGAAGTAGATACTGATATTCTCTCCATATTACAGATGACACAACAGAGGAGCAGAGAGGTTGAGTAACTTGTCCAAGGTTATATCCCCTGTCAGTGGTAGAGCTGGGATTTGAATACAAAATTTTGGCTTCAAGGACAAGAGACTGCAAAATAGAAAAAGATATATACAAAATGGTATTATGTTTAGTGTGGTTTACATGTGTTTTTGAGAGCAACAGAATGAAAAGATATAGTTTGTCCCTATATTTACACTGTAATCTACACTTTATTTACACTTAAAATTATGAAGTATTTATTATATGTGAAGTATGTTTTAAGTTAGTGAGGGAAAAAGAAGAAGTATGGTCCGTGCTGCTGCCCTTGTGAAGCTCATAATGCAGTGGGGGAAGATAGCAGTGGAAACAATGAACATCATGTAATAAACAATGAATATTAAATGATATATTAAGTATGTGATCTTATCCAATGACATTGAATTACCCCAAAGCGAAGAATTTTTGGAGTTCTCACCTTAAATTTCTTGGTAGATATGGAATTAACTAAAAATAAAAGTCACATATAGTTTAGGAAAGCACTTTATAACTTCAGAAATGATAAAGTATATGTGCTAATTGTTATACTAAGGAGGATATGACAAAAATAAGGGTAAGCCTGCTGTGAGTTTGTTCCTGGATAGGGGAAATTTAGTTTTTCTATATATTAGGGAGGTTTTGAAACAATCTGTTTTACATTGCTTCAGAAAAAATAAAATTCTCACCTACTTTTTTGGCAGTGGATACTGCATCAGGGTTTTAGGTAAAAAAGATAGAATGTCATTGTGATTTTTCAGGTGGTACTAAAGGCTAAAGGGACTGTGCTGGGTTATTGGAACTGGTATACCAGATCAACACCCTGGGAAGGGGCAATGCCTTAAATTCCATCAGCTATGACCACTGTGATATTTGCCCACATTTTATTTCTTTCCTTGCCCGAATTCCACATCCATACAGAAAGACATATCAAGGATAACACAACAACTACTGTAACAGCTGATCTTGTCTTTCCTTGTGAGCTCTTGTGCT
This sequence comes from Mirounga leonina, assembly GCF_011800145.1. Taxonomy (NCBI): domain Eukaryota; kingdom Metazoa; phylum Chordata; class Mammalia; order Carnivora; family Phocidae; genus Mirounga; species Mirounga leonina. Next base: position 78,811,361 of record NW_023270305.1, on the reverse strand, counting down.
ATTTGGAGTATGATGAACCATTGCTCTTATAAATGGAGAACAATTGTGTTGAATGTACCAGATAATTCTCAGAGAGGGAAGATTGATGATGTAAGTTGGCCTCATTCACCTTGTTTGTAGGTTCCCTGGAGGATGTCAGATCACATGTCTATTAAAAGGTACTAAATGACCCCCTTGGATTTTCAAACAGTTAATATAGTTTCCTAAATAAAATAGAAAGTGAACTCAAAAAGTAGGACTCCATTTTGGGAAGAAAAGTGGTCTCTAAGATATTTGAAACATTAGGTTATATTTTATTATTTACAAAATAATGAAGCATAAACATGGAGTGAATGAAAATTTATTCCCAGAACCTTATAATTCTATGATAAATCTTCATCTTTAAAAGTTTGGAATTGGTAGTTTTAGAGCAATGAAATAGAAGCGAAGAGAATGATCTCCAGTGTCCCTTCTTTAAAATTCTGTTCTTATGTGATTTGAGTTAGGTGGTAAAGTTCTGGAAAAAATTAACTGAAGGATTGAACAGGATGGTGATTGTTTTAGGAAACATTTAGTTGCTGGCTGGATGGCAGGTTACTGAGAAAAGCTAGGGATGCTAAGTCATGTGGAGATCATTCTTGGTTCCATAGCCATTTTTGGTTAATTCACAGCCTGAATATGGTGCTGGAGAGACAATGGGCCTGACACCTTATAAGGATTCTGAAATTCTTTCCAGGGAGAATCTGAGTATTAGGTATATATTTTTCTCCAAACTTATCCCACAATGATGGAGATAATAGTCACATGGGGAATGCATTTTCAGGGTCCTTGGGGAAGGCAATGAATTCATTTGAAAGCCAAAAAAATTGTTTTGGGCTGTTGCTCCTTAATCTGCAAGCAGAATGTGAACATTTTAGAATTTAATTGAATGATTCCCAGCCACTCTGGCATTCCTTGGGTCATTCTTCTTATATGTATTGTAAGTTACTTTATTTGTGAGGCCTTCAGATAAGAATAAAATTATATAAAGAAAACCTTGGGATTTGCATATAAGATACTTAATAAGTTTACTTGGAAATCTTAAAAGCCTACTGTTTTTTTAAATTATTATTATGTGGGCACCTGGGTGGCTCAGTTGGTTAAGTGACTGCCTTCGGCTCAGGTCATGATCCTGGAGTCCCTGGATCGAGTCCCGCATCGGGCTCCCTGCTTAGCACGGAGTCTGCTTCTCCCTCTGACCCTCCTCCCTCTCATGTGCTCTCTCTCTCTCATTCTCTCTGTCTCAAGTAAATAAATAAAATCTTAAAAAAAAATAAATTATTATTATGTTATGTTAATTACCATACATTACATCATTAGTTTTTGATGTAGCGTTCCATGATTCATTGTTTGCGTATAATGTCCAGTGCTCCATTCAGTACGTGCCCTCTTTAATACCCATCACCAGGCTAACCCATCCCCCCATCCCCCTCCCCTCTAGAACCCTCAGTTTGTTTCTCAGAGTCCATAGTCTCTCATGGTTCGTCTCCCCCTCCGATGCCCCCCCTTCATTTTTCCCTTCCTACTATCTTCTTCTTCTTTTTTATTTAACATACAATGTATTATTTGTTTCAGAGGTACAGGTCTGTGATTCAACAGTCTTACACAATTCACAGCACTCACCACAGCACACACCCTCCCCAGTGTCTATCACCCAGCCACCCCATCCCTCCAACCCCCCCACCACTCCAGCAACCCTCAGTTTGTTTCCTGAGATTAAGAATTCCTCATATCAGTGAGATCATATGATACATTTCTTTCTCTGATTGACTTATTTCGCTCAGCATAATACCCTCCAGTTCCATCCACGTCATTGCAAATGGCAAGATTTCATTTCTTTTGATGGCTGCATAATATTCCATTGTATTCTATCTATCTATCATCTATCTATCTATCATCTGTCATTCCAATTTTAGTATATGTGCTGCTGAAGGGAGCACTATCTATCTATCTATCTACCTATCTATCTATATCATCTATCTATCATTTATCTATCTATCATCATCATCTATCTCTCTGTCCATCATCTATCTATTTTTTGTTTGAGTAAAGTTCACAGATTGGCAGCCTATTGCCAAATCAGGTCATGAGATACATTTTTGGACTTTATTTAAAATTACCAATTAAAAATTTCACATAAAACCCTGGATTTTTATTTCCTCCAGAAAAAATATCCCATTTTCAACAACAAAAAATGAAAGGTATGCAGAGGAATAATAAAGTGTGACTTATACACTTGAAGAATCAATCAATGCCAACTGTCACTATAAACCCAGATGTTGGACTTACTAGAGAAAAACTTGAAATCAGCTATTTTAAATATGTTTGAAGAGCTAAAGGAAACCATGTCTAAATAGATAAAGGCAAGAGAATGGTGCCTCACCAAATCAGGAATATCAATAAAGGGATGGAAATTATAAAATGAAATCAAATAGAAATTCTGGAGTTCAAAAGTATAATAACTGAAATGAAAAATTTACTAGAGGGTCCCAACAGCAGATTTAAACAAGTAGAATATATAAACCAATGAACTTCAAGATAGATTTCTATAAATTAAGATGTTAATTATAATCCTCAGGGCAACCACTAAGAAAATAACTACAAAACACATAGTTAAAGAAAGGGTAAGGAAATCAAAATATCTGCTTAACAAAATAAAAGGCAGTGAAGAATGAAAAAGATAATTCATGCTAAGAGTAGACAAAACAGAGCTGGAGTGCCTATACTCAGACAAAGTAGACTTTTAGAAAAAATTTGTTATGAGAGACAAAGGGGGACATTCCATAATGACAGGAGATCAAGAATATAAGTATAAACATATTGGCACCTAACAACAGAGCCCCTAAACCTGTCAGAATTGAAGCAAAATTGGTGGAATTGAAGAGAGAAATAATTCAATAATAATAGTTGGCAACCTCAATATCCCAATTTCAATAATGGATAGGAAAATTAGATCAGCAAGGAAATGGAACACTTAAAGAACACTACAAACCAAGTAGACTTAACATATCTGTAGACACTGTAGCTAACAGTGCACATCGAACATTCTCAAAAACCGTACAGTAGATCACAGACACATACACACACAACCTGAGTAAATTTAAGAGAATTGAAATAATACAAAGTGTGTTCTCCAGCCATAATGAAATGATATTATAAATTGATAAAATTCACAAATATGTGGAAATTAAGCAACAGATGTCTAAATGACCAGTGGTTCACTGAAAAAAATCACAAGGGAATTTAGAAAATTTTTTTTGAAATACATGAAAATAAAAACATACCAAAACTTATGAGGTATAGTGAAAATAATGATCAGAGGGATATTTATAGCTATAAATTCCTATATTAAAAAAGTAAGACTCAAATCAATAACCTAACTTTCCACCTTAAGTAGCTAGAAAAATGAGAGCAAACTAAACCTAAATCAAGAAGGAAGGAAATAATAAAGATTAGAGTAGAGATAAAAGAAGCAGAACATAGAAAATAAAATCAATGAAATAAAAAGTTGGTTCTTTGAAAATATGAACAAAATTGACAAATCTTTAGCTAGCTTGACCAAGACAAAAGGAAGACTCAAAGTATTAAAACCAGAGATGAAAGAAAGCTTTCCTTTTTCATTATTACTGACTTCACAGAAATAAAAGGATGATAAGGGAATACCATTAACGATTGTATACCAGTAAGTTAGGTAACCTAGTTGAAAAGGACAAATTCCTCTAAAAACACATACTATTGAAATAGACTCACAAAGAAATAGAAAATATGAACAGGCCTGTAAAAAGTGAAAAGAATAAGTCAGTAATCAAAAAATTTCCAGCAAAGAAAAACCCAGGGTAATAAGACTTCACTACTGAATTCTACCAAATGTTAAAGAAGAATGAACACCAGTCCTTCTCAAACTCTTCCAAAGATTAGCAGAGGAGGGAAGACTTCCCAACTCATTCTCTGAGGCTGGCAGCATTCCTAATACCAAAGGAAATAAATGTAAATCTTTGTGGCCTTAAATTAGGCAATGATTTTTTTTTAAGATTTTGTTTATTTATTAGAGAGAGAGAGAATGAGTGGGGGGAGAAGCACACTCCCCATTGAGACGGGAGCCTGACATGAGACAAAATCCCAGGACCCCGAGATCATGACCTGAGCCAAAGGCAGACACTTAACTGACTGAGCCATTCAGGGACCCTTAGGCAATGATTTCTTAAATATGATACTAAAAACACAGCACAAAAAATAGATACATTTTACTTTATCAAAACTAAAATATTTTGTACATCAAAGGACACTATCAAGAAAGTGAACAGATAACCCATAAATAGGAAAAAATGTTTGAAAATCATATATGTGAAAATGAATTTGTGTTCAGAATATAGAAATGATTCTTACAAATCAACAATAAAAAGACAACCTAACTAAAAAACAGGCAAAGGATTTGGTTTTTTGTTGTTGTTGTTTTAGATTTTATTTAATTCAAGTTAGTTAACATATAGTGTATTATTAGTTTCAGGCATAGAATTTAGTGATTCATCAGTTGCATATAACACCCAGTGCTCATTACATCACATGCCCTACTTAATGTCCATCACCCAATTACCCCATCCCTAACCCAGTTTCCTTCCAGCAACCCTCAGTTTGTTCCCTATAGTTATGAGTCTCTTATAGTTTGCCCCCTCTCTGTTTTTATCTTATTTTATTTTCCCTTCTCCTATGTTCATTTGTTATATTTCTTAAATTCCACATATGAGTGAAAGCATATGGTGCATGTCTTTCTCGACTGACATTTTGCTTAGCATAATACACTTTAGTTCCATCCACATTGTTATGAATGGCAAGATATCATTCTTTTTGATGGCTGAGTAATATTCCATTGTGTGTGTGTGTGTGTGTATACATATATACACACACACATATATATATCACCTATTTTTTTCTATACATAATAGGTTTTATTAATTTTTTAAAAATTTTATTTTATTATGTTATGTTAGTCACCATACAATACATCATTAGTTTTTGATGTAGTGATCCACGCTTCATTGTTTTCATATAACACGCAGTGCTCCATTCAGTACGTGCCCTCCTTAATACCCATCACCAGGCTAACCCATCCCCTCACCCCCCTCCCCTCTGAAGCCCTGTTTGTTTCTCAGAGTCTGTAGTCTCTCATGGGTCATCTCCCCCTCCAATTCGCCCCCCCCCCATTTTCCCCTTCCTTCTCCTAATATCCTCCATGCTATTCCTTATGTTCCACAAATAAGTGAAAACATATGATAATTGACTTATCTCCTCCAGTCCCATCCATGTTGATGTAAAAGTTGGGTATTCATCCTTTCTGATGGCTGAGTAATATTCCATTGTATATATGGACCACATCTTCTTTATCCATTCATCTGTTGAAGGGCATCTCGGCTCTTTCCACAGTTTGGCTATTGCAGACATTGCTGCTGTGAACATTGGGGTGCATATGGCCCTTCTTTTCACTGCATCTTTGTCTTTCGGGTAAATACCCAGTAGTGCAATTGCTGGGTCATAGGGTAGCTGTCTTTTTAATTTTTTGAGGAACATCCACACTATTTTCCAAAGAGGCTGTACTAGCTTGCATTCCTACCAACAGTGTAAGAGGATTCCCCTTTCTCCACAACCTCTCCAACATTTGTTGTTTCTTGCCTTGTCCATTTTTGCCATTCTAACTGGTGTAAGGTGGTATCTCAATGTGGTTTTGATTTGAATTTCCCTGATGGCTAATGATGATGAACATTTCTTCATGTGTCTGTTAGCCATTTGTATTCTTCTTTTGAGAAGTGTCTGTTCATGTCTTCTGACCACTTTTTGACTTATTTGTTTTTTGGGTGTTGAATTTGAGAAGTTCTTTATAGATTTTGGATACCAGCCCTTTATCTGCAGTGTCATTTGCAAGTATCTTCTCCCCTTCTGTGGGTTGCCTCTTTTTATTGTTGACTGTTTCCTTTGCTGTGCAGAAGTCCAAAATTCATTTTTGCTTTTGTTTCACTAGCTTTTGGAGATGTATCTTGAAAGAAGTTGCTGTGGCCAATGTCAGAGAGGTTACTGTCTATGTTCTCCTCTAGGATTTTGATGGATTCCTGTCTCACATTGAGGTCTTTCATCCATTCTGAGTTTATCTTTGTGTATGGTGTTAGAGAATGGTCATGCTTCATTCTTCTGTATATAGCTGTCCAATTTTCCCAGCACCATTTATTGCAGAGACTGTCTTTTTCCCATTGCATATTTTTTCCTGCTTTGTTGAAGATTATTTGACCACAGAGCTGAGGGTCCATATCTGGGCTCTCTATTCTGTTCCACTGGTCTATCTGTCTGTTTTTGTGCCAGTACCATGCTGTCTTGGTGATCGCTGATTTTAATACAGCTTAAAATCAGGCAACGTGATGCCCCCAGCTTTGTTTTTCTTTTTCAACATTTCCTTGGAGATTCAGGGTCTTTTCTGATTCCATACCAATTTTAGTATTGTTTGTTCCAGCACTTTGAAAAATGTCATTGGAATTTTGATCGGGATGGCATTTGAAGGTATAGATTGCTCTGGGTAGCATAGACATTTTAACAATGTTTATTCTTCTGATCCATGAGCATGGAATGTTTTTCCATCTTTTTGTGTCTTTTTCAATTTCTTTCATGAGTGTTCTGTAGTTTCTAGAGTATAGATCCCTTACTTCTTTGGTTAGGTTGATTCCGAGGTATCTTATGGTTTTTGGTGCTATTGTAAATGGAATCGTTTCTCTAATTTCTCTTTCTACAGTTGCATTGTTAGTGTATAAGAAAGCACCTGATTTCTGTGCATTGATTTTGTATCCTGCCACATTACTGAATTGCTGTATGAGTTCTAGTAATTTGGGAGTAGAGTCTTTTGGGTTTTCAACATAAAGTATCATGTCATCTGTGAAGAAAGAGAGATTGACTTCTTCTTTGCCAGTTTGAATACCTTTTATTTCTTTTTGTTGTCTGATTGCTATTGCTAAGACTTCTAGTACTATGTTGAAAGATAGTGGCGAGAGTGGGCATCCATCCTTGTTGTGTTCCTGATCTTAAGGAAAGGCTCTCAGCTTTTCTCTATTGAGGATGATATTCACTGTGGGTTTTTCATAGATGGATTTTATGAACTTGAGGAATGTTCCCTCTATCCCTATACTCTAGAAGAGTTTTAATCAGGAAAGGATGCCGTATTTTGTCAAATGCTTTTTCTGAATCAATTCAGAGTACCATATGGTTCTTCTCTCTCCTCTTATTAATGTGTTCTATCACGTTGATTGATTCACGAATGTTGAACCACCCTTGCATCCCGGGGATAAATCCCACTTGGTCGTGGTGGATGATCCTTTTAATGTATTTTTGGATCCTATTAGCTAGGATCTTATTGAGGATTTTGGAGTCCATATTCATCAGGGATATCAGTCTGAAATTCTCCTTTTTGATGGGGTCTTTGCCTGGTTTGGGGATTAAGGTAATGCTGGCCTCATAGAATGAGTTTGGAAGCTTTCCTTCTGTTTCTATTTTTTGAAACAGATTCAGGAGAATAGATATTATTTTTTCTTTGAATGTTTGGTAGAATTCCCCAGGGAATCCATCAGACCCTGGACTCTTGTTTTTTGGGAGGTTTTTGATCACTGCTTCAATCTTGTTACTGGTTATTGGCCTCTTCAGGTTGTCAATTTCTTCCTGTTTCAGCCTTGGGAGTTTATAGGTTTTCAGGAAGGCATCCATTTCATCCAGGTTGCTCAATTTATTGGCATATAGTTGTTGATAATAATTTCTAATAATTGTTTCTATTTCCTTGGTGTTAGTTGTGATCTCTCCCCTTTCATTCATAATTTTATTAATTTGGGTCCTTTCTCTTTTCTTTTGGATAAGTCTGGCCAGTGTTTATCGATCTTATTAATTCTTTCAAAGAACCAGCTTCTAGTTCTGTTGATCTGACTACATGTTTCTGGTTTCTTTCTTTTTTTTTTTTTAAAGATTATTTATTTATTTATTTGAGAGAGAGAATGAGATAGAGAGAGCACGAGAGGGAAGAGGGTTAGAGGGAGAAGCAGACCTCCCGCTGAGCAGGGAGCCTGATGCGGGACTCAATCCTGGGGCTCCAGGATCATAACCTGAGCCGAAGGCAGTCGCTTAACCAACTGAGTGCCCCTGTGTTTCTGGTTTCTAATTCATTGATCTCTGCTCTAATCTTAATTATTTCTCTTCTAATGTGTGCTTAGGCATCATTTGTTGCTTTTTCTCTAGTACTTTAAGGTGTAGAGTTAGTTGGTGAATTTGGGATTTTTCTGTTTTTTTGAATGAGGCTCGGATGGCTAGGTATTTCCCCCTTAGGACTGCCTTTGCAGTATCCCATAGGTGTTGGACCGATGTGTTTTTGTTCTCTTTGGTTTCCATAAATTGTTTACGTTCTTCTTTGATTTCCTGGTTGACCCAAACATTCTTGAGCAGAGTGGTCTTTAATTCCAAGTATTTGAATTTCTTCCAAATTTTTCTTGTGATTGAGTTCCAGTTTTAAAGCATTATGGCCTGAGAATATGCAGGGAATAATCTCAGTCTTTTGGTTTCAGTTGAGACCTGATTTGTGACCCAGTATGTGGTCTATTCTGGAGAAAGTTCCGTGTACGCTTGAGAAGAATGAGTATTCTGTTGTTTTAGGGTGGAATGTTCTGTAAATATCTATGAGGTCCATTTGGTCCAATGTATCATTCAAAGCTCTTGTTTCTTTGTTGATTTTTCTGCTTAGATGATCTGTCTATTGCTGAGAGTGGAGTATTGAGGTCTCCTACAATTAATGTATTGTTATCAATGTAACTCTTTATTTTGGTTAACTGTTAGCTTATGTAGATGGCTGCTCCCATGTTGGGGGCATGGATATTTACAATTGTTAAATCTTCTTGTTGGATAGACCCTTTAAGAATGATATAGTGTCCTTCTGTGTCTCTAACAGTAGTTTTTAGTTTAAAATCTAATTTGTCTGATACAAGAATTGCTACCCCAGCTTTCTTTTGATGTCCGCTGGCATGGAAGATGGATCTCCATCCCTTCACTTTCAGTCTGGATGTATCTTTAGGTTCAAAATGAGTCTCTTGTAGACAGCATATGGATGGGTCATGTCTTTTTATCCAATCTGCAACTCTGTGCCATTTTATGGGAGCATTTAGGCCATTCATGTTGAGAGGGATTATTGAAAGATATGAATTAATTTTCATCATCTTGCCTGTGAAGACGTTGTTTTTATAGATTGTCCCTGTAAATTTCTGTTGTAGGTCACTCTTGGGGTCTTTCTCCTTTTTTAGAACTCCCCCTTAATATTTCTTGCAGGGCCAGCTTAGTGGTCACATATTCTTTCAGTTTCTGCCTGTCTTGGAAGCTCTGCATCTCTCCATCCATTCTAAATGAGAACCTTGCAAGATAAAATATTCTTGGCTGCATGTTCTTCTTGTTTAGTACCCTGAATATGTCTTGCCAGGTCTTTCTGGTTTGCCAGGTCTCTGTGGATAGGTCTGATGCTATTCTGATGTTCCTCCCTCTGTACATAAGGAATCTCTTCCCCCTAACTGCCCTTAAGATGGTTTCCTTGGTTCTAAGATTTGCAAGTTTTACTCTTACATGCCAGGGTGTTGGCAACTGAGGAATAAATCCCACTTGTGGTGGTGAATGATTTTTTAGTGCATTGCTGAATTTGATTTGCTAGTATTTTATTGAGAATTTTTGAACCTATGTTCATCAGGGATACTGGCCTATAGTGGCCTTTTTAGTGGTTCTGGTATCAGGGTAATGCTGGCCTGAATGAATTTGGGTGTTTTTTTCCTTTTCTTTTTTTGGAACAGTTTGAGAAGAATAGGTATTTACTCTTCTCTAAATGCTTGGTAGAATTCACCTGTGAAGGCATCTGGCCCTGTATTTTTGTCGTTGTTGGTGTTGTTGGGAGAGTTTTGATTATAATTCAGTGTATTTGCTGGTTATTGGTCTGTTTAAGTTTTCTATCTCTTCTTGTTTCAGTTTTGGTAGTTGTATATTTCTATGGATTTATCCATTTCTTCCAGGTTGTTCATTTTGTTGGCATATAGTTTTTCATAATATTCTCTTATGATTATTTGTATTTCTGTGGTGTTGGTTGCTATTTCTTCTCTCTCATTTGTGCTTTTATTTATTTGAGTCCTTTCTCTTTTTTCTTGGTAAGTTTGGATAGAGGTTTATTAATTTTCTTGATTTTTTTCAAAGAACTAACTCCTGTTTTCATTGACTTGTTCTATTGATTTTTTAGTTTCTAGATCATTTATTTCTGCTGTAATCTTTTTTTTTTAGGTTTTATTTATTTGACAGAGAGAGACACAGCGAGAGAGAGAACACAAGCAGTGGGAGTGGAGGAGGGAGAAGCAAGCTTCCTGTGGAGCAGGGAGCCCGATGCTGGACTCGATCCCAGAACTCTGGGTTCATGACTGAGCCGAAGGCAGATGCTTAAGGACTGAGCCACCCAGCACCCCTCTGCTGTAATCTTTCTTATTTCCTTCCTTCTGGTGGATTTGGGCTTCATTTTTTGTTCTTTTTCTAACTCCTTTAGGTGTAGGGTTAGGTTGTTTATTTAAGATTTTTCTTGCTTCTTGAGGGGCCTATATTGGTATAAACTTCCCTCTTAGAACCACTTTTACTGTATCTCAGAGATTTTGAACCTTGTGTTTTCATTTTCATTGGCTTCCATGTAATTTTTCATTTCTTCTTTGATTTCCTGGTTGATCCATTCACTGTTTAGTAGCATGTTATTTAATGTCCATGTGTTTGTGAGCTTTCCAGATTTTTTCTTGTGTTTGACTTCTAGTTTCATAGCGTTGTGGTCAGAAAATATGCATGGTATAATTTTGATCTTGAATTTGTTGAAGTTTGTTTTCTGGGCTAATATGTGATCTATTCTGGAGAATATCCCATGTGCACTTGAAAAGAATGTGTATTCTGCTGTTTTGAATCTATCTGTTAAATCTATCTGTTCCAGTGTGTCATTCAAAGCCATTGTTTCCTTGTTGATTTTCTGTTTAGATGACCAGTCAGTGATGTAAGGTGAATGTCCCCTTCTATTATTGATTAGTTCCTTTTAGTTTGTTATTAACTGTTTTATATATCTGGGTGCTTCTATGTGGGATGCATAAATATTTACAAATGTTAAGACTTCTTGTTGGATTGTCCCCTTTATTATTACACAGTGTCCTCCTTTGTCTCTTGTTACAGTCTTTATTTTATAGTCTATTTTTTTCTGCTACAAGTATAGCTACTCCAGCTTTCTTTTGACATCCATTTGCATGATAGATGTTTCCTCATCCTCTCAATTTAAATCTGCAGGTGTATCAGGTCTAAAATGAATCTCTTGTAAGCACCATATAGATGGGTCTTGTTTTTTTATCCATTCTGTCACCCTATGTCTTTTGATTGGAGCACTTAGCCCATTTATATTCAGAGTAATTATTGATAGGTATGTATTTATTGCCATTTTATTGCTTTTTTGTTGTTTCTGAAGATTTTCCCCGATCCTTTCTCATCTTGCTCTCTTTCATTTTTTGTTGAGTTTTTTAGTGATATATTTGGATTTCTTTCCTTTATTCTTTGCATATTTATTAGTGGTTTTTGATATGTGCTTACCATTGCTATATATTGTCTCCTGCATATAGCAGTCTATATTAAATTGATGGTCATTTAAGTTTGAACCCATTCTTTTCTCCTCTCCTCCTTCCATTTTAGGTATATGTTATTATATTTTATATCATTTTTTTTTTGTTGAGTTCCTTGACTTTTTACGGAAATATTCATCTTTACTGCTTTTGTGTTTCTTATCTCTATACTGTCACTTCTCATCTCTCCTTTCCACTCAGAGAATCCCCTTTACTATTTCTTGCAGAGCTGGTTTAGGGGTCACAAACTCCTTTAGTTTTTGTTTATCTGGGAAACACTTTCTCTCTCCTATTCTGAATGATAGTCTTGCTGGATAGAGTATTCTTGGCTGCAGATTTTCTCCATTCAGCACTTTGAATCTATCATGCCACTCTCTTCTAGCTTGCAAAGTTTCTGTTGAAAATCTTCTGCTAGTCTTATAGGTTTTCCCTTATAAGTTACTGGCTTATTTTGTCTTGGATTTTAGAATTTTTTTATCACTATATTTTGCAAATTTAATTACCATGTGTCTTGGTGTGGGTCTGCTTTTGTTGATTTTGTTGGGGGTTCTCTGTGCCTCCTGGATCTGGATGTCCATTTCCTTCCCTAGATTAGGGAATTTTTCAGCTGTTATTTTTTCAAATAAATTTTCTGCCCCCTTTTCTCTCTCTTCTTCTTCTGGGACTCCTATAATACAAATTTATTACATTTGTTGGAGCCACTGAGTTTTCTAAGTCTATTCTTGTTTTGCATAATTCTTTTCTCTCTCTTTTGTTCAGCTTGATTACTTTCCATTATTGTTTTCTAGGTCATTAATTTGTTTCTGTGCTTTTTCCATCCTGCTGTTCATTCCATCAAGTGTGTTTCTCATTTCATTTTTTGAGTCCTTTATCTGTGCTGTGTTATTCCTTATCTCTGTGTTAAGAGTCTCACTCATGTGTTCCACTCTTTTCTCAAGTTCAGTGAGTATCCTTGTGATCATTGCTTTAAGTTCTCTGAGGCTTATTTCTTATATCTCTTTTGAATAGATCTCTGGCTGTGGCCTTGTTCTGGTTTTTATTTAGTACAAATTTCTCTGTCTCCTCATTTTGTCTGCCTCTATGTGTGTATTTCTCTGTGTTAAGAAAGTCAGCTGTGACTTCTTCTCTTGAAAGTGTTCACTTTATGAAGAGGAAGTCCTGGAATGCCCTACAGTGCAGTGTCCCCTGTTCACTAGAACCTGGCACTTCAGGAGACTTGCCTTTGTGTGTTGCTTATGCCCTGTTGCTGGGTCTGAGTCACTTTTCCTTTCAGTGAAGTCATCTTTACTGACTCTGCCTGTTGTGGGTTGTGTTTGCTCTTTGTGGTGTTAATGGGACCCAGTCAGGCCAGTTCAGGGAAGGGAGGGAATGCCCACTGGGGAATTTGGTTGTGATCTCTCTTCTTTCATTCGTGATTTTATTTATTTCTCTTTTCTTGTTGATAAGTCTGGCTAGAACTTTATCAATTTTTACTAATTCTTTCAAAGAACCAGCTCTAGTTTCATTGATCTGTTCTACTGTGTTTTTTTTTTTTAATTTCTATATCATTTATTTCTGTGCTCATCTTTATAATTTCCCTTCATCTGCTGGTTTTAGGCTTTATTTACTGTTCTTTTTCCAGCTCCTTTAAGTATAGGGTTAGCTTGTGTATTTGAGACTTTTCTTGCTCCTTGAGGAATGCCTGTATTGCTATATACTTCCCTCTTAGGACTGTCTTTGCTGCATCCCAAAGGTTTTGGATTGTCCTGTTTTCATTTTCATTTGCTTCTTTGTATTTTTTATTTCTTCTTTATTTTCCTGGTTAACCCATTCATTTGTTAGTAGGATGTTATTTAACTTCCATGTATTTGTGGTCTTTCCAAATTTTTTCTTGTGATTGATTTCAAGTTTCATAGCATTGTGGTCTGAAAATATGCATGGTATGATCTCAATCTTCTTGTACCAGTTGCATTGTGATTTGTGACCCAGTATGTGATCTATTCTGGAGAATGTTCCATGTGCACTTGAAAAGAATGTGTATTCTGCTGCTTTAGGATGAAATACTCTGAATATATCTGTTTAGTCCATCTGGTCCAGTGTGTCATTCAAGCCCTTGTTTCCTTGTTGATCTCTTCCTTAGATGATCTGTCCATTGTTGTGATGGGGTATTAAAGTCCCCTATTATTATTGTATTTTTATCAATGAATTTCTTTAAGTTTATTGTTAATTAATTGATTTATGTATTTGGCTGCTCCCAAGTTGGGGGCATGAATATTAAAATTGTTTGATCTTCTTTTTAGATAGATCCCTTTCTTATATAGTGCCTTTTTTCATCTCTTATTACAGTCTTTGGTTTAAAATCTAGTTTGTCTGATATAAGGATGGCTACTCCAGCTTTCTTTTGATTTCCATTAGCATGATAAATGGTTCTCTACCACCTCACTTTCAATCTGGAAGTGTCTTTGGGTTTAAAATGAGTCTCTTGTAAGCAGCATATCAATAGATCTTGTTTTTAATCCATTCTGATATCCTGTATCTTTTGATTAGAGCATTATGTCCATTTACAGTCAGAGTAAATATATTTTTTTAAGATTTTATTTATTTATTTGAGAGAGAGAGAATGAGAGAGATCACATGAGAGTAGGGAGAGTCAGAGGGAGAAGTAGACTCCCCGCCGAGCAGGGAGCCCGATGTGGGACTCGATCCAGGGACTCCAGGATCATGACCTGAGCCGAAGGCAGTCGCTTAACCAACTGAGCCACCCAGGCGCCCCAGAGTAAGTATTGATAGATATAATTTAGTGTCATTGTATTACCTGTAAAGTCACTGTTCCTTTAGTTTTGGATTGTCTTGGGAACTCATTATCTCTCCTTCTATTCTGAATGACAGCCTTGCTGGATAGAGTATTTTTGGCTGCATATTTTTCCCATTTAGCATGTTGAATATTTTTTGCCACTGTCTTCGGGCCTGCCAAGTTTCAATGGACATGTCTGCTGCTAACTTTATGTGTATACCCTTATAGGTAAGGACCTTTTGTCCCTAGTTGCTTTCAGAATTCTCTTTATCTTTGTATGTTACAAGTTTCAGTCTGATATATTGTGGTGTTGACCTGTTTATGTTGATTTTGAGGGGAGTACTCTGTGCCTCTTGGACTTGAATGCCTGCTTTCTTCCCCAGATTAGGGAAGTTCTCAGATATAATTTGTTCAAATAAACCTTCTGCCCCCTTTTCCTGCTCTTCTTCTTCTGAGATCCTATGACATGGATATTATTGTGCTTTATGGAATTGCTGAATTCCCTAAGTCTACCTGTGTGATCTGATAGTTTTCTTTCCCTTTTCTTTTCAACTTCATTATTTTCCATAATTTTATCTTCTATATCACCTATTCATTCCTCTGCTTCTTTCATCCTCATTGTGATTATATCCAGTTGGTTCTGCATTTCAGTTGCAGCATTTTTAATTTTGGCCTGACTAGTTTTTAGGTCTTTTATCTCTGCAGCAAGGGTTTATCTGGTGTCTTCTATGCTTTTTTCAAGCCTGGCTAATATTCTTATGACTGTTGTTCTAAATTATTGTTCAGATATATTGCTTATGACTGTTGTGAGAAAATCCTTGGTGGTGATTTTTTCTTGATCTTTCTCTTGGGGAGAATTCCTCCATTTTGTAATTTTGTATGTTCCCTGTTCCAGAGAGTAATGCTATCGTAAGAGGGGGTCTGACACTGTCCAGGGCCTGGTGCTTCAGGAAATGTTTCTGGTGTTAGCTTTGTACACTCTGCTGTTGCATTTTGGCTGCTCTTTCCAACAGGTCAGTTCTATGCAGAGTTACTCCTTGTTTGCAGTGAGGAGTGTTTGGACCTTTAACTAGGTGTACTTTGATTTGTTTGTTAAGATAAGCCTGGTTTAAAAAAAAAACAAAAACCTGATCTGAAAAAAAGAGAAAAAGAAAAGAAACAAAACAAGCAAACAAACTGACAAGCAAAAACACTATTAGTCTGATTCCAAAGAAAATAAAAGGAAAAAAAAAAAGGAAAAAAAAAGAAGTCTAATCTAAAAAAAGAGAAAAGGAAACAAAGAACTATAAGCCTGATTCCAAAGAGGAAAAAAGAAAAAAAAAAAAAAAAAAAAAAAAAAAGCTTAGTCCTATTTCTACCAGAACTGAAGCTGATGCTTTGGAGCAGTCTGTGATCGGTAGACTTGATGCCTGTGCTGATCTTCTGACTCACAGTCAGACCTGTGCTGATCTTCTGGCTCACAGTCAGACCTGCCATACTAATGATGCACTTGCAGGGTAGTGGGGGGTAAGGTTTGATGTAAGGGCTCCCGACTCCACTGGGAGCGCTGTGTTTCTCACTGAAGTCCGGCTATGTTGGTGGCGAGGGGGAAATTGGTGCCACCCCACTCTCTCACCCCAGACAGGGGATCTCATGCCTGCTGCTGTTCAGCAAGCCCTCAAGGAAAAGCAAACAATTTCCCCTCTTGTGTCCCAGGCCTCTGTCAGCTCCCTGCCCTCACCTTGTCTGTGACCAGGGCTGTTGGTGCCCCTGGCACCACAGCTCTCCTGTGCTTTATCTTTGGCACATGGCTGGTATTCAAAACTCCAAATCTTGAAGGACCCAACCTGATGTGGACCCACTTCCCTTTTCAGGGGGAGAGCCTCACTGCACTGTGTCTGATCACATTTCATCCTCGAAAAACAGTCCCACACCTGCATGTGTGCCCAGAGTCTATGATGAAGCACAGTGAAAAGCAGTGACCAGGTTATCGGCCCTCTGCATGTGCCTCTGTCCCCTGCCAATGAACGACTGCTAGCTGGCACCTGCAGGATCTTTTATCCTTACAGAGGCAATATACCCTCTTCCACATGTACTCCAGGAAAGGGAATGTTGTCTCCCCGTGTGACCCAGAGGATCCTTACACCAGCTGTCTGCTCCTGGGCCTGTGTGGAGCACAGGCCACAGCTTGACTCCAGTGAACTCATACACTTCCAAACCTCAGAATTTGAGCTCCACACGCTGCTTGCAAAACCTTGTGATACTTGATTCCTCTCAACTCCCCAGTCAGTGTTTTTTGGGAGGTGTTTTTCTTGCTTGAACCCAACACACCACTCTCCCCCTCTCTCTTTCTCTCTTTTCTCTCTCTGCAGAAAGGGCTCCCTTCCCACATGGCACTGCAGCTTTTCTCTCCCCCAGTTCACATCTATGTGCCTTGTACTTGCCACATTCTCTCCCTCTGACTGAGCAGATTGTTCTCCTAATCCTCAGATCAATTTCCTATGTGTTCCAAATGATTGGATGTTAATCTAGTTGTGTTTGAGGGATGAGGCAATCCCAGGGTTCTCCTACTACTCTGCCATCTTAACTCCTTCCCTCCAACCAGGGAATATGGGAGCAAGGCAGTAGTGTTAGCAAAATTTGTGCTGGGCCACTAGCCCTGTGCCAGATCCCCCAAAGTGCTGCGGTGGTTGGGGGCTGCATGCCAGTGCTGCTGGGGGTACATGGCTTGGTGGGGCATGTGAAGATGGCTGGGCAAGCCTGGGTCAGGATACACTACAGCAGCTGTGGGGGAACAGCTGGTCCTGGTGCAGGAATGTGGCTTGGGGCACAGGGCTAGGTGTGGTGCACAACTGTAGCTGGGGGCATACAGCAGGGCACAGTGTGGCAGATGTGTGTAGGCACACTGTGGTAGCTGCGCATCCCGTGACTGGTCAGGGTGCATGTGTGGGTTTAACAAAATTTGCCCTGAATCCAGGGTCAAGGCCCCTAGGTTTGGAGTGGGTGAGTGCTCAAGAGAACTCATGGGCATGGTGCACTGCCAGTGGATCAGGCAGCAAGTGTCTGTGTAGCCCTACCTTCTGCAGGTGGCTTTGTGTTTATGCTGGGAGGTTGGGTGGGAGAGGAAAATGGTGCCTGCCAGCTCCCTCATTTTTGGAGAAGTCCCCCCAACACACTCTGAAATCAGTATGAATAGATCTGTCTCCCGTTTCCTCCCAGCATTTTGCAAACTGCCATTTATATGTTGCCTCTCTGTGCAGGCTACTGTCTCCTTAAGGGCAGTGACCCAGCTATCACTCACCCTCCTGGCTTGCCCAGTGTTGAGTCAGCTGACTTTTAAAGTTCTAGGCTCCAGGTACTACTGGTTTTACAAACTCACAGAATTCAGCCCCTCTTGTGTTTAAATCCAAATGCTATGGGGATTAGTCTTCCCCCTGTGAACTCCCTGATGCATGGGCCTATGTCTTTGCTCTTGCCATGTGTGCAGTTCCTTCCTTCCTGTGGGCAGCTTCCCTCTGCCTTTCTGACATTCCTAACCTTTCAGCTGCAGCTTCTTCTCATGTTTAGTTGTGGAGTTTGTTCTTCCTGTCTTAGGATCACTCTGATTTGTTGACTTGGATATGCATGATATGTGTTGAAAACATGTGACAGGATGAGCTTAGGGTCCTTTCATTTCATTATCTTCCCAAGCTCCTTGTCCACTCCTTTCTCTCTTGAATATCATTCCACTTCCTTCTGCCTTTGGGCTTTGCCATTGGAGACTTATTTCACTGGATCTTGAAGAATTTCTGTGTCTCAGGAAACCTCTGAAATATGTATCCCTGATGTTCTAGAAGTAAATTATTAAGTAGGACAACCTTGGACTTTAGGATGATGAGGAGACAGGATTGCTAACTGTGGTGTGCTTTGTGACCAGGGAATGAACTATTGCAAAATACCCAGGGCCTCATATCTCTACTTTCCTCAGGTTTTCTGGGGGCTCTGTGCCATGTTTTGTTTTTCTTTTCTACAGTCCTGCTGCCCCATTCAGTCTATTTTAGTGCATATCATGGTTTGCTTGATAACACAATTTACCTATGTTCATGCTGTATTCCCCTACAAGGCTGCACCTTTCTTGGGGGAAGGAACCTTGTTTTTATCATCTTTAAATGCTCTCCATTTCCCAGCATGAATAAGGCACTCAATACATGTCTGTTATCAAGTGAATGGAGTTGGCAATTTTGCTAATTAAGATTGAATTTTATAGAACTTTTGAAGAAATATTTTAATTCAAAGAAAATTATAATGGAAAATGGAAAGAGAATATATAGAAGAAACAGGAATGATTAAATGTGTAGCATGTTATATATTACATGTTGGTAAAATCTACAGAGAGAAAATAAAGAAAAAAACTACTGATACTGGATTATTAAAGTCACATTGCTGTTAATCAAAAAAGCAGATCAGAAATTCAAGACTAAAGAATGCCTGTAGTGTTATGCTTTGATTCCTTTCTCTATCTCTTTTGCATATCTACTATAGGTTTTTACTTTGTTGTTACCATGAGGCTTACATAAAACATCTTATAGATATTATAATCTATTTTAAGCTGATAACAATTTAACTTTGCATACAAGATTTTGTGCCCTCTTACCTCTCTCATTTTTGTTTTTGGTGTTATAATTTACATTGCATCCATTAATAACATTGTAGCTATAGTTATTTTATTAATATTTTATTTATTTATTTGACAGAGAGAGAGAGAGAGGGAATGCACAAGTAGGGGGTGTGGCAGGCAGAGGAAGAAGCCGACTCCCCGCAAAGCAGGGAGCCTGATGTGGGGCTCTATCCCAGGATCCCGAGACCACAACCCAAGCCGAAGGCAGACACCTAACTGACTGAGCCACCCCGGCACCTGCTATAGTTATTTTTAAATACTCCTTTTAACCTTTATATTAGATTCAAAAGTGATTTATATACCACTATTATAGTTTTAAAGTGTTTTGAATTTGAGTATATACTAAGCTTTACCAGTAAGTTTTTTACTTTCATATGTTTTCATGTTACTAATTAGTGTCTTCTGGTTTCAGCTAAAAGAACTTCCTTTAGCATTTCTTGTATAATAGGTCTCTTGGTGGTTGACTCCCTCAGCTCCTGTTCATTTGCAAAAGTCTGTTCTCTCCCTCAGTTCTGAAAGACAGCTTTGCCAAATAAAGTATTCTTGGTTGACAGTTTCTTTTTCTTTCAACAATTTGAATATATCACCTCATTCTCTCTTTGCCTGAAAGGTTTGTGCGAGAAATCTGTTGGTGGCCTTTGGGGGTTCCTTTGTATGTGAACAGTCTCTGTTTTTGTTTTCAAATTTCTCTGTCTTTGACTTTTGACAGTGTGATTACAATGTGTCTTAGGGAGGACCTCTTTGGGTCCTTGTTTGGGGACCTTTGAGCTTCAGGTCCCTGGATGTGCATAACTCTCTTCAGATTTGGGAATTTTCAGCTATTGTATCTTTTTTTCAGTGTTTTATGCATATCCTTTATTTGTATAAATTATTGCAAAATATGTATTATCCTTTTGTGTGCACGTGTGAGGGTTATAGCCCTCAATCTGCTTTTTTCCCAAGTTTTTTTTTTTCCCCAAGTTTTTATTTAGATTCCAGCTTGTTAACATACTGTGCAATATTAGTTTCAGGTGTACAATTTAGTGATTTATCACTTAGAACATCTGATGCTCCTCACAACAAGTGCACTCCTTGATGCCCATCACCTGTTTAACCCCTTCCCCTTTCCCTTTAGTAACTACCAGTTTATTCTCTATAGTTAAGAGTCTGTTTCTTGGTTTACCTCTCCTTTTCCCCCCTATGTTCATTTTTTTGTTTCTTTTTTTAAAGATTTATTTTATTTTTGAGAGAGAAAGAGCATGAGTGAGTGCAAGTGGGGGAAGGGGCAGAGGAAGAGGGAGAGAGAATCCTAAGCAGACTCCCCATTGAGCAGAGAGCCTGATGTGAGGCTCCATCCCAGGATCCTGAGATCATGACCTGAGCCAAAATCAAGAGTCAGCTGCTTAACCGACTGAGCCACCCAGGCGCCCCCATTTATTTTGTTTCTTAAATCCTTTTAACTATTATATCTTTAAATAAGCTTTCTGCCACTTTCTCTCTCTTCTCTGTCTGGTGTTCCTGTGATTGGATATTGGTTTTCTTGATGGCATCCTATAAGCTCCACAGGCTTTCTTTACTCTAATTCTTTATCTTTTTGTTCCTCTGAGTGAGTGATTTCAAATGATTTGCCTTGAGTTTGCAGTTTCTGTGTTCATAGTAACAAGTTCTAAAAGCCATGAATACAGCTTTGTTCTCTTCCACTCATCATCTAGGCAGCCAACATAATCTTGTGAAATTGTAAATCTGATCAGCTTGTTCCCCTGTATAAAACTTTTCATTATCTATACTTTGCTCTTAGGATTGAGTTCAGAATCCCAGACCTGGTGTACAAGGCCCTGTGTGACCTGGTTCTTGACTAGCCCTCTGTTTCCCCTTGCCCACTGATTGCAGGTCATGCTTACCCTCTTTCCTTCTGCAGTAGCACCTTCTTTGTGTCTCTCCTCTAATCTTTCTGGCCTTTCTTTTTCAGTGTGTCCTGCTCTGCCCTTCCTCTCTTATATCAGGAGATCTTAAACTGATGAACATCAGGAAGACTATGCCTCTCTGTTGGGGGAGGTCATTGAGAGGATGTGACCACCAGTTCACCCATAATCGGGACCCTGATAATTCTTTAGACCAGAAGGCAATAAGTGGTCTCTTGGCGCTCTGAGAAACTTGAAACAAATTCCTTAGTGACCAACTGAAGATGTATGTGAAAATGCACCTGCACCCCTGTAGCCTTCAATATGGAAAGCAATTTTGATGTTTACAAAATTTTGACAAAGTAATCTGGTTTTCATCAAGTCTCAGAATGACTAAAACTTGTAGGTGCCATTAGATACTGAAAGAGACAGTTTGGCTACAGTGAAATAAAGCGAGAGCATAGTAGAACAATGGTTTCTGAGATTTCTTCAATGCCATCTTCTGATCACTTAAATAAATACTCATTACTTCAAGGCTAGGAGCAGGCCAGCTGTGTATGAGCTTAGGAAAAATGTGATTGTAGGAGGCATAGAGTAGGTAGTGTGGAGTAGTGGAAAGATCATGGGCTGTCAGGTCAAGAAGATCTGGATTACCAGCGCATCTCTTCTACCTTCAGGTGTTTATTATTGGACAAGTTGTGTAATATCTCAGAGCTATGGTGTGCTCCTCCATACCTCCCCCTCATAACATTATTGAGGGGCTGAGAAATGCTCAAAATTAAACTTAATAGATGTTAGTCTTCTCCCTCTTCTCAACATAGGTGTATACTGAGCCCATCCTTATCAATGAGACATGAAGAACATGGAAGATGAATGCAGGTCCCATAATCGATCTGTTCCTTGGTGCTCCTGGCAGGCACAACATGGGAATGACTGGATAATGATTCTGGCACAAGATTCTTATGGGGAAAATAATCTATCTCTGAATATTTTCTGCTTCAAATTTACCTTGCAGCTTTTCTCTCAGAAGGATGGAGGCAGTAGTTGCATGGGAAGATAAGTTTTCAGGGTCTTTAGTAGAGGCATTGCATTAGCTTAGTCAACTTCTGAAAAATTGTTCTGATTTATTCTTTAATTTTTAAAAGTTTTTATTTTTCATGCAATTAATTTTGTCAGTTTTTTTTCACTTCTGGCTTCTGGGTTTTATGCCATGTTTTGCTCTTCTTCACTTCTAGATGATAAAAAAACATTCTTTTTTGTTTTCTTTTAGTGCTAGGTACTTTATGCTTCATTTTGTATGTTAAAATCTTTGATATATTAGCCTTCACTTGGTGCCTTATTCACTATTAAGTCCCCCTTTCCATTTCTTATCCCATTAACCTTCAATAATTATACTAGTACCAGCAGTAGCAAGGGTTTGTTGACACAGATGCAAATGAGGACACTGGGACCATGTGACAGGAATTAGGCTATACACTGATCATTTAGATGATCCAGAGCATGCCTACTGTATTTTTAAATTGCCATTCAAATAAAATAACAACTAAGAAATTGTTGTAGAGGTCTTGAGGACTCACAAAAATGTGTCCACAGATGGTCACTAATATCAAACCCAAATTACTTAGTATAGCCTAGAACATTCTTTGAGATCTGCCCCAGTTATTTTAACCCTCATTGTTGCCGTGTTTCCCCAAACATCCTAGCATGATACTGATCAAGCAGTTTTTTATGGATATTGAACTTTTAATATATATACAAGATGTACAAATAAGACGTAATAGGACCTTTTACATTAAAAAGGCTGCTTGAGCAGAAAAAAGACTAAATTGAAAACATTGCAAAAAACCTTGTCCTTTGGTCTACTTCCTAGGAGATTTCTTCAGGTTTATCTTCTAACCCTCCTACAATTTTCATTTATCCTACCATATTTTTAATTTCTAAGAATTTTTTCATCATCTTGTGTTTGTTCATGGATACAGTATCTTATCTTATGGAAGATATTAATTATATTTTTGAGGTTTTCTTCTGCTTGTAGTACCAAGCAGTTTTGAAACATGGCACATGTTTGGCCACTTCAGAGGGGGGGTGGGGAGGGAGAAAAGACAATGAATGTTAGTTAAATCATTTTCCAAAGAAGAGTTTATGAGTAGGTTTTTTTCAGATTGGATTAGAATGGATTCCATAGAAACAGTTATTAAATATGGCCAGTTTCCCATGCTAGTCCACAGCAGTCTTTTTAACTCCATCCTATACCTCAGATACATATACCAGGAGTAGTCCAAACAGGAGATACACACACACACACACACACACACACTATATCTTTGTGGTTTAGAGCATGGACTTTAGAAAAAGAATTCCTGAGTTCAAATCTTGGTTCGGTTACCTATTAGTTGTAGACCTTGAGCAAATCATAACCTCTCTGTTCTCAGTATCTTCCTCTGTAACACGGGTATAAAATAGTAGTTACCTCACAAGGTTATTGTGACTACTAAATGCATTAATACATGGAAAGTATTTAGAATAATGCCTGGCACACTGGGCGTGGAGCCTACTTAAAAAAAAATAAAATAGAATAATGCCTGGCATATGGTAAGTGCTATAAAATCTTAGCTATGACTGTACTATTTATTATTTTCCCATGGAAAGTACACTGTAAAGTCTAACTGGACACTACGGTCCTTGGTGCTAGCCTTCCTTGACATTAGCATTGGGGTAGCACATGGGAAAGCAGGTACTCTGTTGGGAGAGGGCTAGGTAGATATTCTTTGGCACTTGTAACTCACCGATGCTTCATTTACCAGAGGGATAGTACCTCTCTATTGTTAAGTAGTAGGGCTAAATAAATTTCTAAATAAAGGGACCTATGTAGATTTGCACAAGAAAAGACAACTTTTATTCAGTATTTATAATTAGGTACTGAAGGGAGGTGGTTTCTGTTTTGTTTTCAGTGTGGTTGACTTTCAGACTCTCCAGTCCCAAATTGTCTGTCTTTATTCTTTATGTGAAGGTTACAACTTTTAAAATGGAGGCTTACCAGAGTTTGTAATTCTTACCTACTCCAAGAAAAATTGTTGAATGTGAGTGGGAGCCTGCCTGCACTTCTCAATGTTCTGTATCAGATCCACAACTTCCTGTGTCCAAGTAGTTCCTGAAAAAAGTAGAACGAAGAACTTATTATTGATTTTCTTTTTTCTTTTTTTTCTTTTTTTAAAGATTTTATCTATCCATCTGAGAGAGAGAATGGGAGACAGAGAGCATGAGAGGGGAAGGGTCAGAGGGAGAAGCAGACCCCCAGCCGAGCAGGGAGCCCCATGCGGGACTCAATCCCGGGACTCCAGGATCATGACCTGAGCCGAAGGCAGTCACTTAACCAACTGAGCCACCCAGGCGCCCTGATTATTGATTTTCTGCAACTTACAGTTTAGAAACATCTTATGCTACATAAATAAATTTGTTTATCATACTTCACTTATATTACTCATTATATTAAATTAAAACTATTAAGATTATTTTTTCCTCACTGGAAAGTTTAAGGGAAGAAATGTGGCATTCATTTTTATATTCCAATGAGGTACTTTAAAAAATCTGAATATGCATTGGTATTTCTAGAAAATGATAATAAAAATAATTATTATATGTAACAATAGGCTTTAATTAAAAAAAATTACTGCCTGAGGAAAATCACAGAAATTCCCAAATGCTCACTTTTACCATTAAACCCTGGCTGCTAATAAATAATCCTTTTCTCTCCACACTGCTATTACTTTTTTAGAACCATGATCCAATGCCAGTAATATGAAAAGGAAGGAAAGGAAGGAAAAGTAAGAATTCCAAATAATCCACAAACTGGAGAAACCTAGATTGAATAAAATTCTTATTAAAGGGCAAATAAAGACTCAAGGGAATATTAGACAGAGACTCCTACAAAAATTTGAATTGGTTTTAAATGGAAAATAACCTTTGCTCTATTTGCTGGTACTATTTGTTTTTCTCTAAGGCCTCATCAATTATCTCCTTATGGATTCTGGGGAATTCGTCTTAGCCCTGAGTCCCCTTGGCCTGCCTCTACCGTGTTTAGCCTCCTAGAAAGTCTCTCCCTGTTTGGCTTCTGGGACACTTGGCTGACCTGGTCTTGTGTCTGTGGGTGGAAGCATGATTTGAATGTGTGGGGCTATTGAAATATACGGACTACAATCCTATCTCTGGGATGTAGGAGTTCAGTGGTTTTGGATAAATTATGTAAACCCACTGGTCATCAAATATTCTTGTTGGTTTTGAGAATTAGAAGAAGAAAATAAGCAGAACCTAGTTTACAGTAGGCACTAAATAAACATTGTGTCCTATCTTTTTTAAAATTTTATTTTATTATGTTATGTTAGTCATCATACATTACATCATTAGTTTTGGATGTAGTGGTCCATGATTCATTGTTTTCGTATAACACCCAGGGTTCCATGCAATACGTGCCCTCCTTAATACCCATCACTGGGCTAACCCATCCCCCCACCCCCGTCCCCTCTAAAACCCTCAGTTTGTTTCTCAGAGTCCATAGTCTCTCAAGGTTCATCTCCCCCTCCGATTTCCCTCCATTCATTTTCCCCTTCCTACTATCTTCTTTTTGTTTGTTTGTTTCAGAGGTACAGGTCTGCGATTCATCAGTCTTACACAATTCACAGTGCTCACCATAGCACCTACCCTCCTCAATGTCCATCCCCCAGCCACCCCATCCCTCCCATCCCCCACCATCCCAGCAACCCTCAGTTTGTTTCCTGATATTAAGAATTCATCATATCAGTGATAATATATAATACTTGTTTTTCTCTGACTGACTTATTTCACTTAGCATAATACCCTCTAGTTCCAACCGTGTTGTTGCAAATGGCAAGATTTCGTTTTTTTTTGATGGTTGCATAATATTCCATTGTATATATATACACCACTTCTTCTTTATCCATTCATCTGTCGATGGACATCTTGGTTCTTTCCATAATTTGGCTATTGTGGACATCGCTGCTATAAACATTGGGGTGCATGTACCCCTTCGGATCACTACATTTGTATCTTTGGGGTAAATACCCTGTAGTGCAATTGCTGGGTCATAGGGTAGCTCTATTTTCAACTTTTTGAGGAACCTCCATACTGTTTTCCAGAGTGGCTGTACCAGCCTGCATTCCCACCAACAGTGTAGGAGGGTTCCCCTTTCTCCGCATCCTTGCCAACATCTGTCATTTCCTGACTTGTTAATTTTAGCCATTATGACTGGTGTGAGGTGGTATCTCATGGAGGTTTTGATTTGGATTTCCCTGATGCCGAGCGATATTGAGCACTTTTTCATGTGTCTGTTGGCCATTTGGATGTCTTCTTTGGAAAAATGTCTGTTCATGTCTTCTACCCATTTCTTGATGGGATCATTTGTTCTTTGGGTGTTGAGTTTGATAATTTCTTTATAGATTTTGGATACTAGCTCTTTATCTGATATGTCATTTGCAAATATCTTCTCGCATTCTGTCGGTTGTCTTTTGGTTTGGTTGACTGTTTCTTTTGCTGTGCAAAAGCTTTTTATCTTGATGAAGTCCCAATAGTTCATTTTTGCCCTTGCTTCCCTTGTCTTTGGTGATGTTTCTAGGAAGAAGTTGTTGTGGCTGAGGTCGAAGAGGTTGCTGCCTGTGTTCTCCTCTAGGATTTGATGGACTCCTGTCTCACATTAAGTCTTTCAACCCTTTTGAGTCTATTTTTGTGTGTGGTGTAAGGAAATGGTCCAGTTTCATTCTTCTGCATGTGGCTGTCCAATTTTCCCAACACCATTTGTTGAAGAGACTGTCTTTTTCCCATTGGACATTCTTTCCTGCTTTGTCGAAGATCAGTTGACCATAGAGTTGAGGGTCCATTTCTGGACTCTCTATTCTGTTCCATTGATCTATGTGTCTGTTTTTGTGCCAGTACCATACTGTCTTGATGATGACAGCTTTGTAATAGAGCTGGAAGTCCAGAATTGTGATGCCACCAGCTTTTCTTTTCTTTTTTTTTTTTTAAAGATTTTATTTATTTATTTGAGAGAGAGATGAGAGACAGAGAGCAGGAGAGGGAGGAGGGTCAGAAGGAGAAGCAGACTCCCTGCTGAGCAGGGAGCCCAATGCGGGACTTGATCCCAGGACTCCGGGATCATGACCTGAGCCGAAGGCAGTCGCTTAACCAACTGAGCCGCCCAGGCGCCCCAGCTTTGCTTTTCTTTTTCAACATTCCTCTGGCTATTCAGGGTCTTTTCTTATTCCATACAAATTTTAGGATTGTTTGTTCCATTTCTTTGAAAAAAGTAGATGGTATTTTTGATAGGGATTGCATTAAATGTGTAGATTGCTCTAGGTAGCATTGACATCTTCACAATATTTGTTCTTCTAATCCATGAGCATGGAACGTTTTTCCATTTCTTTGTGTCTTCCTCCATTTCTTTCATGAGTATTTTATAGTTTCCTGAGTGCAGATTCTATGCCTCTTTGGTTAGATTTATTCCTAGGTATCTTATGGTTTTGGGTGCAATTGTAAATGGGATGGACTCCTTAATTTCTCTTTCTTCTGTCTTGTTGTTGGTGTATAGAAATACAATTGATTTCTGTGTATTGATTTTATATCCTGCCACTTTACTGAATTCCTGTCTGAGTTCTAGCAGTTTTGGGGTGGAGTCTTTGGGGTTTTCTCATAAAGTATCATATCATCTGCAAAGAGTGAGAGTTTGACTTCTTCTTTGCCGACTTGGATGCCCTTTATTTCTTTTTGTTGTCTGATTGCTGAGGCTAGGACTTCTAATACTATGTTGAATAGCAGTGGTGATAGTGGACATCCCTGTCGTGTTCTAGACCTTAGGGAAAAAGCTCTCAGTTTTTCCCCATTGAGAATGAGATTCACTGTGGATGTTTCATAAATGGCTTTTATGATATTGAGGTATGTAACCTCTATCCTTATACTCTGAGGAGTTTTAATCAAGAAAGGATGCTGTACTTTGTCAAATGCGTTTTCTGCATCTATTGAGAGGATCATATAGTTCTTGTTCTTTCTTTTATTAATGTGTTCTATCACATTGACTGATTTGCAGATGTTGAACCAACCTTACAGCCCAGGGATAAAGCCCACGTGGTCATGATGAATAATCCTTTTAATGTACTGTTGGATCGTATTGGCTAGTATTTTGGTGAGAATTTTTGCATCCCTGTTCATCAAGGATATTGGTCTGTAATTCTCCTTTTTGATGGGATCTTTGTCTGGTTTTGGGATCAAGGTAATGCTGGCCTCAAAAAATGAGATCGGAAATTTTCCTTCCATTTCTGTTTTTTGGAACAGTTTCAGAGGAATAGCTATTAATTCTTCTTTAAATGTTTGGTAGAATTCCCCTGGGAAACCATCTGGCCCTGGGCTTTTGTTTGTTGGGAGATTTTTGATGACTGCTTCAATTTCCTTAGTGGTTATAGGTCTGTTCAGGTTTTCTATTTCTTCCTGATTCAGTTTTTGGTAGTTTACAGTCTCTAGGAATGCATCTATTTCTTCCAGATTGTCTATTTTGTTGGCATAGAGTTGCTCATAATATGTTCTTATAATTGTCTGTATTTCTTTGGTGTTGGTTGTGATCTCTCCTCGTTCATTCATAATTTTATTTGTGTCTTTTCTCTTTTCTTTTTGATAAGTCTGCCAGGGGTTTATCAATCTTATTAATTCTTTCAAAGAACGAGCACCTAGTTTCATTGATCTGTTCTACTGTTCTTTTGGTTTCTGTTTCATTGATTTCTGTTCTGATCTTTATTATTTCTCTTCTCCTGCTGAGCTTAGGCTTTATTTGCTGTTCTTTGTCCAGCTCCGTTAGGTGTACGGTCAGGTTGTGTATTTGAGACCTTTCTTGTTTCTTGAGAAATGCTTGTATTGCTATGTACTTTCCTCTTAGGACTGCCTTTGCTGCATCCCAAAGATTTTGAATAGTTGTGTTTTCATTTTCATTGATTTCCATGAATTTTTTTAATTCTTCTTTAATTTCCTGGTTGACCCATTCATTCTGCAGTAGGATGCTCTTTAGCCTCTATGTATTTGAGCTCTTTCCAACTTTCCTCTTGTGATTGAGTTCTAGTTTCAAAGCATTGTGGTCTGAAAATAGGCAGGGAATGATCCCAATCTTTTGGTACTGGTTGAGACCTGATTTGTGACCTAGGATGTTATCTATTCTGGAAATGTTCTGTGTGTGCTAGAGAAGAATGTGTATTCTGTTGCTTTGGGCTGGAATGTTCTGAATATATCTGTGAAGTCCATTTGGTCCAGTGTATCATTTAAAGCCTTTATTTCCTTGTT
Organism: Mirounga leonina; assembly: GCF_011800145.1. NCBI lineage: Eukaryota > Metazoa > Chordata > Mammalia > Carnivora > Phocidae > Mirounga > Mirounga leonina. The sequence continues at coordinate 78,782,051 of NW_023270305.1, read as the reverse complement.
GATCTTTTGCTTAGATGATCTGTCCATTTCAGTGAGGAGGGTGTTAAAGTTGCCTACTATTTTTGTATTGTTGTCAATGTGTTTCTTTGCTTTTTTTATTAATTGGCTTATATAATTGGCTGCTCCCATGTTAGGGGCATAGATATTTACAATTGTTAGATCTTCTTGTTGGATAGACCCTTTAAGTAGGATATAGTGTCCTTCCTCATCTCTTATTATAGTCTTTGTTTTAAAATCTAATTTGTTTGATTTAAGGATTGCCACCCCCACTTTCTTTTGATGTCCATTAGCATGGTAAATAATTTTCCACCCACTCACTTTAAATCTGGATGTGTCTTTGGGTCTAAAATGAGTCTCTTACAGGCATCATATTGATGGGTTTTGTTTTTCTATCCAATCTGATACCCTGTGTGTTTTGACTGTGGCATTTAGCCCTTTTACATTCAGGGTAACTATTGAAAGATGTGAATTTAGTGCCACTGTATTGCCTGTAAAGTGACTGTTACTGTAAATTGTTTCTATTCTTTTCTGGTCAATGCTACTTTTAAGCTCTTTGTTTGCTTAGAGGATCCCTTTCAATATTTCTTGTAGGGCTGGTTTGGTGTTTGCAAATTCTTTAGTTTTTTTTTGTCCTGGAAGCTTTTTATCTCTCCTTCTATTTTCAATGACAGCCTAGCTGGATATAGTATTCTTGGCTGCATATTTTTCTCATTTAGTGCTCTGAATATATCCTGCCAGTCCTTTCTGGCCTGCCAGGTCTCTGTGGATAGGTCTGTTGCCAATCTAATGTTTCTACCATTGTAGGTTACAGATCTCTTGTCCTGAACTGTTTCAGGATTTTCTCTTTTTCTCTGATTCTTGTAGGTTTTACTGTTAGATTTGGGGTGTTGACCTATTTTTATGATTTTGAGGGGGGTTCTCTGTGCCTTCTGGATTTTGATGCCTGTTTCCTTCCCCAAATTAGGGATGTTCTCTGCTATAATTTGCTCCAATATACCTTCTGCCCCCCCCTCTCTCTCCTTCTTCTAGGATCCCAATTATTCTAATATTGTTTCATCTTATGGTATCACTTATCTCTCAAATTCTGCCCTCGTGATCCAGTAGTTGTTCATCTCTCTTTTTCTCAGCTTCTTTATTCTCCATCATTTGGTCTTCTATATCACTGATTCTCTCTTCTACGTCATTTATCCTAGCAGTTAGAGACTCCATTTTGGATTGCACCTCATTAATAGCCTTTTTGATTTCAACTTGGTTAGATTTTACTTCTTTTATTTCTCCAGAAAGGGATTCTCTAGTATCTTCCATGCTTTTTTCAAGCCCAGCTAGTATCTTTATAATCGTCATTCTGAACTCTAGTTCTGACATCTTAGTAATGTCTGTACTGATTAGGTCCCTGGCCATTGGTACTGCCTCTTGTTCTTTTTTTCTGAGGTGAGTTTTTCCATCTCGTCATTTTGTCCAGAGGAGAATAGATGAATGAGAGAACAAAATGTTAATAGGGTAACAATGACCCCAGAAAAATATTCACTAAACAAATCAGAAGAGACCCTAAACTGGGTTGGGGGGAGAGAAAGGGAAAGAAAAAAAAAAAGAATATGATCAGGCTGGTGAATAGATCAGAGCCACACACTAGATTTTGGGCGTATTTTGGTCTGTTAGAAGAAACTGCCTCCCAAATTTTAAAGAAAGAAAAACTTATATATGTACAAAAATAAGGGTAAATACAATGAAGGGATGGAATATGACTTAAAGATGAAAATTAAAAAATATTTTAAAAAAGGAATTGATAAGGTAAGAAGTTGGTTGAAAAAAGAATGAAAAGAATTTAAAAAAAAAGGAGAGAATGTGGTTGGGGGAGACTAGGACAAAGTCATACACTAGATTTAGGATATATTTTGGTTTGTTAGAAGAAACTGTATCGCAAAATTTTAAAGAAAGAAAAACTTACATATATACAAAAGAATAAGGTTAACTACAAAGAAGGAATAGAATATGAGTGTAAAAATGAAAGTTTAAAAAAGATTTTAAAAAGGGAATTGATACGATGTTGGTTGAAAAAGGAAAGAAGAAAAATTTAAGTAAAAAAATTGAAATAGAAAAAATAAAGAGAATTTAAAAAATTAACTTTGAAAGACTAATGAATCATGGGGAAAAAGCCATGAATTCTATGTGCTGTATTCCCTTAGTGCTGGGGTTTGGCAGTTCTCATTGATCCGTAGACTTGGTCTTGTCTGGCTGTCCTTGCTGATCTTCAGGGGGAGGGGCCTGTTGCAGTGGTTCTTAAATGTCTTTTCTGAGTCGGAATTGCCCTGCCCTTGTCAGAGGCCAGGCTAAGTAATCTGCTCAGGTTTGCTCTTGGTAGCCTTGTTCCCTGAAAGCTTTCTATAGAGTTTTGGAAGATGAGAATGAAAATGGCAGCCTCCCAGTCTCTGCCTTGGAGAAGCCGAGACCGCAGGGCCCCACTCCTCAGTGAGCCCCCAGAGAAAAGCAGTCAATCACTCCCATCTCCCCAGTCTCTGGCCGCACTCCATGCTCACCTGGCCTGTGACTGAGCATTTCTATCTCTGACACACAACCCCAAGTGGAGTCTCCAAACCCAGCAGATTCCTGTGGTGAACTCCCAAGCTGCTCCTCTTGGGGGAGGAAGGGAAGTCTCCAGGATCTGCCACTTTTTGGGTCCCTGCTCAAAGAGCAGTGGCCCAACTGAGCTGCAGATCACAGTTTATGGCAACCCCAAGCTGAGCACCCACTCCTTGGCTCCGTCTCTGCAGTCGGCTTCTCTGCTCCGATACCTGGGAGCTCTGCCGCACTCAGGCACTCCCGGTCTTCCTGTGACCCCGAGGTTCCCGAGACTACACTGTCCCAGCGAGGGTTCCAACCCCCCCCCCCCCCCCGTCCCCGCGTAGCCACTGGAGCAACGTCCCTCAGTGGAGCAGACTTCTAAAAGTTCCAATTTTGTGCTCTGAGGCTCTATCACTTGCTGGTAACTGGCTGATGGAGGCAGCTCCCCCCACCCCATCTTCCCAAATATCACCTCAGATTCACTTCTCTGCACATTGTACCTGCCAGAAAGTGGTCACTTTTCTGTTCATAGAATTGCTGCTATTCTTTTCTTCAATCTCCTGTAGAGTTTGTATGTGTTCTGAATGGTTTGATAACTATCTAGCTGAATTCCTGGGACCAGAAGAAATTTAGGTCTCCTACTCCTCCTCCATCTTGCTCGTGTCCTAATTTTTTGACTGGTGCTAATATATCTAGAGGGCCAGAGCCAGGATATGTAAGACCATCTTGCTCAGGTAACTCCTGAAGAGAAAGGTGCCATTCTTGTAATGGTGCCCTTTGCCGGTTTCCCCTTTCCCTAGTATCCTGATAGTGATCCGTGAGTGCTGTCCTAAGGCTCCTCTTATAGACTATACTCTGGCATCACATTTGCTCAGTGCCTAGTTGTTTCCTATTCTGCACTAAAACCAATTTCTCCTTCTGCCCTTCCAAAATCAGTGTTAAATTCATCCTTGAAACTTTTGTTGCTTTCTTGTTAGCTTATTGTCTTAACTCCAAACTGTTTTGTTCTGCCCAATCCAGGCTGCTTTGGGATCATCAGAGAGCCCTTCTTTTCATGGACTGGCTGTTTCTTTTTCAGGACTCTTGAGGGTGGTAAAGCCTCTCAAAGGAAGTCATAGGTGCCCTCTATTTATAGACTCCAACTCTGGCCTTGGCTTTGATGTTGTAGATGCTTTGAGCACCTCGGGAACACTGGGCTCCCTCAGATGTTGGTCCAAGGCATCCAAGAGCTCCTGTCAGACTTCCTTGATTCACACTCCAGACTTACCTTTTACATATGCCCTCACACTATGTTTTTAACTCACCAGTAACTACCCCCTCTAGTCCCAGGAGAGCTGAATCCTACTACTAACCCATCTCCTGCAGTCCTCACTACTGCCTTATTTCCAGTGCAGTCTGATACCTGTCCTTCCATGGACCCTACCTGCTAGCCAGAATCTTCCAAGGTATGAATGTTGACCTGAATGGGACCTCAGCAAATGTTGACATGGCTCAGGCAAGCTGCCACTGGAATTATGTCTTATAGCCCTATATGAAGTGTTGTAAATGGAGGGATATGCCCCCTAGATTTCCTTCTGAATGAAAGGGTTTTATTCCAGCTGCTGGGGGTGCTGCTGGCAGACAACCCTCAGCTATTCATTCCTCTATGGGACCAAGTTCATGCCCCTTTCCTGAGACAGCTTGCATGTGGTGACTGGCTCATCAGGATAAGTACACTCTTAATACCCTTCACCTATTTCACCCATCCTCCCCACCCCCCGTAACCACCAGTTTATTCTTTATACTTAAATATAAAAGACTTAAAAGTCTGTTTTTTGGTTTGTGTCTTTTTTTTGTTTATTTGTTCATTTGTTTGTTTCTTAAATTCTACATATGAGTGAAATCATATGGTATTTGTCTTTCTCTGACTGATTTATTTCACTTAGCATAATGAACCCTAACTCCAACCATGCTGTTGCAAATGGCAAGATTTGATTCTTTTTTACTATTTGTTTATCTACTCTTCATTTGATAGACATATGGGTTGATTATAGTTTTTGGTGATTATGAATAAAGCTTCTATGAGATTTTTGTACCTTTGTGTGTGTATGTACATATGCCTCATTTCTCTTGGGCATAAGCCTAGGATCTGAACTGCTGAGTCATAGATATGTTTAATTCAAGTAGAAACTGCCAAACAGCTTCTCTGTGCATAGATAAGTACACAGATTAATGAGAACCACCTGACCACCTGTCTGAATGACTTCCAAAAGTCTCTGAGATTCTTTCGGGTAGCGTGGGAGGAATGGCAGCCTTTTATTTATCGCAGTTAGTTGCTGGTTCAGGTGGGTAGATGCCTAGTAGGATTGTGAAGTTTCACTCACTTTGGAGTGAATCCAGCATAGCCCCCAGGTCACCTAGTGTCACTCTGTTGGAGAGTCAGGCTTCTCCAGGCATCACCTCTGCTAGAATTTCTCAGCCTCAAGATTGACAACCCAAGCAAGGGGATTCTTCTATCACCTTAAAGGGATTTTAGAGCCCATACTTTTCATCTATTTTGTAGTATGTTTCCTTTGGCATGCTGGGCATTGACATTAATCACAAATTTCAAGCAGGCCACTAAACATGCCATCAGGAAACAGTCATTTCTCAACAGTTGTTTCTCAACTACTACTACTGCTGCTGCTGCTACAGGTGCTGTGGGAGCTTCAGCAGAGAAGACCTTCCACCCAGAATCACAGAGTGGAGGTGGAAAGAAAGGAAGTGTGTGCTAACTATATCATAGCTGATTGCTTCATTCCTTTTAGATAAGTCTAGATATTTTCCCAGTCTTTTTTTTTTTTTTTACATGAGGTATATGTATTAGTTTGAACCATCCTAACTTGCCATTTTTGAGCTTTAAAAAAGTCAGATATTGGCTGGCCGAGCTTTTAAATTTCTGCCTCTCATGTCCGAGCCCACCAGTCTATGGTATTTTTTTTTTCTTTCTTTCTTTTTTTTTTTTTTTGAGATGCAGGGGCTGGAACAATGCAGTCCAGGTTTCTGCTTGGCTGGCTGGCCCCTCTGAGTCTCTACAATAGGGAGACTGAGAGACAAGAGGAAGAACCTGGATTTGCTCCCTCTGTGAGCAGGACCCCAAGCTAAGCTCTTTCTTCCTCCAGTGTGGAAGTTCCCTCCTGCAGCAGTAGCTGCACTCCATGTGTTGGTTATGCAACCTCACTCACTAATGCCACCATCCTCATTGTGGTCTCTTCAGGGACAGGAGCTGGACCCAATAGTGCTTTGTCCCCAAAGGTTGGAGTTTCCTCTCCAGGTGCCCCATCTCCTAGCTTCTCAGTGTTAGTAATTTCAGTCATTCAGAAGTTGCTGCCATTGGGATACTTGAGTGTTTTTTTCTTGCCTTTTTTTTTTTTTTTGTGACCAGTTTCAAATGACTCAAACAATATATTTACTTGCACATCTGAATTTAATAGTACAGGTCACTCTAACAAAGGGAGAATAATGTTCTCTTTTTCAGTGAGAAGCAGACACGTGGCACATAAGAGATTTAATGGGGCCAATGCCTGTGTAGGAAAAATGTGGAGGGGCTGTCAGAGCATGGTGCAGGACCAAACCCTGTGGAGGAGAGGGAGGGATAAAAGAAAGGCTGGGTGAGAAAAGTCTTAGCCTGTGGTCTAGGTCTAAGAGTTTTAATGAAGCCACTGTGGAATTCTTGAGACACAGTTGCCCACTAAAGAAGCTACTCCTATGAGGAAGATCAGGGCCAGGTGAAGGAAGACTTGGCCAATAGGCCTCAGGAACTTCGTACCTTGCTTTAGAGACATAACCACCAGTCTCTTCAGTTCCACAGGTGCTGTTACATCTATGCAGTCTGTGTTTGAGGACCAGCCCTTTAGTTAACATAATGGTTTTATTTTCTAGGTGCATGCAGAAAGGAAAAAAATGTACATAATTTCTAGTTCTTGCCTGAACAATTTGAGAAAGATCAGAAAGTCATTTCTAACGGAAAGGCAATGATAAGGAAAATAAAGAAACATGAGATAAGGTAATAACATTTCCCCTGAGTATTCTAGATTTTTTCTCCCTCTCTGCAGAGTTCTGTGTGGAAGGTCAGGGAAGTACCAGCCATTTTCCTCTCTCAGTCTTCACTGGACCTTTCATCCTGTGCACTTTGAAATAATTCTTCCAATATCCCATTATCCCTGAAAGACGATGAAGTCATATTTGAGAGACTGGGTGGGAAGTCTATTCTGAATGCTTTCTCTTTGAAGTGAAATTTTAGACACAACTTAAAAGTGCTAATTTTTATTACAAATACATATCCAATCTATTTTCTTTCAAGTAATGGTTTGAGAAAACCTCAGAATTATTGGTAGCCTAGTGACAGTTAAAAGTTTAATGAGCATATTCTTTCCCAGAATATTAGCTACGCAATTATATTGTTCTCAAAGAATTTCATGATGGCTGGAAAGTACCTTCTGTCATAAATGGGGAGATGGAGTGGTTGACAACTTTACAAGGCAAAGTTGTGTAGCTAGTCATTGGGTTTGTCTTCATGCCTGCAAGTGAAGTGTGCTGAGCAATCCTTTGATAGTTCTTTCTGTCTGGCTTCTTCCCCATAAGTGCTATTATCTTTTCATGTTCCTGGTTCTGTGTGGGGGCAACAAGTAATCAGGGGATTTTGGTAAGGGAATCAAGAAAAGCAAGGAAACAAAATCTTGGAGAAGTTCTCTCAATTCACCCCATCTCAGTATTTATGATCTTGTTGGTCTTGCTCACCTAAAGAACATGAGGTGCTCTTCATCTTGAAATTCAGGGATATTACATTATCTTGACTTCTTTCTCTCTGTATTTCTTCTGCTTTTCTTACCAGTCAACTGTCTTCTTGTAGCTTCCCTGTCAGAAACATATGATGTCTTCCAGCAAAGGACTGAACATATGTAGAGCTTTCACCCTACTTTTGTGGGCCTGTGTCTCTGCTCTATTACCCCATGCTCCCTAATTCCTGCTCCAGATATAGACCTAAATTCTTTTCCTTGTAGTTTCACTGAGCAGCTCCTGCTCTGATGTTGCCCATTTCCATCTTTTTCTCTTACCCACAAAATTTTCTTTATCCTGGATTTTGTACTAGATACTCCTTCTCGGAAAGATATTTCATTAATATTCCATCTGGAATATTCTCTTAGCTTATGAGTATGTCTTTACATATTTATTTTAGTTTCTAAGGAGCCTGAATGCTATGAATAATATGAAACATATAGGAAGATGAATTTCATTTCTGAATTTTTGAAATTGGAGGAAATAAAGCAGTGAAATCATCCACTTAGGTATTTTTATAATCCAAGTATGGATTACCCAAGTATTAGCAAATATTTTTTACACCAAAGATTGCCAGAACCTTTCCCCAAGGAGTTGAATAAGTTAATCAATGGTTTTTGAGCCAAATAGAACATCAGTAGGAGAAAAAAAGTGTTTTATGTGATTGGTGGGTACTTCAAGGTAGTAACTTTATATGGATCTGATAAAGCTAGAAGCCAATTATCTCTGAGAACAAAGTGAGAATACAATTTGAGAACCAAGATGTCTATAGAAGTCAGTTCATAATTCTTGCCTCCAAGAACCTCCCAGAGAGAGAAAACTATTTTGGACTTCCAAAGGCCCATCATGGTTCAACCAGCTGACCCAGCTGTAAGGGTCTAGGAATCCGTGTCTGGTTCCTGCAGCATGGCACAAGACAGTGCATGTGTATATTCTATCCTGGTAGTTTGCTTGCTTTGCTAATATGTATGCAGTGAATGGGGAGGTGCATTGCCTCCCCTCTTTCATTTTCTTGTAGAAGCAGTACAGGGTTAGATGCATACTTGGTCTTTCTCTTTCCAGCATCCATTTTTACATGGTCATACCAGGAACCCCTGCACACTGAAAGAAAAAAAGAAAACATGGGAGTGGGCTCCCTTGCCTAAAAGCTGGTATGTCAAGGCTCCCTAGGCTGGGGCTGAGATGTCAAGGGGAAGCACTTAATGAAGTCGGCTTCAGAGCTGGATTGTTTTTGTCTCCTTTCTTCTCACTGTAGAGTAGACATTGCTAAGATTTCATAGGACCTTATGAGATCCACTCTCCCTATTCACAGATGTTTGAGAGTACTGATTCCATGTTCTAGGGCCAGCAGGGATATGGTCACCCTATGGCAGTAATAGCAGGACACCGTGCTGTCCTTGCCATTCCTTGCCATATAGGTTATTTGTAATGGTAGGTGAACCAGGGGTGAGAGAAAGAAAATTCTTTTTTGTTTTTTGCAAACAAGTGTTGACACAAATAATAAAAAAATTCTATTATTTGTGTCATCACTTATTTGCAAATAGAAGAATGTTCCCACAGGGAGCAAACAAATGCATAGGGTCTCTAGCAGATTTCAAGGAGCAATTTGGTTCAGGGAATCTTTCAAATGCTCTTCTTCCTGGTTTGTGCAAATTTAACATTTTTCTTCTTTATTCAGGAAATAGAATAATATTCTGTTTGTTTCTGGCTAATACTGAATCTTCTGACAAATTTCTAGGGCTCTTGCTCAAGCCTGGGTCTTTTTACTTCCATTTTCTCTGTCAGAGGATCCAAAGACTCAACCTATTTCATTTCTTTTTGAAAACTGACATTGCCCAAATTAACTCTGTGGTGGTAGTACTAATATGACTCTCCCAACTACTAATACTAATTATAGCAAAACAAAACAAAACAAAACAAAACACCCACAAAGCTTATTGAATGCTTATCAGCTGGCTAGCTGGAGACTGTCCCAGGGGCTTTATATGCTCAGCTCATCTATTCCTCAAATTTTATGAGATAGGTTATGAGTCTGACACCAATTTATGAGTGTTTTTTCCTACACCACCAGGTAATTCTCCAGCCCCAGCGGGGTGTCCTACAATTCAACTCAATTCTGACACTATCTAAATGGAGGCAGTGTCAGATCCCACAGGTTAAGGACTCAATCTTACAGGACTACCCCCTACCTGAGCTATCAATTCCAAGTCCAAGTTGTTACTCAGGCCTATTGGCTAGAGATCAGAAGTTCCCATGACCTCCTCCTTGGGTTTAATTAATTTGCTAGAGTGGCTCACAGAACTCAGAAAAACATTTTCTTTACTAGATTACCAGTTTATGTAAAAGGAACTCAGGAACAGCCAGAGAGAAGAGATATGTAGGGCAAAGTATGTGGGAAGGAGCTTCCATGCTTTCTGGGTCTACCACTCTCACAACATCTCTTCATGTTCACCAACTTGGAAACTCTCTGAACCCAGTCCTTTTGGTTTTTTATGGAGGCTTAATTACATAGGCACGACTGATTAAATCATTGGCCACTGGTGGTTGAACTCAACCTCCAGTCCCTCTCCCATCCTCAGAGGTCAGGGGTGGGGCTCAAATTTCCAACCTTCCAATCACATGGTTGGTTCCCTGGTAACCAGCTCCCCTTCCTAGATGACTTAGGGACTTTCCAAAAGTCACTTCATTAACATAACAAAAACATTTGTGCTGCTCTCATCACCTAAGAAAGTCCAGGGTTGGCGAGCCTGGGTGGCTCAGATGGTTGGGCATCTGCCTTCGGCTCAGGTCATAATCCCAGGGTCCTGGGATCGAGCCCTGCATTGGGCTCCCTGCTCGGTGGGGAACCTGCTTCTCCCTCTCCCTCTGCCTGCTTCTTCCCCTGCTTGTACACTCTCTTCTCTCTGTCAAAAATAAATAAAATCTTAAAAAAAAAAAAAAAAGAAAGTCCAGGGTTTTAGGAGGTCTCTGCCATGAATGAGATAAAGACCAAATATATATTTCTTATTATAAATCACATTATCACAGTCGGTATGATTATTGACCCCATTTTCCAGAAGAGGAAACTAAAGCCAGAGAGGTGAGGTGACTAGCACAAGGCTGCACATCTAATAATTGAAAGAGCCAGGGCTCAAATACCTGCAGCAGGTTCCAGAGCTTGCTATACTAGACTGCTTGTCCAGGATGACAGAGTCATTAGCATGCCCCTGGCACGTGACCCTGAAGCTAAGCACATGGACACTTTTTATTTGAGAATTTTATTGCTATTCACCGTGGGGAAGTAGTCATGGAACATCATTAAAACAACTTAAAAATTACAAAAATTTAAGAAGTCTTAGCAAGTTCTGGCCATCTTTATGGCTAAAGTTGCATATTCCCTTTCTTGGTGTGGAGCTTATGCAAACCTCCCCTGCTTTAGCTCCAGCCCTTCACTAGGTGAAAGTGTGATGTTTTCATTAGCTCCTCCTGCACTGGCCTGAGGGCAGGCACATCACAAGCTGCACTACAAGAATGAACTAGACTCCTAGCACCCACTCACTGTGAATTTCTGGGGACTTCCAGAATGAGTGATGCCCATCTCCTTGCTAAACTCAAAGGAAACTTTTTTCTTTCTTTTCTCTTGTACTCTCTATAAGTTGGCCACTATTGATCACTCCCTTCTTGATTTGTTCCCCTTCTGTTAGGTTCCTACATTCATTTATTCATTCGTCAAATACTTACCCAGCACCTGTTAGACACTGGGTATATAATATGGAATAAAACAGACATGATCCCTGCCCTGAGCGCACTTAAATTCTAATAAGGAAGTCAAAAAATAAACAATTATTCTAATAATTAATCGAGTATGCTGTGTTTTGTAAAAATGGGAGAATTTTTGAAAGCTCCTTGGAGACACCCCTCCCTCCCAAGCCATTAGAGAAATGAGGAAAGGGATCATTGACAGGACACCAAGGAAGTGGTGGAGTGGGTGTGAGCTGAACGAAGCACAGATGACATGGTCAGCCTTGGGTGGGAAGGGGGTCCTATCTGTCCCAGAGACCAGAAGGGAGATCCAGATAGTCACTAGGGGACTTGGGGGTTCAGGCTTTGAGAAGTCAGAAGAAAGTTTCACATAGAGACAGAAGGACATGGGGAGGCAGTGACTGTTCTGGCTGAGGAGAGACACTGGAATTTGCAGTGATTTCTGTAGCATTCTTACACAATTTTTGTCTAGCAGGTCTGCAGTACGAAAGGGAGAAAACTAAAGGTGAATGGACTCAGACCTGGGCATTTACAAGTTGAAGACAACAATTAAAAAACAGAGTAATTGGGGGACACCTGGGTGACTCAGTTGGTTAAGCATGTGCCTTAGGTTCAGGTCATGATCCCGGGGTCCTGGTACTGAGTTCCACATTGGGCTCCCTGCTCAGTGGGGTGCCTGCGTTTCCCTCTCCTGCTCCCCCTGCCTGTGCTCTCTCTCTCTCTGACAAATAAATAGATTAAAAATCTTTAAAAATAAGCAGAGTAATTGGAAGTGATGGTGACTGAGCTAGAAAGAAGGGATTCCAATTCAGACAGGAGATTATTGATATTTAAAATGTTTGAGGCACAGCAGTTGGTTGTTTCTATTTAATCACCCCTTGCATTAAATGCAGAAAAGGCTAGTCTCTCTGTAAGCCATGGAAGAATTTCTAAGGGCTATGGAAGCTACCGGGACTCAGATTCTTTAAAGTTGTGAATTTTTTTTTGTTTTATCTTAATTCAAGTTAGTTAACATATAGTATATTATTACTTTTGGGGTAGAATTTAGTTGCATATAAAAGCCAGTGCTCATCAGTTGCTTCGGTTGCATATAAACCCAGTGCTCATTACATCAAGTGCCCTCCTTAATGCCCATTGTCCAATTATCCCAACACCCCACATACCGTGAATGCTGTGAATTGACATTGCCCTGGGATCTTAGAGTTGCCTATTGGCCTAATGGTCAAGGGGTTTTAAATGCCATTGCAAACTATGATATGCTATGGGGTATAAGTAGCCAGCAACATGGTACCCAAGGCCATTCCTGGAGCTCCTATAAGAGACCTGATAACAACTGGGAATAACTCACAAATGTGAACTAGTGGAGAGGGAAGACATGCAAGTTAAAGGACAAGCTTAATTTCAGAATTACTTCAAAACAATAATGATGTATTACATTAAAGTACATTTGATGAGTTAGGATAACCGCTGATCAATCTTTTCAAGAACAATTTTTACTTAATAGAGTTTCAGTGTTCTCTATAATTAGCAACAGGGCATTAACTGTGCACATCACAGTTTATCAGTAAATATATGGAGAGGTTGATTTGTGTAGGAATAATGAACATATAAGAGTACTTCAGAACCATTTAATTCTGTAAATTGTAACTGGGTTATAACATTCCTTCTGAAATCTTGTTTATACAATTAATAGTTTAGCAAAACATTTTTCTTAGCTGTTACAAAAAGCAAACAAGCTCAGCCTAAATTTCTACAAATTCAGAATCCTTTAAATTAAATGAGCTGTTTAATTTTCATAAAACAGCACTTTTTTTTTCTTTCTGCTTCTTACCTTGCAGTTTTTCCCCCCAAATGGAAGGTGGCATCAATTGGAAGATGAGTTTTAATGATCTGTGGGAAGGCATTCCATTGGCCTTTTCTAAACCTGTGAACTGATTTTACTTTATTTATATCTGTTTAAGAAACTTAATTTGAAGATGTTTCTATTTAGATGGTTTTGTTTTCTGGATGATGAAGGAGAATACTCTATCACTAACTACATTACCCCTGCATGTCCTGGGAGGTATGGTCATAGAGAGATACTCTTCTCTAACAACCTGTCCTCCACAAGTCAGTGCTCTGGCCAGTTGATTGCACTTTCTTCTCTTCATCCAAACACATCACTGCCATAAGTTCCCTTTATCACCACTCTTTCTCCCAATCTGTCCCTCCTTTCTGCCTTCATCCTTGCAGCTACTCTTGCCAGTGCTCTCAATGCCCTTGCTTTTTTGTCCTTCCCTTTAATTGGGAGCTTGGATCAATATTGATCAATGTACTCTGCTTCCACAGGAGGGCCTTTTCCTCAATCAACATGCTGTCCATGGTCAATCGCAGCCTCTCTCATGGCTTCACTTCCTGGCCAAGGTCTGGTGACTCTCCTATTTAATTCTCTAGTCCAGTGGTCTCTTTGGGTCCTAAACACTTTTCATGGGCGCCTCCTAATTCCCCAAGGAAGACTAAACCCACCATCCTCCCAGATGCTCAAGCTGGGGACCTAGGTAACATGGGAGGCCCAGAGAGGTTAATTAATTTGTCACACAGCTTATAAGTGGAAGAGTCAGAGACTGAAGGACTTTCTCTTTCCACTGGTCCACATCTTAGCCTCTCTTATACTTAGGAGTAAGGACTAATTTTCTACTCATCTTCAGGTCTCTAGTCATACATAGCCCAGTGCTTAGCACACTATAAAATTCAGTAAATTTTTATTAAAACAAAGAATGCAAGTATCTTAGAGCATTCTCTTCCACTTCCTCACTATGTATGTAAGGAAATGAAAGCCAGAGGAATTAGAGCATTTTCTCAGAGCATTAGAGGCAGGCTCACTCTTATCACTTCATATACATCACCAGTTGACTAGGAATTGGATTGATTTCTCTTCTGCCTGTTCCATAATCAAGAGCTAATGGAAGAAGTAAGAAGATATGAGGAGAAAATCTAAAACAAAGTAAGATTATAAGGAAACAGAGCTGAGGGAATGCTCAGGGTCAGGAAGTGGGAAGTTTAGGAAAATTTACTTCCACATGTACTTACCTCACTCCTGGGCAGGGATAGATGACACTGCTACCTGACTGCATGGGTTTGTGTGTGCGTGCATGCATGTGTATATGTGTGTGCATATGTGCTAGTACTTTGTGTTTGATGCATATTGCCTAGCACTATTCAACTGCTGCTTGCTCTGCCAATGGGAATAACCAGAAGATTGGAGGTGACATGTGCGAGTATTAACCCTATGCTACACGTGAGGGTATGTGCTTGAAAAGTCTTGGCTCTTTGACATGCTCTTTGGCTTCCCACAACTTGCCTTCCTATCTTCCTGAGCAATTTTGCATACCTGCTTTGGGATATGTGGCAATAAGATCATTAGGTCCAGCCTGGAAGTACTGGATTTCATCCCAAAAGGCATACATGGCTTTGGTCAACAAAATTCCCTGTACATCATCCATTTTGGGGTGCTGAATTTGGCCTTTCTGCTCTGTGGCCATTGGGAAAAGGTATTCGTTTTTTTTTTTTTTTGGTAAGATTTTATTTATTTATTTGACATAGAGAGAGAGTGAGTGAGAGAGCAGGAGCAGGGGAGCAGAGGGAGAGGGAGAAGCAGGCTCCCCCCCCCCCGAGCAGGGAGCCTGATGCGGGGCTCCATTTGGGGACCCTGGGATCATGACCTGAGCCAAAGGCAGATGCTTAATCGACTGAGCCACCCAGGTGCCCTGTGGGAAAAACAAACAAAACAAACAAAAATAACAGAGCAAAATATTTTATTTTAGACAATGTAGATGGTCTCACTAGAGATGTTCAGAAATGTACAAGCTTGTAGCAATGTGCATGCAAGCTTGTCTGATTTGGGGGTGGTTCTAGCAGCCAGCTGGCTGGGAAGGAAATGCCTCACTGAAAAGAGAGGATGGGGGGGGGTATGATTTCACTTGCAGTGCTGTTGATTGTAGCTATTGATTGTAACTGCAATTTCTATTTTATCACATCATGAATAAGCACAATGGGAGATATTGTGTGTTAACTCCTGGCATGCTCTGAAATGGTTCACCAGAAGACCTAAGAACACATCTCATTGTGACTGGGCTGAGTAGCGTTCTGGCTTTCTTTGTAAGTGGATCAAGGGCCTGAAGCAATTTAAACTGGTCATGTGGGGTTAGGTAGCTTGTCTTTTCTTATTGTTCTTTCTTTCCTTTTTCCTTCCTTTCTTCTCCCTTCTTCTTTATAAATTAATCTTCATTGGAATCCTGCACAGTTTTACCATAGTTTTCTTTTGTTGAAAATTTCTGTAAGTATTCTTTTGGTGGGGTGGGGGGCAGGGAAGAAGTGTTTTGCCTAAAGATGACCTACATTTCCTGTACAGTTCAATTACTATATCATACCACTGATGTAATGTTTCATTTTCTTGATTCACTCTTGAGTTTTAAAACCATTACTAACAATTAGAGAAAAGAGTAAGTTTCCATTTTAAATTTAAAAAAATTTCCATATTATTCAAAATCAGTAAACTGTTTCCTATAACAACAAAACTTTGCACTTACTAAACAAAAATTTTATATCTTGCAGTTCACACTTCTTTAAATTTCACTATTTTAAATTCTGAATACAAACAAAAACTCTGAGAAGTCACAAAGAATGACAGAATTGGAGAAATTCAAATTTTGCTTCTTTGTTCTTACAATCACTATGCTATCATTGTTCTGAATCTACTACTGTTTAAACACAGGGATATTCATATACAGCAGAGACACAAACTGTACCTGAAGTGAACTTGAAGGATCCTGAACTGTAATGAATTTAACCCTGAAAGGAAGCAGGCCTAGCTGCATCTGTGTGTTAGTAACAGAGGCTGGCTCTATGCCTGGGTGTTCTCTGAATTAACTTCCATACAGAGTTAAATAGACATGAAACCAAACAGCAATCTAAAATTGCCAGCTGTGGGGGATATAGACAACTTTTTTACCCAATAAAAAGGTGTTAATTTGAAGTTACACAGATATGACTAAAACTTGGTAGTAACAAAGCAATTGTTTAGAATTTAAGGCTAATAGGGGCACCTGGGTGGCTTAGTCGGTTAGGCATCTGACTCTTGATTTTAGCTCAGGTCATGATCTCAGGGTTGTAAGACTGAGCCCCACGTGGGGCTCCTTGCTGGGTGTGGAGCCTGCTTGGGATTCTCTCTGTTCCTCTCTGCGTCCCCATCCCAAATAAATAAATAAATAAATAAATAAATAAATAAATAAAAATAAATATAATTTAGAGCTAATAGAAGATCTTCACCCTTCACCCCAGAGTATTTTATCACTGACATTGTTTAGAACTGCCAGAGAAGGGTGATAATAAAAAGCAGTCAGAATTTTAGTTGGCTTAATTCAGCATCTTATTGCCTTCTCCTGAGGCAAATTGCTTCTACTGCCCTTAGCTTTGGAATGCCACTAGTTGGAACTCAAAGTTGGGAATTTGTGATCGGAAATGTGCACACCTTCCTGAAGTTATTCATCTATGCATTCATTTGCTTATTTACCAAGTGTTTGCTGGACACCTGTTATGTACCATGCACTGCATTACATGCTGGGAGTAAAATGTTGAATAAGACATGGAACCAAATATTAATTTGTGATCAAGTGGGGGGATATAGACAAGTAAATCAACAAATAAATATGGAGCAACAGGGCTACAGCAGGGTAAATATGGGAAACCAGTGAAAAGGGCACGTAGCTTGGTAATGCGGGCCTCCAGAGGGCACAGCATTGCAGCTGATGCTATTTCCAAGTCTGACAACCATGCCTGGGCTAACTTTGTCAATGCTGCTCCTCTGTCTGTGTTTTCTGCTTTTACCAGGATACAACTCAGGCTCCTGAACGGACACCCTTGAACTTTCCGTTTCTGTAATTAAGCACTATGACTCCTAATCAGGTTTTTATCTTCTGGCATCCCCCTCCATGCGCTTTCCTTTTCTTCCTCACTACCAGGGATTGCATTTGGAGCATGTTTTTGGGGGGCTGACTGCCCCAGGACTGCCCTCAAGGTGTCCCTTCCATGGTAATCAGGTAGAACCCCAGAACCTAGCACAGCTGGAGCTTTCTTTGAATGGCTAGGACAGATGTCAGAGATTTCATATTATCAATATAGCTATAACCTAATATTTGCATATTTGTACCCAAGGTATTTTATATTACAGACTGAAAAAGTAGGATGTGCTTTCCAGAATAATGGAGACCTAAAAAATCCTTGCAGTATTCAAGTCTTTTACTTTATTAAGCCGCTTTATTTCTTACTTTGGAAAGAATGGTTGAGAAAATAGCATTAAACATGATGAGTCTAAAAAATAAAACTGGTACATACTATTAATAATCACAGAGACAGTGGTACCATAATTGTATACTTTTACAAAATGCTTTCAGAGATTCTTTGGGCTGGGCTGAAGGACTGAAGATCGCTTCCCCATTTTTGCCATCCACTATCTATGTACCTCTTGCTCAGAGTTCTGTGAAGAAATTTATTGATGTTCCTTTCATCTTTTGCCTATAGATTTAATCAATTCTCTCATTCTGAGCCACAGTGAAGTGGTTTTTCCAATCCCCCACAGTTCCTAGAAGAGGAAAACCAAGATGGGGTTGTCACTCTGATTGATAATTTCTGTGGCCCAACAACATGCCTGCCTTGCTCCACCTCCCCTTCAATGCACACCCATCCTCTGCAGCTCTCTGCTCTGACAAGGGCCTGGAGTGCTCTATGCAGGGGGTAGGCTCCTAGCTCAGGCAGACAATTCACACAAAGGCACTACTGCCTTGGCCGCACCTGTGGTATATTCACATAATGGACTACTGCACAGAAATGAAAAGGAATGAACTACTGACACAGCCCCAAGGAGGATCTCAAAACATTACATTGAGTGACAGTGGACATAAGAAGGTACATACTGTATGATTCCATCTATATGAAGTCCAAGAACAGACAAAATCAATCTATATTGACAGAAATAAGAAGGGTGGTTGTATCTGAGGGTCAAGATAGACAGGAAAGGGCCATGAGAAGGAACTTTTGAGACATGAGAATGTTTCATATCTTGATTGGGGTGCTGGTTATATGGGTGTATACATTTTTCAACACATTCAACTGTATACTTACTTCAGAGCTGTGCATTTTTTGTATGTAAGTTACATCTCAACAAAAAAAAAACTTTTGGGAAAAATGAGAATGAGATAGTACTGTATATGTATGTGCTTTTTCACTAAGCAGTAACTATTAAAATAACGTTAAAAAGGGGAAATACTCTGTCCTCCCTCTGCCTCTTCTGGAAAGTTGTGCAACAGAAATAAAAGCACTGGGACATAAGAACATACATACAAAGATGTTTACTGTAGCATTATTCATTAGGACAAAAAAAAGTAACTGTAGTGCCCTTCACTAGGGGAAAAGTTGGATGAGTTATGATGTATCTATCCATACTCTGGTACAACATGAGACCACTAAAAACAGTGAGCTACATGGACCTACATGCCTTGCCCTGGAGGGATGTCTGATATTCTGGTAAATGAAGGAGTATATTATGACCACATTTAGCTTTCATCATGGTATATATCTTTGTTTGCACATGTATGACCTGAGGGAATGAGGGTATATAGAAAGATAGGTATGTATGGATCTAAAGAAGGGCTTCTTGCTAAATCATTGCCATTGATTATCTGAAGAGAAAAGGAATGGCATTGTTTGGTTTGCTTCACTAGCATGGGATGCTGTTGTAGATTCTAAAATGCAACAAAATGCTTCTCTCTCTGTGCTCTCTCTCTCTCTCAAATAAAATCTTTAAAACAAAATAAACTAATAAATTAAAAAACAAAATAAACTAATAAATTAAAAAAAGAAGACAAGTTGCAAAGCAGTAGCACACATGGTTCCTCTGGTGTGAAAAAGATGTCCCTGTTTTTGTTTGTTTGTTTGTTTGTTTTTAGAGAGGGAGAGAGAAGGGGGAGGGGCAGAGGAAGAGAGAGAGAATTTTGAGTAGGCTCCACGCCCAGCATGGAACCCAACGTGGGCCTCGATCTTACAACCCTGAGATCATGATCTGAACAGAAATCAAGAGTTGGATGCTTAACTGACTGAGCCACCCAGATGTCCCAGAAGTCTGTGTTTTTAAACAGAGAGGGAGGGGACTTCCATACTGTTGGTGGTCTCTTCTGGGGAACAGGGTTTGGGTGAAGAAAACTTTTTAAAATATAATTCCATATTGATCTAATTTTTTACAATGACATATATTACTTTTTAAGTTAAAAAATGATAAAGTTTTTTTTCCCCTCAAAAAGTATTAGCTGGGGCACTTAGAATTCCTCTTTTGGGAACTGGAACTAAAAAATATTAAGAGAACAAGGCAGTGCTCAACAGTAGTTATAATTGAAGTCATGATGTAGAGCAGGTCTGAGCCATGATCAGGACCAAGGTATGAGCAGAAGCTGAGTGAGCAGAAGCTATAAAGTAGGAAAAAGGTGTAATGGACAGAGACAGGAAGCTGATCACTGGAGGAAGGCACTCATAGCAGACATGTGGAGGGCAGCTGAGTCCTCTAAGTGGTGGAGCCTTTGAGCAAAGAGCTGTACCCTTCTGCTCCTGAGGTCCTAATCCTGAGATCCAGGGATCCCCATGAGGTCTGGACCAATGGTTTCTCCTGCTCTTAACTACCTGTGAGAATACATTACCCTTACACCAGCACATGACCCCTCCTAGAAAGCCCCTCATACTGGGGCTGGCCAGAGGACTCTCTGTTTCTTGCAACCAGATACCCCAGAGAACTCTCTTCTGTAACAAGATCAAATCCCCATCTTATTAGCAGCAGATTATTTTTAATAGGCTAAATGTGCTGTCTTGAAACTAGTAAAACCTAACATCTTCTTGCTAAGAAGCAGACAATATATTACTAGACAAACTGAGTGTTTGATTTATATTTATATTTACATAGTATTTGAAGCCATACAAACCTTTTCTCATGAAAGGGGAAATGGACTGGTCCAGGATAGATTTAGGAACTGTGGAACAATTTGTCATGGGATTTTCTTTCATTTTCTCAAATGATGTCTCCTGGACAATCTTATCTAGCACTGTTTCATCCAAGTTCTTTCCCATGAACTGCATCACTTCCTGAATTTCATGCTTTGGATCCTGTGGTGACAGTAACATTGCATTGGAATGGGAGAAGGTATCAGGACACTCTTAAATTCTTTAGGCTGTCCCTCCCAGAAGCGCAGCCCTGAAATAGGCTGGAGTGGTTCTTCCAAAGGGCTTTTACTCACCCGTTTTATGTCCTCATAGAAGAGGAAGAGAATCTGGTATCTGTCTTTTATCTCCCACCATCCCTTCACATGGTCATACCAGGAACCCCAGCCCACTATAATAGACACAGGAAACAGAACAGTCTACAAAAGGATCACCCAAAGCCTCAGATATGTCCTGAGTCCTGATGTGTTTGAGTTGGAGGGTGATGTGGTATGGTACAGCCTTGGGGTAATTTATCCCAACATGCTACCTAAAGTGGCTTCATATTTATTGTGTATAATCATATATGCCCTGATATTGGGACAAGGATACCCTTTGGAATGCAGATGACTCTACAGGTCAAGTGACCCAGCATAAAGGCTTTCAAATCGGGTGAGAGGTTTTTGCTGGGACTGTGGGTATTCACTCTGAGCTCAGTCAGCCTGCTCCTCCCAGTCCCAGTCTGAGGTAGGACACGCCTAAGGAGGAACACAACCTTCTAAGGAATCAAATGTTATGCTTGATTCCTAGACTGAACCTACCTGAAGTGGGCATGCAAAGATGTGAAGGATTATTCTTTACCTTTTCCACTGATGAAGGTTTCAAAATACTCTTCCCAGGTACCAGGGTCAGGAAGAATTTGATTCATCCTTTGGAAATGGTAGTAGGAAACCATGCAGTCTTTGGCATTTCGAGCTACATAAAGGAACTTTGGGGTAAGGAGAGAGGTGGGTAAAAGATGGTATGAAAAGTGAATTTTCACAGAATTCACTCAGGTGAATTCCATGCCAAGAGCAGCTTTGTACACCTGGCTCAGCTCTCCTGTGCTGGCAGTTCGACTTGGCTGGTGAACCCCTCCTCCTCTGGCTGTCTTTGCTTCTCTGCTGATTCTCCTCTATTCCAAACTCAGTCCTAGTAAGTAACCTGACTCCTGATTGCCCCTTTAGTTGTCAGGTTCCGATCATTCTGTAGCAACTATGGCATCAGACAGCAACTTCCACATGCATGCTGATGATCCTCCTAATACCTTAATCTCCATTTCCTGGAAAAGCAGGATGCTTCATGGTCTTATTTTTTCCCCTGTTCTCATCAACTATTATTTTCATCTCAGATCACTTCAACTCTTGCTCTACAAAGCATCCTGTTTAGGTTTCATTTTGACAACAACCTTGTATCCTTCTACCCTCCCAGCCTTTCACTATCCAAATCTGACCTTTAATCTCATCATGACTGCTAAGTACTTGACTCACATTCTGACAGCATCATCCTGAGCTGGCCTCATTGACTAGCTACCTTGGATCTGTGACTAGTCATTTCATGGTGATGCTGGTTTTTTACCCTAAAACGGTTCTCAACTGGGAATGATTTTGCATGCTAGGGGACATTTGGCAATGCCTGGAGGTATTTTTGCTTGTCACAATTGTGGGTGCTACTTGCATCTAATGAGTAGAGGCCAGAGATGCTGCTCAATATTCTACAATACTCAGGGCAGCCCCTTGCCCCACCCCACCAAAAAGAATTATCTGGCCCAAAATGTCAATAGTGCCATTTTCCATATTCTGATGCTTTGAATCAGAAGCATTGCTGACCTTGCTGGGGCCTTGCTGACCCTGGATGGTCTGCCCCTACCAGTTTTAGCTGGTTACTACAGATAGTAACAACTCACTATCAAGCTCACTTTTTACATGCAAGCCAACCAGTCCCGAGCCTATGCCTCCCCTGTTGGGCTCTCACACTCTGGGCCACTGTCCACTTGCTCTAATCACCTTCCTCAGTCCCTGGGGAAGAGCCACCTGAGGGCTGGCAAACCAGAGACCTATCATTGAATTTTTATAGCAAATGTTATATATTGTTTCAGTTACAGAAATCCTATTTATTTAATTTAATAAGAAATTCCATTTTAAAAATAGTGTCCTTTCTTTTATTTTTGATTCAATCTTTCATTTACTTACACAACTTCAACATTCTTCTTATATTTCTATATCTGATCATTTTAATATCTGAAATCCTTGAGGTGTAACCCTGCTGTTTGCACTTTTTGCACACTGTCTTTCTTGTGCTGGCTTGTTCCTTTGTGTATTTTGTAATGTGAGGCGTGAACACAAGCGGGAACTCTGGCTGCCCATGCTGAAGCTGTGTCCTCCCCATGTTTGTTTCTGCGGGCCATCCTGGGGGTGCTGGCAATGGCAACCACCTTATGCTAGTTTCTCAGCTTGGGGCTTCTTGGACAATGCAAGAATTACAACATTGAATCTCCTCCCTTGAGAGAGGAGGCCTATGGCCACACATTTTCAGGGCAGCTGAGAGTCCAGGTCAAGACAAAGAGGTTTCCTGGCGTCTGCCTTGGCCCCCTCCATGCATCCATTGAGGATGAAGCCCTTCAGCTGTCCCACCTTTGGTTCCTCACTTTTCTGGTTTCTTCTGCTCTGGGCTTGGACCCCGTGCAGTCACTGAAACTCACGCTGCTGGATTCTCCAGGTCATCAAAGAACCCACAGCACAGCTCCAATCTCAGTGACCTCTTCTCTAGTTTCAGCTCCCTTTATTGTGGAACTTAGGGATTCCTTTACTCTCTCTGGATCTCAGTTACACATTTACAAAGGCAACTTGTTATGTGTTATGTGTTATTGCTAGGTGTTTCATACAGAAGGTTTCAGGGCACTTAGTGGTCATAATCCAGAAATGGAGGTTCTTGTTCCCTTATACAACTTTACTGAAAGGACTCCCATAATTGCTATTGTTCCCTAGAAATACGCCCTTCTAAGCCTTTTGTTCCCTTCATTCCCACCTTTGAGAAAACTTTCTTACCAATGCTCGCTGACATCTCAGTTTCTTCCCTTGCCTCCATTCATTGTACAGCTGCTCACTTGTTATTCATTCAGCAAACACATTTTGAACATCCTCTATGTGCCAGGAACTGATTAGGCATTAGAGTGCAGAATAAATAAAGTCCCAGAATAAATAAAGTGAAGAGCCCAGAGTTTACCAGAGGCTGAGGCCAAGTGTTTCCCTTAAGAAATATTGCTCCATCTATTTACCGTTTTAAATGATCTTCAGGGCTTTTTTTTTCCCCCCTCAGTTTTTCTTCTCTGCTCTATTATAAGTCTTAATTGCCCACACCCTTGTGTCACTGTGGACACTCATTATCTCTAGTTCTCTCCAAAAATTCAGTCTGGCTTTTACTTCCATGTCTTGCTTGCAATCATTCAGGTAAATATCCTGCTGAGTATAGATAGAACTTTACATTTTCTCTTATTGCTGATCAACAGTCAACACTTCAGAGATGGTGAAGGAGCAAATATGATGACACTGTAGGGACTGGGGGATTTCCTCCCAAGAGACCTAATCTCTCACCTGTCTCCAGGGAAGCTGTTGCTGTCTTACCTTGCAGTTGTTTTCCCAGAAAGACGGAGGCAACAGCTGAGTTGGAAGGTGAGTCCTTAGTATCCGTGGAGAGGACATTGCTTTGGCTTTTTCCACCCCTTTAAAGTAAATCAAGAGGAAACATCTGCATAGTACAGATACTGCATGGGGGAACTTATATTCCGGGGTCTGTCCAGAATGTCCCATCACCTCCCATCTTTCTCCTTATCTCTTGACTTTCCTTTGGGATTTTGAGATTACCATCATGTCTGTAGACCCCTACAGCTTGAGAGCTAGAAGGGAGCTTATATTAATCTGTCACTTTCAGGATGAGGAGATGGAAGCTGAGAATGGACAAGCTAGGTCTTGTGGAAGGGCAGGGGGAAGGGGTGCAGAGCACAGGCCTTTCTCACCTCCCAGCCAGTGCCCATCCCTGCGTGTCTGCAGCAGGCTGCCCATGTACTTGGCCTATGTGCTAGTCACTTGTTTCATCTCTAAAAATATATGTACTTGATGGCATGTGAGTCATGATTTCCACTCTGTGCTCTAAAACATTGGGCACCTGCTTTGTGCAATCATTGTGTTAGACTGAGGTTAGGGGATGTGAGATAATAGAAAATTTATATTTGTCTCTGCTGCTGCTTCTTGGCATAGAGCTCCTGAAACCCCTGTTGATAGGGGTGGTTGGGGGTGTCGTTCTTTTTTTTTAAAAAAAGATTTATTTATTTGAGCGAGCGATCGAGTGAGAGAGAGAGAGAGCAGGGGGAGGGGCAGAGGGAGAAACAGAATTCCAAGCAGACTCCCCGTTCACTGGGGAGCCTGATGTGGGGTTTGATCTCATGACCCCAAGATCAAGACCTGAGCTGAAATCAAGAGTTGGACGCTGGGGGCACCTGGGTTGCTCAGTCGTTTAGCTTGGGTCATGATCTCAGTGTCCTGGGATCGAGCCACCTGTCGGGCTCCCTGCTCAGCGGGAAGCCTGCTTCTCCCTCTGCTTGCCACTCCCCCTGCTTGTGTTCCCTCTCTCACTGTCTCTGTCTGTCAAATAAATAAATAAAATCTTAAAAAAAAAAGAGAGAGAGTTGGACGCTCAACTGACTGAACCACCCAGGTGCCCTAGGGGTGTCCTGTTCTAATGAGGTGACTCCAGGGGGTGCTCCTGGATGGGGGCTGGTCACCAGCAAGACCAGCCATGATTAGAAGCTTAGAATTTTCAGGCCTACCCCCCATTCTCCAGAGCGGGGAGAAGGGCTGAAAATGGAGTAAACGATGGATCATGCCTGCCTGATGAAGCCCCCATTAAATCCCCAAAGTCCAGAATTTGGAGAGCTTCCCAGTTGGTGAACACATGGAGATTGAAGGGAGTGGTGCCTACAGAAGGCATGGAAGCTTCTCATCCTCTCCCTATACTTTGTCTGGGGCATCTCTCCCATCTGGCCAAGGAGGGGCTTGTGGCAACCCCTGATTAGTAGTCAAGTTGGACGGAAGTGGGTAACCTGGGGACCTACTACTTGCAGTTGGCACCTGAAGTGCAGGGAGAGCAGTTTCATGGGACTGAGTCCTTAACCTGTGGGATCTAATGCTATCAGCAGGTAGGTAGTGTCAGAATGGAGTTGAGTTGTAGGACACCTGGCTGGTGTCAGAGAGAATCTGTTGTTGGTGTGAAGGACATCCCCTCCCCAGCCCACACACACAAACTGGAATTGGGGCCTGAACCTAATGCAGGGGAAAAGGCAACAAAGTTAAAGGAGACATGCTCCTTCTCTCTAAGAAGCTTCCATTCTAGTGGAATCAGAGGCTCATGCAAAGTGAGCAGAGTTAGTGCTGAGAAATGAGTCCACATCAAAAGTTAGGCTCTGAAGCAGCCTTGCACACTGGCCTTCCACATCTCTTCTCCCCTGAGTGCTTGGTTTTCCAAAGATGGGTGTGGGGTAGAAAGGAAGGTGTGGAGGAAATGCCTCTCTTAGCCCCTGACAGACATCCTGGGAATGCTGTTTGACTTTTAAAAAGCTGGATCCCAGGGAAGGTCACTGTCAGTGCAAACTGCCCTCTGGCTGATATAAATTGTACATGTGGTCTGTCTGAGCATATGGCTTTGGTTATTCTCCCAGGCCTGGCGAGGAGGAAGAGTCTCTGCAGGTCCCAGTAAAGAGAAGGAAGACAGGGCCCTTCACCCTAGGAAGGAGTAGGTCTGGAACTGGTCTTGTTCCCTATACCTTAAAATGTAAATGTTCCCTGGTGCCTTCAAATTTTTGTTGCTTTTGAGCAGCTCAGACCCTGTGCCTCTTCTGTTTGGAAACCTTCTATACTCAAGGTGATTTTTCACACTTGCTCCCCAAGCTGTATGTTTGAGGGGCGGGATTCAGGGTGGTGTTGAAAGGATGTGCTTCATTCTGGTCATCTTTGATTTTGCTTACTTTGTATGTTGAGAATCCTTAATAGTTTTTAAAAATAGTGGTAAAATACATATAAAGTAAAATTTGCCATCTTAATCCTTTTAAGAGTCTCATGCTCTACCGACTGAGCTAGCCAGGTGCCTCATCTTAATCCTTTTAAAGAGTACAGCTCAGTAGTGCTAAGTGCATTCACTTTGTGGTGTAACAAATCTCCAGAACTCTCCATGTTGCAAAACTGAAACTCTGTACTCTTTAAACACTCACTCCCCATTGCACCCTCCCCCAGCCACTGGCAGTCACCCTTCTTTCTGATTCTGTGATTCTATGACTTTGACTACTCTGGATACCTCTGGATACCTCATATAAGTGGAATCATACAGTGTCTTTTTTTGTGACTGGCTTATTCCACTTAGCATAATATCCTTAAGGTTCATCCATGGTGTAGCAGGTGTCAGAATTTCCTTCCTTTTTAAGGCTGAATAATCTTTCACTGCATGTATTTATCATATTTTACTTATCCATTCATCTGTCCATGGACACTTGGGTTGCTTCCATCCTTGGCTGTTGTGAATAAAGCTGCTATGAACATGAGTGTGCAAGTTATCTTTTCCAGTCTCTGTTTTTAATTCTTTTGGGCATATATTCAGAGGTGGAATTGTTGGATCATAGGGCCCAATAATTTTTTTTAATAAAAAAATCTTGGTACTGAAAAGAAAAATTGGAAAACCACTGGTCTATACTTAAAGTCCATATTCCTTATCAAGACCTGTAAAACTGTCCTGTCTCTCGCAGCTTCCACCATGTCTCCTGCTCACACGTTACCTTTCAGAGCTATTTACATTTGTCCTGCTGTTCCAGGCCCCTCATCTTTCTTGTCTACATCTCTGGGCTTGCTCTTTAGGAGTCTCTCCAGACACTTCCACTGTTAGCAATATGGTGGCCCTGATACTATGAAGACCTCTCCTGTTATAAAACACTTGCAAAATCTGACTAAAACATCACAAACATCCTTTAAGTGCATAACCATCCTTTAAATGCAAGAAACTAAGGAGGTTTTCCAGGGGTCCAGGTGAGAAGGAAGAAGAAGAGAGAGGAAGGTTGTGATGACCTGAGCATGTTTGCCCCTCAGTTCTGGGGCCCAGTGACCCCTGAGTGGGAAGGAGGCTTCTTAGGCTTGGGCTTTCCTCCTCTACATGCAGTCCTCCTGGCAGGCTTGACTGGCCTCCAGCTTCAAAATTTGCTGCCAAAGAACCCCTAGAGCAGAGAGGGATTTTGCAGGTTTAGCGTTTTACATAGAGCATTCCACCAATGTTTTCTTTACAGGTTCAGGTAAATTATACATTTTCTCTTCTCTCTCTCTCACTCTCTTCTCTTTCTGTCTCACATCAGTCCCCAGAAGAGCTGGTTGGGATGGTCTCATTCCCTTGTCACTCTGCCATGAGTGCTCTCAGCCTCAGGGTT
The DNA here is from genome assembly GCF_011800145.1 of Mirounga leonina. Taxonomy (NCBI): domain Eukaryota; kingdom Metazoa; phylum Chordata; class Mammalia; order Carnivora; family Phocidae; genus Mirounga; species Mirounga leonina. The sequence goes on along the minus strand of NW_023270305.1, from coordinate 78,754,456 downwards.
GAGAAGTGCAGGAGAGAGTGTCCATGAAAACACCTGAGGTTACAAAGTCTGTTCCCGAGCCTGACCTGTGGAAGAAGGCGGCCAATGGAGTCATTTCTGGCCCTTCTCATCTGCACAAGGAGCTTGCAGTCTGGCAGGAGAGACACAGCAACAGCAGTAGCCTCTTGTAACTGCAGGTGTCACCTTCTCCAGGCATTGGTCTTCCAGCACATTCTTCACCCTGACCATGGTGTCCTATGCTAACCTCCACCCAACATACCCACTGCTTGTCACCATATAGTCTGCATTTGCCTCCTCTGTTGGACCATGAATTATTGAGGGCAAGTGGAGGTGTGGAGTCTTAGAAGTGCAGTCCAGGGCATGTATTATAAATACTTGTTGAGCTGGGGGGGTTGTAACCTGTATACAGTTAGTTCACACACACACACACACACACACACACACACACCTTTTCAAAATTTTCCCAGCCCTGCTCTCATTAGGTCACATATGCAATACCTTTGATGTCAAACAGCTCTGTAGCTGAGAGTTGGAGCAGGGGGTGTGGAAGGAGGCCGGGGAGGGAGACTGGCCATGTGGGACACAAGTTTGCACTACATCCAGCAGTGTCCACCCACTCCTGAACCCTCTGAGGGTGGTTGGTATACTTGGCCAATAACCATTAGTCTATTTCAGCAACCACCTTGCCCTCCTAATGGTAGCCCTTACCTCTGGTGGCAGGGACCATCTACCCTGAAATAAAACCACTGCCCAGTCGAGTCTCCACCTGGCCTCTGTCTGTTTGTAGCTGGAAAGACCATAAAGCCTGTAACTGTCACCTTTTTGGACATGGGGCACCTTGGTTTTTAAAGAACCATCTTGTTTTGTATATGATGTGCCATGCTGGGCTCTTGGTTATCATCCTTTCTTGAATTCTGCAGCTGCTGGCATTGCCTTGAGAGAAATTCTATCTTGTTTCTTATGCTAACTTAGTGGCTGCCCACTCTGCCCCCCACTGCCAAGGATGCCTCACTAGAAATCATGCTTAGGCTTTTTGCTCTCTCTTTAATGTCCCAAACTGTCAGAGGTAAGACAATGGTGGCACAGTGGGATGTAGAAGTGAGATCAAAAGCTGGGCATGGATGACCCAGGGAACATATGCCCTTGTGGGGCAAAAGATTTAGCCTAAGAAGTGGTCAGTAATAACTAACACGTAAATAGGATCTACTCTGTAGAGTAGGAGACATTATGGCACTTAGACTTAGGCACTGCTCTAAGCTTTCTACACACATTAACTTATTTAATCCTCACAATGACTTTTCGAGGTAGGCACTAATTCTACTGACACCTTGCATCTGAGGAAACTGTAACAGAGAGAGGGTAAGTAACTTCTTAAAGGTCACTGAGCAGATGGTGGCATCAGGACTTAAACCCTGGTAGTCCTTAACCATTATACCATCCTGCTGCTCAAGGGATCAGAATACCAGACACCAATAAAAATGGAAGGCCCTGACTACACACAGAGTGGGATTACAGTTAAGCAGGCAGAGCGGGCCCTGTGTGGGGGGGGTCAGAGCCCCACACGTAGTTCAGAAAAGGGGTCAGACCGGGCACTGGATTGCTAAGCTATTGGTCAACCAGACAGACAGGAACTGAGGACCAGAGGAGTCTGAGCAGCTGGGTAAGTAGAACCATAAGGACAAGCAAATGCCTCAAGGCTGTTCTAACTTGGATGCACCCTTGTGCTGGTTTCAGGTATTATGGGTGTCAGATCAAGAACTTCTCTATCTCAAGGCATTCGTAGATTTATCAGACTTTTATCCACAATTGCTCCAAGTTAGACTTCAACACTAGAGTTGTATTGCCTATAATTTTGTAGCTCTAGCTAGGTGTGTTTCCACCTGAAACATAGAGAAGTAGGCCTTCCTCCTATCCTTGTTCTGTAAAATGCTTCCAGCAGCTGCCAGTTACCTGGAATGGCTTCTTTGGGCTTCTGGTTGTCTTTTTGTCATTTTTTTTGGTTTGAAGAAAAAAATTTCTAGGTTGAGTATTACCCTAAAAAGTTTTCCCTACAGAAAGAAATAGTTGGCTGCAAATGCATTATGTTTGCTAATTATCTGGCACTTCCTTGACTGCACTGAGCATTTGTATGGGTGGAGTAAGGAGAAGAGTGAATTGTTCCATAAATAGCTCTCCAACCTCTCTGTGTGTTCTACAGCAGAGGGAGCATTTAAGAAGAAAATAAGGCAGATTCCTTTTTACTTGGTGATTCACTTTTGGCAAATAACCTTAGGTAATATGTAGAAAGAATCAAAGAGGAAGAAAGGAGGAGGAAACACATGGTGACAGAAATGAGAGTGAGAGTGAGAGCAAGAGAGAGAGGAGAAAAAAGAGACAAAACAGAGGGGAGAAGACAGAGACAGGAGAGAGAAGAAGAGAAAGGAAGAAGGAGAGCCACCAGGATGCCCTTCAGTAGGTGAATGGGTAAATAAACTGTGGCACATCTAAGCAATGCAATAGTAATCAGCACTGAAAAGAAATGAGCTCTCAAGCCATGAAAAGACATGGAGGAAACTGAAATGCACATTACTAAGTGAGAGAAGCCAGTCTGAAAAGGCTACATACAATATGATTCCAACTATATGACATTCTGGAATAGATAAAACTGTGGAGACAGATCTGTGACTGCCAGGGATTGGGGAGTAGGGAGGGTGAACAGGTAGCACACAGAGGATTTTTAGGGCAGTGAACTACTCTGTATGGTAGTGCAGTGCTGGATCCGGGTCATTGTACATTAGTCCAAACCCATAGAATATACAATATCCAGGACAAATCCTAATGTGAACTATGGGCTTTGAGTGATTATGACATGTCCGTGTAGGGGCATCAATTGTAACAAATGCACCACCTGGGGGAGGGGCGAATATCGATAATGGAGAAGGCTGTGTGTGTGTGTGGGAAATCTCTGCCTCTACTTTGTTGTAAACCTAACATTGCTCTAAAAAATAAAGTCTTAAAAGAAGAGAGAGAAAGGAGCTAGAACAGGAAGGGAGGAGCTCTCACCAGAGGGCTGGGGCGGCCGAGCCCACTCAATGAAAGGATGGCAGTGTTGAATGATGGCTCTCTGACATTTCTCCACATCTCCATTCTGCTCAATCATGTCCACAATTTCCTGAATCTATGTGGTCCCTGGGGCCCAAGTGGAAAGGGCGAGAAGAAGAAACCAGTTAGACAATCAGTCTTAAGTGTCCTGGGGAGAAAAGGGGACATGTAGACTGATCACTTTTGGTTCAACCTCCCCTCAGGTCAGGATCCTGTCAGCTACAACAGATGGATGTTCATGTGGGAAAAACCCACAAGGTCTCTATGGAGAGAAGGGGCAGCAGAGGCAAAGCACATGACACTGTCACCCAAGAGCAGCCCGTGACAGAGCCCAGCAGGCTGGGTCCTCTAACCAGGGACAATTATGCTTGACCCTGGATAAACCCAGGACACGAGCATCCCGAGATCACCTCGTCATGGTACGGTGAGAAGGAGCAGCTCTCCTTGAATGAGTGCAAACACTGTATGAAGGGGGATTCTAACTGATGTGAGCTACCTTTGCTGACTCCACAAGCCGGAGTCTGGTTGTCCCCCTGGCCCCTCTGTCACCTGATTTAGGGTAGGTACAGATGAGGAGATCATCTGGCTTGGCCTCAAAGTTCTGGATGTGGCTCCAGTTGTCCACAGTGCTAGCCTGCAGGGGGACCCCTGCAACCTCTCAGTTGTAGCTGTCCCTCCAACGCTGTAGCCAGGGCCATACTGTCTTGCAATGGGAGGGGGAGTCCATGAGGGCAGAGGATAGAAGGGACTTTTAAAACAATTGTGGTAGGGGCGCCTGGGTGGCTCAGTCAGTTAAGCAGCTGCCTTCGGCTCAGGTCATGATCCCAGGGTCCTGGGACTGAGCCCTGCATTGGGCTCCCTGCTCAGCGGGGACCCTGCTTCTCCCTCTCCCTCTGCCTGCCTCTCTGCCTACTTGTTCTCTCTCTCTATCTCTCTGTCAAATAAATACATAAAATCTTAAAAAAAAAAAAAAACAATTGTGGTAAAATACACATAACATAAAATTCACCATTTTAACCATTTTTAAGTACACAGTTCAGTGCCATTAAGTGCATTTCCATTGTTATGCAGCCATCACCAACATCCATGTCCAGAATTTTTCATCTTCCCAAAATGAAATTATGCCATTAAACACTAACTCCCCATTGCCCCTTTCCCCCCATCCCCTCTACTTTCTGTCTCTATGAATTTGTCTACTCTAGGTCCTGCATATAAAGAGAATCACACACTATTTGTCCTTTTGTGATTGGCTTATTTCTCTCAGCATAATGTCTCCAGAGTTCATCCATGTTGTAGCATGGGTCAGAATTTCCTTCCTTTTTGAGGCTGAATAATGTTCCATTGTGTGTATATGCCACATTTTGTTTGTTCATTCATCTATACATGGACACTTGGGCGGCTTCCAACTTTTGGATTTTATAAATAATGCTGCTATGAACATGGGTATGCCAATATCTCTTTGAGATCCTACTTTCAATTCTTTGGAATTGGAATTGCTGGATCATATGGTAATTTTACGTTTAAGTTTTTGAGAAATTGCCATGCTGTTTTCAATAGTAGCTACACCATTTAACATTCCCACCAGAAAGGCACGGGTGTTCCAATTTTTTCACATCCTTGCCAACACTTGTTATTTTCTGTTTATTACCTATTTTATTTATTAAGTACATGTTTTCAAAAATTTTTAATTTCTACGATAGCCATCCTTATATAGGTATGAGATGATATTCCACTGTTGTTTTGATTTTCATTTCCCTAATGATTAGTGATACTGTGCATCTTTTCATGTGCCTATTTGTCATTCATATATCTCTTTTGGAGAAATGTTCATTTAAATCTTATGCCTATTTTTAGAATCAGGTTTTTTGCTTTACATGCACAAAATGAGGAAGCCAGGAGAAGTGGGCCATATTACTCCAGAATAATTGGCTATTGAGATAGCCATGTGCTGGGCTTAGTGCTCAAACTCATTTTAACTGTTGCATAAAATAAGTGCCAGGACTTTAGAGCTGAAAGGATCTTTATAGGAGATGTAATAGTACATATTTATTGGAAATTGAATAAAAGAATCTGGCCCAGCCTTTCCAAGGAGTGGGTGAGAGGGAGTTAGTGCCACGTAGTGAGGTTTGTTTTCAAGGTGGCTTCTACTTTCAGAGTGAGTCAAGTCCCTTAGAATGGAGACTAAGTTTCAGAAAATGAAAGATGAACCATTTCTGAAAAAAAATTTCAAGTGTAAGAAGCAGCTGTGTTGACAATATGTCAAAGAAAGTAGTTTGGGTGATACTGAAATTATTGTGTGATCAACTTTGAGAGGAGGGAAGAGAACTAACATTCCATACAGCCCTCCTATGTTAGATCTAAAAAGCTTTTCTTTTCTCTTTTAATTCATATTATGATTTTACTAGGAAGGAATAATTAGCACTCATAAATATGAGGGAGATAGGAGTCACATGATCAATGACTTGTCCAGGGTTGTAGCCAGTGTCTTTCTGCAAATTCCACTTTCTTTTTTTAAAAAACTACCCCTCCCATTTTTTATTGTGAGCATGTATATGTACCAGAAAATTTGGAATAAGCCCAAATGTATGAAGAAAAATTCATCACCTAGGAATTATTATTTTGATGTATTTACATCTGTCTTTTTCAAATATATATATTAAGGGGAACACACAAATATAATCTATACTATAAATATACCACAAAAAGATGGGGCTTGGAGAGCTTCCAGGCTGATGAACACGTGGAGCTGCTGGGAGGGTGGTGTCCCTGGAGAGAGAATGGAAACTCTGTACCCCTTCCCACATACCTTGCCCTATGCATCTCTTCCATCTGGCTGTTCCTGAGTTATATCTTTTATAATAGTCCAGTAATCTAGTAAGTAAAGTGTTTTCCTAAGTTCTGTGAACCACTCTAGCAAATTACTCAAATTCAAGGAAGAGGTCATGAGAACCTTCAATCTAAAGGCAGTTGGTCAGAAACACATGCTATAACCTGAACTTGTGATTGGTATCTGAAGTCAGGGTTGGGGGGCAGTCTTGTGGGACTGAGCCCTTAACCTGTGGGATCTGATGCTGTCTCCAGATAAAGAGTGTCAGAATTGAGTTAAATTGTAGAACTGCCAGTATCCAGAGAATCTGAGGATTGCTTGGTGTGGGGAACCCTTTCCTCCCCGACCCATATCTGGTCACAGAAGTATAAAGTATGCTATTTAAGTAGCAGAAAGGAGAACACAGGTTGAGTTTTTCCTTTACAGGCACAAAGGCACAAAAATTGCCACTTGTCCTAGGATTACTCCTCCTGGAGCTCAGAGACCTGGTCCAATCCCCCCTCCATTCCCCTACAAGCTCATCATGTAGGGGAAGATCTGGGTGGGAAGGAGAGTTGGGATTATAGGACAGGGATTTTGGAGATTTTTGCCTCTGGGTCCTGAGTTTCTAGGCTTTACACTGTTAGGTTGTTGTCTGTTGGTTACAAATACCTTTATTATTTTTTTTGTTTTAATTTTATTTTATGTTAATCACCATACATTACATCATTAGTTTTTGATATGGTGTTACCTTTTATTTTTTAGGTTCCTTAATATAGTCTCTGGCTTTAATCACTTCTATCTGTACAGCAGTACCTACATTACCATAGTAAAAATAAAAAAAAATTGGTAAGTTAAGGATTTTTTTTAAGCCATATTCTTACCTTCAAGTTCCAGCTAAAAATCAGCAGCCCAAAGGCCTGATCAAGGGTCAGTGGGCACATAAAGTGCATTTCAAGGAAGCAGGGCAGTGTTCCCTGGGTATGGCAATTGCAGAGGCTCAAATTACTGCTGTGTCTGAGGCACGTGGGTCCTTTAGCAGGTAAGGGAGCACCCTTTTGGTGGTGCTCTGGCCATCAGTGCCGTAAAGTTGGAGCCATTCCTGTTAAGAACTGGTACTAAACAGGAACAAGACCTGTGACCTCGCCTGAGGTGGAAGAGATGTAAACAAGGTCAAATGTGGCTTTGACCTCTCTGCAAATCTCAGTTCCCTTGAGTTTATGCAAACTTGAGGGCTGTTTGGACAAACATACTATTCCTTCCTCTGAGTTCACTGCCCAGCATGTGTGCACGCCTGTCGGTAACTGAGCTTGGCAGCAGAACCTGGATTTCATGCTGCTGTAGCGACTCTGTCTGGCAGAGAATCTAAAACACCTGGACCTGTGGGAAAGTGGAAACTTGGCTTCAGGAGCAGATGCATCCAGCTCCAAATAGACTCTTGCTCCTTTAGTGTTCTTCCTTTGTTTGGCTTCTTAGCCTGACTCACCTTCTGCATGTGGGTGACAATTCCTGTCTCCAACTAATGTTTTAAGATTAAAAACAGCAGTGTTAATGAAAACACCTTGCCTAGTACATAGTAAGTGCTTTAAAATGCTGGTTCATCTTGCCTTTATTCCCAAACTGTAATCAGTAAAACCTAAATGCGTAGAGGACAGAACCAAAGTCTAGGGCCTAGCTAAGTGTGTATTTATTTATACTTTGCCTTGTCCTACAGAGGGCATACTTTCATGGAGGCAGATTATATTCCCTTGTGCCTTTGGCTATCTGGAAATTGAATCCCTGTGTTAAATAATCTCTGATACTACAGTTCTGCCAATTTGCAACCTTATTTATGACACAATGCTTTTCTTTCTGGAATTTAAGTATAACCAGGCACCCTAACCACCTCTCCTGCTAATGTCTTCTTGTCTTCTTTGACTGAATCTCATAATGCTTCTTCACTGACACCTCTTCCTCCTGTTTTCCAAAGTTTTTTTTTTCTTTCTATAATCTCAGCCTATTTTTCTTCATTCTGCTCTCTTCTCTTTGACAACCTCACTTACTCCAGTGCTCTTAATCTTGGAGCCTTGGCTGACTCATAAGTTCTCAGCACTAACTCACAATCTTTCTCTGTGAAGTCCCTCATTTCCAACCACCTGCTAAGGTTCTGCCAATATGAGAGCTGCCTGGCACTGCACGCTTTGCCTGCCCCACGCTCTCTGCTGGTCATGGTAGCACCATCATCCACAGGAAGCATCACCTTGGACTAAGGATGGGGAAGGCACCCTAGTTAACAATGTCAGTTTAATTTAACGTACAGTTACTGAATGCAACTGTAAGCAGTGAATAAACTGCTTACAATCCTTAAGTCAAAGAATTTTTAGTTAGAAACTACTGTGCATGCCTACTTCTTCCACATCCACAGCAGATGAAGTGTAACATTGCAGAACTTTCTAGCAGATCTGTTTACTTCTGGCCTCTTTTTGTCTGGTCTCCCATGCACTTAGCATATAAATTAAGTTTTTTGAGTTCAGATCAAGTTATCCCCTGGTTGTTTATGGCCCAAAGTCTGAATGCTTTTAACGTAAACTACCTGATATCAAGATTTATTATAAGAGCATATTAATTAAGGCAGTATGGTATTTGTGCAAGGACAAATAGTTCGATGAGACAGCAGAGAGAGTCTACAAACAAAACCACATAGAGACAGCCATCAGGTTTACGAAGAACATGTCACTGCAATGGAGAAGAAGAAAGTATGACCTTTCCAATAAATAGTGTTGGAAATTGGATATCCAGCTGGAAGAAGCTTAATTCTCACCTCATCATATACCATACATGAAAATCAATTCTAGGTGGTTTGTAGATCTAAATGTGAGAAGTAAAACAATAAAGCTTTTAGAAGGAAACATGAGAGGACATTTTTATGACCTTTGTAAAAGCCAAACTTTATTAAATAGACTAAAACAAATATATACCATAAAGGAAAACAATTACAAAATTGTATTAAAATGAAGAACTACGTTCGTCAAAAACATGTTAAGAGAGTAAAAAGGTAATCTACAAAGTAGGAGAAGGTATTTGTCAAAAGACTCATATCCAGGTTATACACAGAACTCCTTCAAGTCCATGAGAAAAAGACTAACAATACAAGAGAAAAATGGGCAAAAGTTTTGAACAGATACTTCACAAAAATGACATGGCCAAGAAATACATGAAAAGATACTAACATCAGTAATTACTAGAGAAATAGATCAAATCTATAAATTAATAAATTAAGATTTAAAATAAATTAAATAAAAAATTAAATCACAAATGCAACTACCCAACCACCAGAATGTGTAAAAGTAAAAAGACAGGATTTATCATGTTTTGGGATGATGAGTAACTAGGATCCAATTACAGGTGCCTTTTCTTTCTGCTGTTCTATATTTTCCAAATTTTCTACTGATTTTATGTTCTTTTGTAATCAGAATATAATATTTTTCTCCAGAGCATACTCTTTTTTTATTTTTTAATGCTTCTCAGCTCTGCATCTGAAACCAAGGTTACCAGCAGAACTAGGGGATCTCTGTAAATAAATATGGTGGGTTTACTTTGGTTCCTCAGAGTACATGGGGTAATTTCATAGAAACAGGTTGTGGAGAGTAAACTGGAGGGTGGAATTTTTGACTTCTGAAGGAAGAACTTCAGGAACATGTTTTGGGTTGGTGCATCACAACAGGTAGAATGTGGATGACTCCCATGGTAGTGGGTCATTGTCCCTCTCAGTCTAACAGTTTATAGGGTCAGTGACAGGGTCTTGGTCACTGCTGCTGTTTCTGCGGCCTCAGTTCTTCTAGGACTTCCTACTTTGATATACTTCTTTCCAGAAATTGTTATAGTCGTTGGCTGTCCCAAGTACACAGCAGACTTACCTAGGCTGGTATTTTATCTCTGGATGTCAGCCAATATGAGTAGAGTTGTTGTTTCTTTGTTCTGTTTTGACATTATAGTTATAGTTCTTCAAGGTGTTGTGTTCTGGTGAACAAACTTGAATAAACCACCTTAGTTCATTGTTTAGCAGCTTCCTTTCTTTAAATTGAAATCTTTTTTTTTTTATTTGAGACAGAGAGAATGAGAGAGAGAGAGAGCACATGAGAGGGGGGAGGGTCAGAGGGAGAAGCAGGCTCCTTGCTGAGCAGGGAGCCCGATGCAGGACTCGATCCAGGGACTCCAGGATCATGACCTGAGCCAAAGGCAGTCGCTTAACCAACTGAGCCACCCAGGCACCCTAAATTGAAATCTTTTTATGACATTAAGTGATGATGGCATAATAATATAAGACTTACCATATAAATGGCACCGTTCTAAGAATTTCACATTTTTTACTATTTAATTAATTAATTTTTAAGAAAGAGTTTTATTTATTTATTTGAGAGAGAGAGAGAGAGAGGGCACAAGAGGGGGGAGGGTCAGAGGTAGAAGCAGACTCCCTGCTGAGCAGGGAGCCTGATGCAGGGCTAAATCCTGAGACTCCAGGATCATGACCTGAGCCTAAGGCAGACTATTTAATTTAGACCTCTAAATTAATGTGGGGTGGCTGCTACTGTTGTGTCACAGCATGATGACACTGAGGCACTTGAGGGGTAAATGCCCCACGCTGGATCACAGCAGCAGAGCCACAGTTTGAACCCTAGCAGGCTGTATCCCTAGTGCAGTCTTTTAAACACACTACACCATGTTTTAAGTCCATCTTCTATAGCTTAGATTCCTGGTGAATGTAGAGTAGCAGTACTGGTACAACATGAGGAATATTGTAGGTTGGGTAACTTTTTTGGAGGTCAGAGCTCCAGGCTCAATTTTTGGGCACAAAGGGTCTCAGATACTTTCTCACAGAACAGCCTACCCCTGACTCCCTTCCCCATATGTTCTCTGGGCCACATTTCTAAATCCCTTATAATTCATCTTATCCTCCAAAGGAATTGTTTGTTCATCTTTGTGGCCTTATATGTTAAGTGCAAAGGATACTCTGATAGTTCAGAGTGTGGAAAAATATCACTTTTTAAGAACACTTCTTTCCCAGAAGAACTGAAGAGACATTTTTCTAAATAAGACCTACAAGTGGCCAGAAGGTACATGAAAAGATGCTCAACATCACTAATTATCAGGGAAATACAAAACAAAACCACCATGAGGTATCACCTCATGCCTATTAGAATGGCTATTATCAAAGAGACAAGAAATAGCAAGTGTTGGCAAGGATGTAAAAAAAAAGAACACTTGTGCATTGTTGGTGGGAATGTAAATTGGTGCAGCTACTGTGAAAGACAATATGGAGTTTCCTCAAAACATTAATGATAGAACTACCCTATGATTTAGTAATTCCACTTCTGGATATACATCCAAAGAAAATGAAAAAAGAATATTGAAGTGGTATCTGTAGTCCATGTTTTTTGTAGCATTATTCACAATAGCCATGACATGGAAATGACCTAAGTGTCCATCAACAGATGAATGGATAAAGAAGATGGGAGACATACACTTGAATATTATTCAGTCATGAGAAAAGAAGGAAACGGTGCCATTTGTGACAACATGGATTGACCGTGAGGGCATTGTGCTAAGTGAAATAAGTCAGATAAAGACAACTACTGCATGATCTCACATATATGTGAAATCTAAAAAAGCTGAACTCCTAGAAACAGAGTGGAATGGTGGTTACCAGGGGCTGCAGGATAGAGAAAATGTCAAAGGGTATAAACTTCCAATTATAAGATGAGTATGTTCTGGGTATCTAATGTACAGCATTGCAATTATAGTGAACAATAATGTATTATAAATTTGAAAGTTGTTAAGAGAGTACACCTTAAATTTTCTCTCCTCCAAAAAGTAATGGTAGTTATGTCACATAATGGAGGTGGTAGCTAATGCTGTGGTGGTAATCATTTTGAAATATATGTGTATCAAATCAACATGCTATATGCCTTACATTTACACAATGTAATATGTCAATTATATGTCAATAAAGGTGGAAAATAATAAAATATAAAAGAAGTAAAAAAAAAAAACCATTTCTTTTGGTAGTCAAGTCCACTAGAACTTTATTCTTGTTTTTTAAGTGGCTAACAATCCTACCCCCCTTTTAAAATTAATAAAATATTTCATTTTCAATGTTTTAATCCATTTCATTTAAAGGACTAAGTAAAGGAAGAGCTACAAATACATTCTCCCTCCGTTTTTATGATTACTTACAGTTGGTGTTTAAAGGCCAGCAGTGTATCTTCAGGCAAGGAAGTCAGGGACCAGATCTAGATTTTCCTTAGAGACTTTTACCAGTCTTCACCTTCAGGCTGTTTGAGCATCTTGACCTGGGATAAACTGGCAGCATGGAGGTCCAATCACCACCGATCCCACCATAGAGGGATGTGGCCACATTCTTCGCAATGCTGTAGCCTGCATGTTGCTACTGCTTTCTTTCTTTCTTTTTTTTTTTTTTGATGTTGTGTTCCACGATTCATTGTTTGTGTATAACACCCAGTGCTCCATGCAGAACGTGTCCTCGTTAATACCCATCACCAGGCTAACCCATCCTCCCACACCCCTCCCCTCTAGAACCCTGTTTGTTTTTCAGAGTCCATTGTCTCTCATGGTTCATCTCCCCCTCCTGTTATCTTCTTTTTTTTTTTAACATATAATGTATTATTTGTTTCAGAGGTACAGATCTGTGATTCAACAGTCTTGCACAGTTTTGCTGCTGCTTTCTTATCCAATAATTCACTTTCTGGTATTACCCTGTTAGGGCCCCGACCAAAGAGTTTACTTTTGATAGCATTGACAACACCTAGGTACAGAGTCAGGGTTGGGTTTCTGTTCAAAGTGCAACACAAGGTGAATTCATTCCCAACTATGGGAGGAAATGACTGAATGAACACCCTGCCATGAAAATCAGGCCACAGTGAGAGGACAGAGCACTCTCTCAAACTTAGATTACCATATGATCCAGCAATTCTACTAGTGGGTATTTATCCAAAGGAAATAAAACACTAACTCAAACAGCATGTTCATGTTCATTACAGCATTATTTAAAATGGCCAAGATATGGAAACAATCTAAGGGATAAACTTCTAGTTATAAAATAAGTAAGTCCTGGAATGTATTGTACAGCATGGTGACTATAGTTAATAATACTGTACTGTGTATAATTATGTGTAGTGATGGATGTTAACTAGATTTATTTTGGTGATTATTTCAAATATATATGTATATGGAATCATTATGTTGTACACCGGATACTAATACAATGTATGTATGTTGTATGTCAGTTATGTCTCAATTAAAATAACTAACCAACCAAACAAAACGTCCTGTGTCCTTAGTCTCAGAATAGGTGGAAGTTACATACTTTCCATCGTATAGCCCTGAGCAGAGATGAGCAGAGGGTCAAGCAGAGGGTGACCACTGGTGGGAGAGGTGGTACACAGAATTCTGGGGGTCTGTGTCCAGGACAAGCACATTCTGCTTGTTTCTCCCCTATCAGATCTATTCTCCGAGCAGCAAGCAGAGTTATCTTCTCAAAAACCTTCATTGGCTTCACCCTATATAATATATATCAGGGGTTAGCCAACTTTTTCTGTAAAGGAGGAAGTAGTGCATATTTTAGGATTTGCTGAGCATATAGTGGTGATTACAACCATTCAGCTCTGTCATTGCAGTATGAAAGCAATTATAGACAACACTCAACAGGCCATGGTTGGTCCAATAAAATTTTATTTACAAAAACAGATGGTAAGCCATAGTTTGCTCACTCTGGTATATAAAGAAAATTCTTGAATTTAGAATTTAGAATTAAAGCCACTTTTGATAAACTTCCTCCTACCTGTAGCTCTGGGTTCTTTGTTGTCATTCTTCCTCACTGTATAGTTGGTCAGCCAACACCTTCAAGGTAATATCATTGCTCTTTTTGGTTCCTTTATGTAACTGTTCTATTTGGATGTAACCCACACACCACAAATTGACCTACTTAAAATGTACAATTTAGGGGCTTTAGTGTCCATACATTTGTGCCACAATCAATTTTAGAGCATTTTATTCACCCCAAAAAAGATCCTGTACCGTTTAGATACCTCCTCCAGTCTTCCCACCCGCCCCAGTTATAGGTGACCACTGATCTCCTTTATGTCTCTGAAAATTTGTCTATTCTGGACATTTCATACAAATGGAATGATACAATATGTGGGCTTTTATGACTGACTTCTTTCATAATATTCTTAATCTTATGATTTCAATTTTGTCATCTTTTCAAGGCTCATCCAGGCTATAGCATATGTGGGAACTTTATTCCTTTTTATGGCTGAATATTATTTCATTTTATGTATATACCACATTTTGTTTATCCATTCAGCAGTTGATGGACACTTGGGTTCTTTCCAATATTTTGACTCTTATAAATAATGCTCCTATGAACATTCATGTGCAAGTTCTTGTGTGAATAGATCCTTTTCATTTCTTTTGGGTGTTTATATAAAAGTATATAAGTGGGGAGGGGATAACACTAAACACTCAAATAAGGTAAGTATTTAAAAACAATAAAATAATACTTTTTAAAATTTCAAGTATTTCCTTAAGAGAATTCAACACTACAAGGCGAAGGTACTTTCTGAATTGTCCATATCATCAAAGCAGTGTTTCTTCTTTTAAAATATCAGGAAATGGGGGCGGAGCAAGATGGCGGAGGAGTAGGAGACCTGGATTTCCTCTCCTCTCAGGAATTCAGCTGGATAGGGATCAAACCATTCTGAACACCTACAAACTCAACAGGAGATCGAAGAAAAGAATAGCAACAACTCTCTCATCAGAAAAGCGACCACTTTCTGGAAGGTAGGACGTGCGGAGAAGTGAATCCGAGGTGATATTTGGGAGGATAGACGGCGGGGGAGGGGCCTCCGTCGGCCGCTTCTGGCAAGTGATAGAACCACGGAGCACAAAATCGGAACTTTTAAAAGTCTGCTCTGCTGAGGGACGTCACTCTGGTGGCTAAGCAGGGGGTGGAACCCTCATGGGACAGTGTGGTCTCAGGACCCTCGGGGTCACAGAAAGACCAGGGTTGCCTGAGTGCGGCAGAGCTCCCAGGTAACAGAGCAGGGAAGCTGGCTGCAGAGACGGAGCCGAGGCGTGGGCTTTCAGCTCGGGGTTGCCATGAACCGTGATCCGTGGCACAGTCGGGCCACTGCTCCTCCAGCAGGGACCTGACAAGCGGCAGATACGGGGAGACTCACCTTCCTCCCCCGGGAGGAGCCGCGCGGGAGTACACCGCAGGGATCTGCTGGGTTTGGAGACTCCACCCGGGGTTGGGTGCCAGAGATAGAAACGAGCGGTCATAGGCCGGGTGAGCATGGAGTGCGGCCAGAGACCAGGGAGCCGGAAGTGACTGCTTTTCTCTGGGGGCTCACTGAGGAGCGGGGCCCCAAGTTCTTGGCTTCTCTGGGGCAGAGATTGGAGGCTGCCAATTTCACTCTCCGCCTCCAAAGCTGTACGGAAAGCTCGCAGGGAACAAAAGCTCTGGAGAGCAAACCCGAGCAGATTACTTAGCCGGGAGGGGGTAAGGGCGGGGCAATTCCACCTCCGGCAAAGACATTTGCAAACCACGGCAACAGGCCCCTCCCCCAGAAGATCAGAGAGCACAGCCAGCCAAGATCGAGTTTACCGATCAATGAGAACGGCAGAACTCCAGTGCTAGGGGAATACTGCACATAGAATTCATGGCTTTTTTACCATGATTCTTTAGTCTTTCAAAGTTAATTTTTTTTAACTGTCTTTTTTTCTTTCTTTTTTTTTTTTTTAATTTTTCTTTTTCCCTTTTTCAACCAACATCTTATCAATCCCTTTTTTAAAAAACATTTTTATTTTTCATTTTTAGAGTCATATTCTATCCCTTCATAGTAGTTACCCGTATTTTTGGCATATATATATAAGTTGTTCTCTCTTTAAAATTTTGAGATAGTTTCTTCTAACAGATTAAAATATACCCTAAATCTCTAGTATATGGTTTTTTCTACTCCCCTGCCTGATCACATTCTCTCCCTTTTTTTTTCTTTTTTTAAATCCTCTTCTTTCTTTTTTCAAACAACTTCTTATCAATTCCTTTTATAAAATTTTTTATAATTTCCATCTTTACAGTAATATTCCATCCCTTCATCATATCAACCCTTATTTTTGTACATATATGTTTTTCTTTCTTTAAAATTTTGGGAGGCACTTTCTTCTAACAGACCAAAATACACCCAAAATCTAGTGTGTGGCACTGATCTATGTACCAGCCTGATCATATTTGATCACATTCTATTTGTTTTGTTGTTGTTGTTTTGTTTTGTTTTGTTTGTTTTTATCTTTATCTTTTTCTTTTCTTTTCTTTTTCTTTTTTCTCTCTTTCCCTTTCTTTTCCCACTGCTTCAGGTCTTTTCTGATTTGTTTAGAGTACATTTTCTGGGGACATTGTTACTCTGCTAGCATTTTGTTCTCATTCATCTGTTGTCCTCTGGACAAAATGACAAGACGGAAAAAATCACCTCAACAAAAAAGAACAAGAGGCAGTACCGACTGTCAGGGACCTACTCAATACGGACATTAGTACGATGTCCGATCTAGAGTTCAGAATCATCACTTTAAAGATACAAGCTGGGCTTGAAAAAAATATGGAAGTTATTAGAGAAACCCTTTCTGGGGAAGTAAAAGAACTAAAATCTAACCAAGTAGAAATCAAAAAGGCTATTAATGACGTGCAATCAAATATGGGGGCGCTAACTGCTAGGATAAATGAGGCAGAAAAGAGAATCAGTAATATAGAAAATGAAAAGATGGAAAATAAAGAAGCTGAGAAAAAGATAAACAACTACTGGATCATGAGGGCAGAATTCGAGAGATAAGCGATACCATAAGATGAAACAACATTAGAATAATTGGGATCCCAGAAGAAGAAGAGAGAGAGGGGCAGAAGGTATAATGGAGCAAATTATAGCAGAGAACTTCCCTAATTTGGGGATGAAAACAGGCATCAAAATCCAGGAGGCACAGAGAACTCCTCTCAAAATCAATAAAAATAGGTCAACACCCCGACATCTAATAGTAAAACTTACGAGTCTCATAGACAAAGAGAAAATCCTGAAAGCAGCTCGGGAGAAGAGATCTGTAACCTACAAGGGTAGAAACATTAGATTGGCAACAGACCTATCCACAGAGACCTGGCAGGCCAGAAAGGACTGGCAGGATATATTCAGAGGACTAAATGAGAAAAATATGCAGCCAAGAATACTATATCCAGCTAGGCTG
Organism: Mirounga leonina; assembly: GCF_011800145.1. Lineage (NCBI taxonomy): Eukaryota > Metazoa > Chordata > Mammalia > Carnivora > Phocidae > Mirounga > Mirounga leonina. The sequence continues at coordinate 78,737,283 of NW_023270305.1, read as the reverse complement.
TCATTGAAAATTGAAGGAGAGATAAAAAGCTTCCAGGACAAACAAAAACTAAAGGAATTTGCAAACACCAAACCAGCCCTACAAGAAATCTTGAAAGGGGTCCTGTAAGCAAAGAGAGCCCCTAAAAAGCAACATAGACCAGAAAGGAACACAGACAATATACGGTAACAGTCACCTTACAGGCAATACAATGGCACTAAATTCCTATCTTTCAATAGTTACCCTGAATGTAAATGGGCTAAATGCCTCAATCAAAAGACACAGGCTATCAGACTGGATTAAAAAACAAGACCCATCGATATGCTGTCTGCAAGAGACTCATTTTAGAACCAGAGACACCCCAGAATGAAAGTGAGGGGGTGGAAAACCATTTACCATGCTAATGGACACCAAAAGAAAGCTGGGGTGGCAATCCTTATATCAGACAAATTAGATTTTAAACCAAAGACTGTAACAAGAGATGAGGAAGGACATTATATCCTACTTAAAGGGTCTATCCAACAAGAAGATCTAACAATTGTAAATATCTATGCCCCTAACATGGGAGGCGCCAATTATATAAGGCAATTAATAACAAAAGCAAAGAAACACATCGACAACAATACAATCATAGTGGGGGACTTTAACACCCCCTTCACTGAAATGGACAGATCTTCTAAACAAAAGATCAACAAGGAAATAAAGACTTTAAATGACACACTGGACCAAATGGACTTCACAGACATATTCAGAACATTCCATCCCAAAGCAACGGAATACACATTCTTCTCTAGTGCCCATGGAACATTCTCCAGAATCGATCACATCCTAGGTCATAAATCAGGTCTCAACCAGTACCAAAGGATTGGGATCATTCCCTGCCTATTTTCAGACCACAGTGCTTTGAAACTAGAACTCAATCACAGGAGGAAAGTCGGAAAGAACTCAAATACATGGAGGCTAAAGAGCATCCTACTGAAGAATGAATGGGTCAACCAGGAAATTAAAGAAGAATTAAAAAAATTCAGAGAAACCAATGAAAATGAAAACACAACTATTCAAAATCTTTGGGATGCAGCAAAGGCAGTCCTAAGAGGCAAGTATATAGCAATACAAGCCTTTCTCAAGAAACAAGAAAGGTCTCAAGTACACAACCTAACCCTACAGCTAAAGGAGCTGGAGAAAGAACAGCAAATAAAGCCTAAACCCAGCAGGAGAAGAGCAATAATAAAGATCAGAGCAGAAATCAATGAAATAGAAACTAAAAGAACAGTAGAACGGATCAACGAAACTAGGAGCTGGTTCTTTGAAAGAATTAACAAGATTGATAATCCCCTGGCCAGACTTATCAAAAAGAAAAGAGAAATGACCCAAATCAACAAAATCATGAATGAAAGAGGAGAGATCACAACCAACACCAAAGAAATACAAACAATTATAAGAACATATTATGAGCAACTCTATGCCAGCAAATTAGATAACCTGGAAGAAATGGATGCATTCCTAGAGATGTATCAACTATCACAACTGAACCAGGAAGAAATAGAAAACCTGAACAGAGCTATAGTCACTAAGGAAATTGAAGCAGTCATCAAAAATCTCCCAACAAACAAAAGCCCAGGGCCAGATGGCTTCCCAGGGGAATTCTACCAAACATTTAAAGAAGAATTAATACCTATTCTTCTGAAACTGTTCCAAAAAATAGAAATGGAAGGAAAACTTCCAAACTCGTTTTATGAGGCCAGCATTACTTTGATCCCAAAACCAGACAAAGACCCCATCAAAAAGGAGAATTATAGATCAATATCCCTGATGAACATGGATGCAAAAATTCTCACCAAAATACTAGCCAATAGGATCCAACAGTACATTAAAAGGATTATTTACCACGACCAAGTGGGATTTATCCCTGGGATGCAAGGTTGGTTCAACATCCACAAATCAATCAACGTGATACAATACATTAACAAAAGAAAGAACAAGAATCATATGATCCTCTCAATAGATGCAGAAAAAGCATTTGACAAAGTTAAGCATCCTTTCTTGATCAAAACTCTTCAGAGTATAGGCATAGAGGGTACATACCTCAATATCATAAAAGCCGTCTATGAAAAACCTATAGCGAATATCATTCTCAATGGGGAAAAACTGAGAGCTTTCCCCCTAAGGTCAGGAACGCGGCAGGGATGTCCACTATCACCACTGCTATTTAACATAGTATTGGAAGTCCTAGCCACAGCAATCAGACAACAAAAAGAAATCAAAGGCATCCAAATCAGCAAAGAAGAAGTCAAACTCTCACTCTTTGCAGATGATATAATACTTTATGTGGAAAACCCCAAAGACTCCACCCCAAAACTGCTAGAACTCAGACAGGAATTCAGTAAAGTGGCAGGATATAAAATCAATGCACAGAAATCAGTGGCATTCCTATACAGCAACAACAAGACAGAAGAAAGAGAAATTAAGGAGTCGATCCCATTTACAATTGCACCCAAAACCATAAGATACCTAGGAATAAATGTAACCAAAGAGACAAAGGATCTGTATTCAGAAAACTATAAAATACTCATGAAAGAAATTGAGGAAGACACAAAGAAATGGAAAAATGTTCCATGCTCATGGATTGGAAGAACAAATATTGTGAAGATGTCAATGCTACCTAGAGCAATCTACACATTCAATGCAATCCCCATCAAAATACCATCGACTTTTTTCAAAGAAATGGAACACATAATCCTAAAATTTGTATGGAACCAGAAAAGACCCCGCATAGCCAGAGGAATGTTGAAGAAGAAAAGCAAAGCTGGCAGCATCACAATTCTGGACTTTCAGCTCTATTACAAAGCTGTCATCATCAAGACAATATGGTACTGGCACAAAAACAGACACATAGATCAATGGAACAGAATAGAGAGCCCAGAAATGGATCCTCAGCTCTATGGTCAACTCATCTTCGACAAAGCAGGAAAGAATGTCCAATGGAAAAACGACAGTCTCTTCAACAAATGGTGATGGGAAAATTGGATAGCCACATGCAGAAGAATGAAACTGGACCATTTCCTTACACCACACACAAAAAATAGACTCCAAATGGTTGAAAGACCTCAACGTGAGACAGGAGTCCATGAAAATCCTAAAGGAGAACACAGGCAGCAACCTCTTTGACCTCAGCTGAAGCAACTTCTTCCTAGGAACATTGCCAAAGGCAAGGGAAGCAAGGGCAAAAATGAACTATTGGGACTTCATCAAGATAAAAAGCTTTTGCAAAGCAAAGGAAACAGTCAACAAAACCAAAAGACAACTGACACAATGGGAAAAGATATTTGCAAATGACATATCAGATAAAGGGCTAGGATCCAAAATCTATAAAGAATTCATCAAACTCAACACCCAAAGAACAAATAATCCAATCAAGAAATGGGCAGAAGATATGAACAGACATTTTTCCAAGGAAGACATCCAAATGGCCAACAGACACATGAAAAAGTGCTCGATATCACTCGGCATCAGGGAAATCCAAATCAAAACCTCAATGAGATACCACCTCATGCCAGTCATAATGGCTAAAATTAACAAGTCAGGAAATGACAGATGTGGGCGGGGATGTGGAGAAAGGGGAACCCTCCTACACTGTTGGTGGGAATGCAAGCTGGTGCAGCCACTCTGGAAAACTGTATGGAGGTTCCTCAAAAAGTTGAAAATAGAGCTACCATATGATCCAGCAATTGCACTACTGGGTATTTACCCGAAAGATACAAAAGTAGGGATCCGAAAGGGTACGTGCACCCCGATGTTTATAGCAGCAATGTCCACAATAGCCAAACTGTGGAAAGAGCCAAGATGTCCATCGACAGATGAATGGATAAAGAAGAGGTGGTATATATATACTATGGAATATTATGCAGCCAACAAAAGGAATGAGATCTTGCCATTTGCAACGACGTGGATGGAACTGGAGGGTATTATGTTGAGCGAAATAAGTCAAACAGAGAAAGACATGTATCATATGACCTCACTGATGTGAGGAATTCTTAATCACAGGAAACAAACTGAGGGTTGCTGGAATGGGGGGTGGGGTGGGAGGGATGGGTGACTGGATGATAGACACTGGGAAGGATATATGCTCTGGTAAGTGCTGTGAATTGTGCAAGACTGTTGAATCTCAGATCTGTACCTCTGAAACAAATAATGCAATATATGTTAAGAAAAAAAAAAGAAGAAGAAGGTAGCAGGAGGGGAAGAATGAAGCGGGGGAAATCAGAGGGATAGAGGAACCATGAGAGACGATGGACTCTGAAAAACAAACTGAGGGTTCTAGAGGGGAGGGGAGTGGGAGGATGGGTTAGCCTGGTAATGGGTATTGAGGAGGGCACATTCTTTTTTTTTTTTTTTAAAGATTTTATTTATTTATTTGAGAGAGAGAATGAGATAGAGAGCGTGAGAGGGTGGAGGGTCACAGGGAGAGGCAGACTCCCTGCTGAGCAGGGAGCCCAACGTGGGACTCGATCCCGGGACTCCAGGATCATGACCTGAGCCGAAGGCAGTTCCTTAACCAACTGAGCCACGCAGGCACCCGAGGAGGGCACATTCTGCATGGAGCACTGGGTGTTTTGCAGAAACAATGAATCATGGAACAGTACATCTAAAACTAATGATGTAATATATGGGGATTAACATAAGAATAATTAATTAATTAATTAATTAATTAATAAAATAAAATATCAGGAAATGCACTAAGGCTTATAAATAGATTCAGTTGCCCTTAACATTTCAATCTCATTGGTTTTCTTTAAATTAAAACTCACGGAGTGCATAATTAAGGTATACCACAAAACCAAATCTGGGGGCGCCTGGGTGGCTCAGTTGGTTAAGCAACTGCCTTCGGCTCAGGGCATGATCCTGGAGTCCTGGGATTGAGTCCCGCATCAGTCTCCCTGCTCAGCGGGGATTTTGCTTCTCCCTCTGACCCTCCCCCCTCTCATGCTCTCTCTATCTCAGTCTCCCTCTCAAATAAATAAATAAATAAAATCTTTAAAAAAACAAAACAAAACAAAACCAAATCTGTTACTCTAGTAAGAGGTTTCCATGCTTAATACTCAGTGGCTAATTTGACCAAATTAGGTCTTTTTAGGGAAAAAAAAAAGGTAAGCCAATGTAAAACATTTAGTTTGAAATGTATTTTAATATTTTTTAGACATAAAAATTTATGGAGGAAAGGGGTTATCACTAGGGAAAGAAAGCAAAACACTAGAATGATCAAGAATTTTCAAAGAACAAGCACCACAACGGATGCTTGCATTTTGTTCTGTAATATTTACCAATGCATTTTTCTTACTCCAAGTAGTCTACTCCATCAAATTCTGAATCATCTTCTGAATCACTATATTCCATAGCAGTATAACAGGACAGGATGGTGGCAACATGATTTTCAATGTGTTCATGTCTAGCAACTGGTTCAGACAGCTCTTTTACTTTACATGCTGGATACCTTTTTGTATTGCTCCCAGAATTATATTCTTAGTGTTACAGATTATGGGTATGATTAATCAGTGATACTTTGGCTCAGAAACAGGTATAAATTGCAGTGGCAGGGTTGGGAGGCATTAATGGAACATAGGGACTTGGGGCAAAGGTAGGTGACATTGGATGTAGCCTAGAGGGAAGATGAGCAAGAGCTCCAACCATGACAAGTGATGATGGTCAAATGCCAGGAGGAGGCAGAGGAGGAGGTGGTAGGTGGAGGCAGCCCCTGGACTTCACTTTGTGGATTGGATGACTGGGGCAGTCTTAACATGCTGTGGTGGGTCTAGCTACTGGTGTGGAGGGCTGTACTAGGGGAGGTGTGATGGGGGAAGAACTCTGGGGGCAATCTGAAGAGGAGCTTGTTTGTAAGCAACAGCAACTGACCACAGTTAAGTTAGACAGAAAAATATTTTATTTGAAGGATACAGGTTAGCTCACAAAACCAAAAGAAAAGAGGAAGAACTAAGGCAGGAAGTGAAGCAGCTCTAGGAATCTAGGTAGAATACCTAAAGAAAAATCTCTCTTTAAGGCACTTCTCTCAAGTTGAGTGAGCACCAAATAAATCCAGTGTCTGCTCATATTTAAAATTCTAGGGCTAAGTATCTGATTGGCCTAATCTGGCTCATGTTTTTACCCTTTGTCCATAGAAAGGTGGGGTTCTTTGATGGTTAATCCCATGAAATTGTATACACTTGGGGAGGGGCAGTTTGTTAAAGCAAAATTGGGATGGTAATAGTAGAAGGGGGAATTAGTGTTGGAAAGGTGAGAACAACAGGTGTGTACAAGGAAGGAATAAGATAAATACATAAGCAGCAATAATGGAAGGGAACATGTTATAAATACCATAGAAGAGATATAAATAAAATACTTTGAAGAGTCTTAAGAAGGAAACACAGACACACACACACACACAAATGGTGGTGGCCCATCATGAAAAATTGCACAAAGGAGATAACATGTAAGTTCCTCTTTCAAAAGAGAAGAAGTTGTGTGATGTGGATTAGAGGTAGTGGGGCAGATAGGACTCAGACTAAGGAAACAGCCTCATTGAAGAGGAGCTTGGGAGGTGTGAGGTCTGTTTGGGGGAACAGAGACTAATCCTATTTGACTTTAACAGTGAGCAGCAGTTTCCCAACATATACTCTGGGAATCCTTGGTGATCCCTGAGACTGTTTAGGGGGTGTGTGAGATCAAAACTGTTTTTATAATAATAAATGATGTTTGCGTTTTACATACTCATTCTCTTTAGGAGTGCACGGTGTGTTTTTTTTGGAGCTATATTATCTGTGACTATGCCATTCTTTTGATGACAAATGGGATGATGGAATGAGTATTAGGTATTCCTGTGTTTTAAACATTTCTCGGTTTTATTATTTTATTTTATTTTATTTCTCAATTTTAATTTCTAATATGGAAAATATTGCTAGATATAACCCACATAAATGAAATCTACTTGGGGTTCTCAATAATTTTTTTAAATTTAAATTTAAATTCACTTTAGTTAATACATAGTGTATTATTAGTTTCAGGGGTAGAATTTAGTGATTCATCAGTTACATATAATACCCAGTGCTCATTACATCAAGTGCCCTCCTTAATGCCCATCACCCAAATTACCCCATCCCCCACCCACCTCCTCTCCAGCAACCCTGTTTGTTTCCTATACTTAAGAGTCTCTTATGGTTTGCCTCCCTCTCTGTTTTTATCTTATTTTAATTTCCATTCCCTTCCCCTATGTTCATCTGTTTTGTTACTTAAATTCCACATATGAGTGAAATCATATGGTATTTGTCTTTCTCTGACTGACTTATTTCGCTTAGCATATACACTCTAGTTCCATCCACGTCATTGCAAATAGCAAGATTTCATTCTTTTTGATGATTGAGTAATATTCCATTGTGTGTGTGTATATATAACCTCTTCTTTATCCATTCATCTGTCCATGGACATCTGGGCTCTTTCCATAGTTTGGCTATTGTGGACATTGCTACTATAAACACTGGGGTGTATGTGCCCCTTTGAATCACTATGTATCCTTTGGATAAATACCTAGTAGTACAATTGCTGGATCCTAGAGTAGTTCAATTTTTAACTTTTTGAGGAACTTTCATACTGTTTTCCAGAGTGGATCTACCAGTTTGCATTCCCACCAACAGTGTAAGAGTGTTCCCCTTTCTCCACATCCTCACCAACATCTGTTGTTTCTCGAGTTGTTAATTTTAGCCATTCTGACGGGTGTGAGGTGGTATCTCATTGTGGTTTTGATTTGTATTTCCATGATGCTCAGTGATGTGGAGCATTTTTTCATGTGTCTGTTGGCCATTGTATGTCTTCTTTGGAGAAATATCTGTTCATGTCTTCTGCCCATTTCTTGATTGGATTTTGTTTTGTTTTGTTTTTTGGGTGTTGATAAGTTCTGATAAGTTTTGATAAGTTCTTTATAGATCTTGGATACTAGCCCTTTATCTGATATGTCATTTGCGATTATCTTCTCCCATTCTGTAGGTTGCCTTTTAGTTTGTTGATGCTGTGCAAAAGCTTTTTATCTTGATGAAGTCCCAATAGTTCATTTTTGCTTTTGTTTCCTTTGCCTCTGGAGACGTGTCTAGCAAGAAGTTGTTATGGCTGCGGTCAAAGAAGTTGCTGCCTGTGTTCTCCATTAGGATTTTGATGGATTCCTGTCTCACATTTAGATCTTTCATCCATTTTGAATTTATTTTTGTGTGTGGTGTAAGAAAGTGGTCCAGTTTCATTGTTCTGCATGTGGACATCCAATTTTCCCAACACCATTTGTTGAAGAGACTGTCTTTTTTCCATTGGATATTCTTTCCTGTGTTGTCAAAGGTCAGTTGACCATAGAGCTGAGGGTCCATTTCTGGGTTCTCTATTATGTTCCATTGATCTATGTGTCTGTTTTTGTGCAGTACCATACTGTCTTGATGATGACAGCTTTGTAATAGAGCTTGAAGTCTGGTTTTGTGATGCCACCAGTTTTGGTTTTCTTTTTCAACATTTCTTTGGCTATTTGGGGTCTTTTCTGGTTCCAAACAAATTTTAGGATTATTTGTTCTAGCTCTGTGAAAAATGCTTGTGTTATTTTGATAGGGATTGCATTGAATGTGTAGATTGCTTTGGGTAGTATAGACATTTTAACAATATTTGTTCTTCCAACCCATGAGCATGGAATGTTTTTCCATTTCTTTGTGTCTTCCTCAATTTCTTTCTTTTTACTTAATGAAATTAATTAATTAATTAATTTGAGAGAGAGAGAGAGCACAAGCAGGGGGAGGGGCAGAGGGAGAGGGAGAAGCAGGCTCCCTGCCCCATGTGGGGCTCGATCCCAGGACCCTGGGATCATGACCTGAGCTGAAGGCAGACACTTAACTGACTGAGCCACCCAGGTGACCTCAATTTCTTTCTTAAGTGTTCTATAGTTTTCCAGGTATACATCTTTTACCTCTTTGGTTAGATTTATTCCTAGGTATCTTATGGTTTTGGGTGCAATTGTAAATGGGATGGATTTCTTGATTTCTCTTTCTTCTGTGTCATTGTTTGTGTATAGAAATGCAACTGGCTTTTGTGCCTTGATTTTATATCCTGTGACATTGCTGAATTCCTGTATCAGTTCTATCAATTTTTGGGTGGAGTCTTTTGGGTTTTCTACATAAAGTATCATGTCATTTGGGAAGAGTGAGAGTTTGAATTCTTTGCTGATTTGGATGTCTTTTATTTCTTTTTGTTGTCTGATTGCTGAGGCTAGGACTTCTAGTACTATGTTGAACAATAGTGGTGAGAAGGGACGTCCCTGTTGTCTTCCTGACCTTAGGGGAAAAGCCCTCAGTTTTTCCCTATTGAGGATGATATTAGCTGTGGGTCTTTCATATATGGCCTTTATGATGTTGAGGTATGTTCCCTCTATCCCTACACTGTGAAGGGTTTTTATCCAGAAAGTATGCTGTATTTTGTCAAATGCTTTTTCTGCATCTATTGAGAGGATCATATGGTTCTTATCCTTTCTTTTATTAATGTGGTGTATCACATTGATTGTTTTCCAGATGTTGAACCACCCCTGCAGCCCAGGAATAAATCCCATTTGGTCATGGTGAATAATTCTTTTAATGTACTATTGGATCCAATTAGCTAGTATATTGTTGAGAATTTTTATATCCATATTCATAAGGAATATTGATCTGTAATTCTTTTTAATGGGGTTTTTGGTTTTGGGATCAAGGTAATGCCCAGCTCCTTTGGTGTAAGGTTAGGTGTAATGTGGGAACCACTGGTGTATACCAAATGGGTAGAGAAATGGAAATATGCTGTGGTGGCTTTTCTAGTAAGGTGAAACTTTTCTTGCTTCTTGAGGAAGGCCTGTGTTGCTATATACTTCCTTCTTCAGACCACCTTTGCTGCATCCCAAAGGTTTTGAACTGTAATGTTTTCATTTTCCTTTGCTTCCATGTATTTTAAAAATTCTTCTTTAATTTCCTGGTTGACCCATTCATTCTTTAGTAGGATGTTCTTTAACCTCCATGTATTTGTGGTCCTTACAAGTTTTTTTCTTGTGGTTGACTTCAAGTTTCATAGCATTGTGGTCTGAAAATGTGCATAGTATGATCTCAATCCTTTTGTACCAGTTGAGTGATGATTTGTGATCCAGTAGGTGATCTATTCTCAAGAATGTTCCATGTGCCCTTGAAAAGAAGGTGTATTCTGCTGCTTTAGGATGAAATGCTCTGAATATATCTAAGTCCCCCTGAAAGACCAGTGTGTTATTCAAAGCCTTTGTTTCCTTGTTGATCTTCTGCTTAGATGATCTGTCCATTGCTGTGAGTGGGGTGTTACAGTCCCCTAGTATTATTGTATTATTATCAATGAGTTTCTTTAAGTTTGTTATTAATTGATTTATATATTTGGCTGCTGTCAAATAAGAGACATAAATATTTATAATTGTTAGATCTTCTTGTTGGATAGACCCCTTTATTATGATATAGTGTTCTTCATCTCTTATTATAGTCTTTGCTTTAAAATCTAGTTTGTCTGATAAAAGAATGACCACTCCAGCTTTCTTTTGATTTACATTGGCATGATAAATGGTTCTCCACCCCCTCACTTTCAGTCTGGAGGTATTTTGAGTCTAAAATGAGCTTCTTGTAAGCAGCACATTGAAGGGTCTTTTTTAAAAATCCATTCTGATACCCTATGTCTTTTGATTGGAGAATTTAGTCCAATTACATTCAGAGTAATTATTGAAAGATATGAATTTAGTGCCATTGTATGACCTGTAAAGTCACTGTTCTTGTAGTTTGTCTTTGTTCCTTCCTAGTCTTTGTTGGTTTTGGTCTTTCTTTCTGCTCAAAGAGTCCCCTTCAATATTTCTTGCATGGCTGGTTTAGTATTCATGAATTCCTTTACATTTTGTCTTGGAAACTTGTTATCTCTCTTTGTATTCTGAGTGATAGCCTTGCTAGATAAGGTATTCTTGGCTGCATATTTTTCCCATTTAGCACATTGAATATATTATGCCAGTCCTTTCTGGCTTTCCAGGTCTCTGTGGACAGGTCTGCTGCCAGTCTTACGTGTCTACCCTTGTAGGTTAAGAACCTCTTCAGAGCTGCTTCAGAATTTTCTGTTTATCTTTGTAATTTGCAAGTTTCACTATAATATGTCATGGTGTTGACCTATTTTTTGTTGATTATTTTAAAAGATTTTATTTATTTATTTATTTATTTTGACAGAGAGAGCACACATGCACGCAAGAAAGCACAAGTGGGGGGAGGAGCAGAGGGAGAAGCAAGCTCCCTACTGAGCAGGAATCCCAATGTGGGGCTCCAATCCCAGGATCCTGGTATCATGACCTGAGCCAAAGGCAGACACTTAATCGACTGAGCCACCCAGGTGCCTCTATTTTTGATGGGAGCTCTTTGTGCCTCTTGGACTTGAATGCCTGTTTCCTTCCCCAGATTAGGGAAGTTCTCAGGTATAATTTGTTCAAATAAACCTTCAGCCCTTTTTCCCTGCTCTTCTTCTGCTGGGACTCCAATAACACAGATATTATTTTGCTTTATGTAATTGCTGAGTTCCCTAAGTCTAGTTTGTGATGTAATAGTTTTCTTTCCCTCTTCTTTTTAGCTTCATTATTTTCCATAATTTTATCTTGTATATCACTGAATCACTCTTCTGATTAATTCATCCTCATTTTTATGGCCTGCACTTGAGACTACATCTTGGTTATAGCATTTTTAATTTTGGCCAGACTAGATTTTAGTTGTTTTATCTCGACAGTAAGGGATTCTCTATTGTCTTCTATGCTTTTTTCAAGCCCAGCTAGTATTCTTATAATTGTTGTTTTAAATTCTATTTCAGACATCTTACTTATATCCATATTGATCAAATCCCTGTCTGTGAGTACTACCTCCTGTTTTTTTCTTTTGGGACAAATCTTCCCATCTCATCATTTTGTCCAGAAAAGAAAAGAAGAAAGAAAAAGAAAAACAACAACAACAACAACAACAACAACAACAACAACAACAAAAACTAGATCCTGGGTGTATTTTGGTCTGCTTGTTAAAAGAAATTAATATCAAAAAGAAAGAAAGAAAGAAAGAAGGAAAGAAAGAAAGAAAGAAAGATATATATGTAAATAAAATACAATGAAAGGAAACAAATAAAAATATATCACGTATATACAAAAATAAAAATTAAAAAAGAATTGAAAAAAATAAGAAAATAACTGAAAAATAATAATAAAAAATGAAGAGTAAAAGTACAGAGAATGCTACATACTATTTTCCCCAGAGCTGAAGCTTTGTAGCCCTCTGTGACCAGTAAACTTGGTAGAAGTGAGTTGTTTGTGCTGGTCTTCTGGGGGAGGGGCCTGTTGGGCTGATTCTCAGGTGGACTTGCCATAGTGGAAATGGGCCTCCAGTGCGCAGAGGCAGGGCTCAGTGTATGTGGCTCTGGCTTCCACTAGGTGGCACTGTTTTGTTCCCTGAATGCTTTTGGCATTGATTGGAGGGATGAATATGGCGGTGCCCCGCTCTCTAGCCCCGGAGGTGAAAATTTGGGTCCCCACCCCCACCCTTCAGTGAGCCCTCACAGAAGAGCAATCAACCACTCTTGTTTCCATCAGAATTCTGTGTTCACCCTGGCTGTCTGAGCTTTTTTATCTCAGGCACGAGACTGAGTTTAAAAACTCCAAATTTTAAGGACTCCTGAGGTGCAGACCCATGCTGCTCTTCCTAAGGAGGGGAGGCATCTGGCCATGCTTCTGCCTTTTGCTGGACCCCTCCCAGGAGAGTGGTGGGAGGACCATGCAGCAAGTCGCAGTTTATGGCAACACAGAGCAGAAAGCCAGCACCTAGCCGGCTTCCCTGCTTCTATGCCTGGGAACAATGCCACACTTAGGCATCACCCGTTCTTCTTGTGACCCTGGGGATCCTCTGACTATGTTGTCACACCTGGGATTCCACCCCGCTTCACCACCTGAGCACCTTTAAGCCAGGCACTTCCCTGGCTGTAGCAGACTTCTAAAAGTCCCAATTTTGCACTCCGCTGCTAATAATACTTGGCGGTAGCCTCCTTGAGCAGGCTCCCTTCCCTCCACTGTATCCTCAGATATATCACTGGGGATTCAAGTCTCCACACCTCCTACCTTCTAAAAGGTGGTTGCTTTTCTACTTGTAGACTTGCAGTATTTGTTTTCTCAGAACTCCAATTGATTTCTCATGTGTTCAGAATGATTTGATAACATTCTAGTTGTATTCGAGGGATGAGTCAAACTTAGCGTCCCTCTCCTCCACCATTGTAATTCCTGCCCGCCTGGAATTGGGTTCTCAATAATTTTTAAGAGTGTGTAGGGATCCTGAAATCAGAAAATGTGGGAACCACTGGTATAGACTAAATGGGTAGAGAAATGGAAATATGTTATTGTGGCTTTTTTAGTTTCTCAAGACAGAGTGTGTGATTAGTTTGGTAGTCAGTGGATCACTGCTGAAGGGTTTGAGTAGGAGAATGACATACTTGGAGCTACTTTTTAAGAATAATATGAAATAGACTATAAAATGGGTTAGAGAAACCAGGTAAAGGCTGGAATTACAAGGCTGCTCTAAAAGTCTAGGAAAGAGGTATGTGCTACTGAAGCAGGAGTGAGAGCGGAAAAGAGAAGACCAGCAGAGGTGAACATTACTGGACCCAGCATGTGACTAACATGGGGATTGCTAGAGAGTGAGATATTAAGAATACATAACTTCAGATGCTTATGGTGGTTAATTTTATGTGTCAACTTGATTGAACCATAAAGTGCCCAGACATTTGGTCAAATATTATTCTGGGTGATTCAGTCAGGTGTTTTTTGGATGGGATTAATATTTAAGTTGATAGACGGAGTAAAGTAGATTGCCTTCCATCATATGAGTGGACCTCATCCAATCAGTTCAAGGTCTGAATAGAACAAAAGGCTGACTTCCCCTGATTAAGAAATAATTCTCCTGCCTGAGGGTATTTGAACTGGGACACTGGCTCTGCAAGCCTCTGTAATTGTATGAGCCAATTCTTTAATACATATACTGGTTCTGTTTCTTCAGAGAATTCTGACTAATAAGATTTTGATACAAAGAATAGTTCTGGAGGAATAGAATCTTTTTTAAAAATATTTTATTTATTTATTTGAGAGAGAGAGTGAGCGAGAGAGAGAGAGAGCATGAGCAGGGGGAGGGGCAGAGAGAGAAGGAGAAGCAGATTACCCACTAAGCAGGAAGCTCAACATGGGACTCTGTCCCAGGAGTCTGGGATCATGACTTGAGCTGAAGGCAGATGCTTAACCAACTGAGCCACCCAGGTGCCCCTGGAGGAATAGAATCTTAACAATGAATTTTCCAAATTTGTTCTGGGAGTTTCTGGAATTAGCTTTCCAATCTGTTAAGATTTAAAGACACTAATGATTCTATTTGCAGTAGTAAAGAGAAGATTGACAGCCCATGGCAATATTTAGATTTACAAAATATCACCAATTGGATACTCCTAATCAGACACTTGGAAGAAACAAAGATCTGAGCAATAATGCATGTGATATGTTCAAACAATTATTATTATAAACTGGTGAGTATAATGAGATTGGCTGGTTGCTTTCAATGCCACTGGACAAAGCTGTTGCTGGACGAAATGGGGAATGAAAATGAGAAGCTCAGGAGCCTGAATTCCCAGCTCAAGTAGCCACATACCTGACCTGAAAGCTTCTATGTCTTCCTTGAAAGAGACTTTTATCTCCTATAGCTAGCTGTAGGGCTAAGATGCTGAAAACCAAACCCAGAATCTCATCCTTCAAGTTTCTGGATTACAATGCAACCCAATGTAATTAGTATGATGCAAGCTGAATACCAGCTTCGTAGGGTATCTACTGTTAAAGTGAGGGTATTAATGGGAAGGAATGGGACTCTGAAAATTGGGAAGGGTATGTGTGAGGAGATCCTGGTGGAGCTGGAGACTTTGAGCCCTTAAATTCTGATGAATCTTCTTTCCCTCTCTACTTCCATTTGAGGGGATTGACCCTGCATTGCTTAAGGAAACTGCGCTGGCTTCCCCTGGGGCAGTTGTCTTGCAAGACACTGCTGCTTCTCCTCAGGACCCATCCTAGCTCTCTCTGTGCTTCTAGACCTATGATTAGACTCAAGTCCCAGCAGGGCCCTTAAGGTGAGGTACAGTGTGACCCATGAGGGGGTACATTACACTCTCAAAGAACTACTTGAATTTTTTAATTTATAAAAACAGAAATCTGGGGAATATGTGTAGGAATGGATGTAAGGGTGAGGAGTAATGGTGGAAGGGTGATAAAGTTTAATTAAGCCAAATTCATGCATGAGGGCCCACTAAGCAGAGATTCTGCATTTACTGCGGCAACTCCAGGGGTTGGGGAGGACTGCAGCTGTCTGGATGGTTGCCTGAAGCATGCCCCAAGAGGTGACCCACTCTGAGAAAATGGGAAATGCTGGACCTGCATTGGTGTAATGTGTTAGAGTGGATTTGTCATTTAAGACCTATTCAGTCATACTGAGAGGGTCCAGAAGGCATCCCTTCCACCACAACCATGAGGAATAAATTTATGAGGAGACACCTGGCATCAGAGCTTGGTGACTGTAGTTCCCACATCACTATGGGAACTGTAGTCAGTGAACTGGGGGCCAGCCTAATGCAAGGGGAATAGCTGGATTCTGGGGTGGCAGGGCCAAGTAGTGGTACTCAACCACCAGAGACAAGGTGGGTATGGTTGTTACCAATCAATCTATCCCAGTCACTAACTCAGGAAACAAATGGGTGAGTCCTGGTGCACTGCTGCGGCCAACTGCTCTGACCTGGGGTATCTCAAGGGGGCTGGAGAAATGGAAAACACAGCTTCTGGCTGGGTTTGCCAACACTGTTGCTGAACAAACTCGGATAAGCTCGTACCAAGAGAAGGCAATAACTCAGGAGATGAGGGTTTGGAAAAGAGAAAAGGAGAAATTTATTTTGGGTGCCAGCAGTTGGGAGAGGTGGCAGGCTCAAGCCTGAACAACTAACCTCTCCAGCAGCAAGATGGACACCTACAGATGGTGCAGAGAATGCATGATCCACAGTGGGGGTTGGTATGTGTTCAGCATATGATCATGGGCAGGGAAGGGGACATGTCAGATGTGGTCTTCTAGGCATTCTGTTGCTATCAGGGCTTTTCCGGGTCCAGTCATTGCAAAACATCTTAGTCAATGTCTGAAGAAAGTGTGATAAGAAATAAGCACAATGGGTTTCAGTTAGAGATGAGTTGAGCGGTCTTCTCTATTTCTGCTTTTAGCTGTTGGGGGCTATGGTTGAGCAAGACGGCTCACTGACACAGTTACCATAAAAGAGAGCTGAGTCAAAGCAGAGCTCAGAATACTCTGATGTGTACAGACTTATGGCATTGGCTAGTGATTGTGGTGTCCCTAGAAGTGAAACAGGAAACCTGCTAAATTCTGATCTGTATAAGAAGTTAAGTTCTAGGTCAAGTGAACAAAGTCTAACTTCACTTGTCAGAACAGAAAGTCAAGGCTCCTCAGTCAATTCTGAGACATGTGTCAGTTTGCAGACCTAGAATCCCATGGAATGAAGGAAGGCCAGGTCCCCTTGAGGAGGGACTACCTTGAGGAGGTATAATGAAAATATACCATTAATCTTTCTTCCAGCCTTCCCCAAAGGGACCTACAGCCATTTATTTAGCAGGGTAACCATGCATTGGGGAAAAGGAAATAATCAGACCTGCTAGGGACTATTGGACACTATCTCTAAACGGACACTGGTTTCAGGAGACCCCGAATGTCACCATGGTCCCCCAGTCAGAGTAGGGGCTTATGGAGGTCAGGTGTTTGATGGAGTCTGTCTCAAATTGGTTCCATGGATCCTCAAACCCAAACTGTGGTTATTCTCCTAAACTCTGGAATGCACAATAGGCATACTTGGCAGCTGGCAGAATCCATCCTCATGTTCTCCTGACCTGTGTAGTGAGGGCTATTGTGGTGGGAAAGGCCAAGTGGAAGCCACTAGAACTGCCTCCATCCAGGAAAATAGTAAACCTAAAGCAATACCGCATTCCTGGAGACGTTGCAGAGATTAATGCTATCATCAAGGACCGGAAGGATGCAGGGGTGGAGATTCCCACCACATCCCCATTCAACTCTCTTATTTGGCCTGTGCTGAAGACAGCTGAGCTTGGAGCATGCCAGTGGATTTCTGTACGTTTAACCAGGTATTAATTCTAATTGCAGCTGCTGTACCAGATGTGGCCTTCTTGCTTGAGCAAATTAACACACTGCCTGGTACCTGATATGCAGTTATTGACCATGCAAATGCTTTTATCTCCATCCTTTATCTTCATAAAAACCACCAGAACATTTGCTTTCAGCTGGCAAGACTGGCAATATACCTTCACTGTCCTACTTCTGGGGTATATCAGCTCTCCAGCCCTATGTCATGATTTAGCCCATACAGACCTTGATCACCTTTCTCTTCCACAAGATATCACATTGATCAATTACACTGGTGATATTATGCTGATAGGAACTATTGAGCAAGAATAGCAACTCTTCTAGGCATATTGGTAAGACATTTGCATGTCAGAGGGTGGGAAATAGATCCAACAAAAATTCAGTGGCTTTCTATGGCAGTGAAATTTCTAGAGGCCCAGTGGTGCAGGGCATGTTGAGAATTCCTTCTAAGGTGAAGGATAAGTTGTTGCCTCTGGCCCTTTCCACAACCAAAAAAGATGCCTGGTGTGCCTCTTTGGATTTGTAGGCAACATATTCCCCATTTGGGTGTGCTACTCCAGCCCATTTACTGAGTGAGCCAACAAAGCTGCTAGTTTTAAGTGGGGCCCAGAATAAGAGAAGGCTCTGCTATAGGTCCAGGCTGTTGTGCAAGCTGTTCTGCCACTTGGACCATGTGATCTGATAAATCCAGTGGTGCTTGGAGTGGCAGTGGCAGAGAAGGATGCTGTTTGGAACATTTGATGGGCTCTTACAGGTGAACTGCAGCCATTAGGATTTTGGAGCAAATCCTTGCCAGTCAATCTCTCTAAATAATTACTCATCTTTTCTTTATTTTTAGAGGGGGTGGGGAGGGGCAGAGGGAGGGGGAGATAATTTTTTTTTTTTTAGATTTTTTATTGATTTATTTGACAGACAGAGAGAGCACAAGCAGAGGGAGCGGCAGAGGGAGAGGGAGAAGCAGGCTCCCCGCTGAGCAGGGAGTCAGATGAGGGGCTCGATCCCAGGATTCTGGGATCATGACCTGAGCTGAAAGTCAGGTGCTTAACCAACTGAGATACCCAGGCACCCTGGGAGAGAGAGAATCTTAAGCAGGCTCCATGCCCAGCATGGAGCCCGACTCTGGCTTGTACTTGAGAGACAGGTAATGGTGGGAAAGCAAAAGTTGATTTATTTGGGAAGCTGGCAACCTGGGAAGATGGTAGATTAACATCCCAAAGACTGTCTTCCCTGTGCAAGGGAACCAGTGGAAAGTGTGAGAAATGGGGGAGGGGGCTACGTGTAGAAGAAGTTGATGCTCAGCAGTTAATAATTTGTGTTTGCAAGGCTTCCAGATTCCTCTGCTCTGCCAATAATCAAGTCTGCCAGGTGTCTCTCACTAAAGGATACCCCTGCAGCTCAAAGAGCTGTGTCCTGGCAAGGCAGTCCAGACTCCTCCCCTTGTACCAGGAATCAAGATTCCCAGGTGTCTCTTACTGAGGACCCCGTGGTCATGGTGGCTATTTCGAGTGCAGTAAGGCCTTATCTTCTGGAAAGTCTGGTCCTTTGTTCCTCAAGGCCAGGGGTCTGTAGGATCTCAAGGGAAGTAGGTTAGTTCTGCTACAAACTATGGGGTTTAGGTCAGCATGCAAGGAGTGCATAGCTTGAAGCAAGTTAATGCTTAAGACTGGTTGGGGTGCTGTTACAATATGATTTGCCTTCCCTGGAAGCATTTCTGCCAAAACCATTATCTGTGGACTTACAGAATGCCTTATCCATCACCAAGGTATTCCACACAGCATTGCTTCTGATCAAGGGAATCGTTTCTTGGGAAGTAGAGTGAATCAATTTGCTGGTCTTACCATTCCCACCATCTTGAAGCAGCTGGCTTGATAGAACTGTGGAATGACCTTTTGAAGACTCAGTTACAGTGCTAACTGGGTGGTAATACCTTTCAAAGGCTGGGGCAAGATTCTTCAGGAGGCTGTACATTCTCTGAATCAGCATTCAATAGATGGTGCTCTTTCTCCCATAGCCAGGATTCATGGGTCCAGGAATCAGGGGGTGGGGATGAGAATAATGGTACCACTTGTTGTTACACCTAGAGACCCATTAGCAAAAGTTTTGCTTCCTGTTCCCATAAGTTTGTGTTCTACTGGTTCCTAGAGACCTTAGTTCCAAAGGGAGGGATGATTCACCATCCCTCACCATCATCAAAAGTGATACCATTGAACAGGAAGTTAAGATTGCTGCCAGGCTATTGGGTTCTTCATGCCTCTGAGTCAACAGGTAAATAAAGTAGTTGCTTTGCTACCAAGGGGACTGTACTCCACAATGAAGGTGAGGAAGAGTCTGGAACACGGCACATCCCTTAGGACATCTTTAACTATTCCCATGCCCTGTGATTAAGGTCTTTGAAAAACTACAACAACCCGATCCAGGCAGGATGACTAATGGTCCAGACCCTTCAGGAATGGAGGTTTGGGTCACCCCACCAAGAAAAGAACCACAACCTGTTGAAGATCCTGCTGAGGGCAAAGGGAATACGGAGTGGAAGAAGGTAGTTAGGAATACCAGCTATGACCACATTACCAGTTACAGAAATGAGGATGGTAATTTTCATGAGAATTTCCTTCTTATTTTGTTATGAATATGTTTGTGTTTATGTACACATATAATATTTATTTCTTCCCTCTCTCATCCCCTTATCATGTAGTGTAAGATGTATTGACTTTACACCATATTATTTAAGTATTAGCTTTACATCATAGTATTTAAGTTATTGGATATCAAGGAGAAAAATGACCAAGAAAATAGTGCTCTCATGAACAGCAACTGGAAATCAGGAGCAGTCAATAATTTATGAGGGGCAGGGAGCAGGGAAAGGGGAGGGGAATGAGTTAGGTTTTAAACATTTCTAGGACTGAAGTGCCATACGTACTGTAGGTGGGAATATCTACCCAGCAGTTGAAAATATAACAATCCTGGTGGGGGGGGGGGGTTGAGACTGGAGATTTAAATGTGGGAGTGAATCACACAGAGGCACCATTTGGGAGTTTTTGAAGGGAGCAGAATATATTCAGATCTGAATTTTAAATCACAGATGCTAGACTGGAAGGAGCCTTGGATGATTCTCTTGTTTCCCCCCCCAGCCCAGATGGAAACATGTGGTCTTCGGTCTCTCTCTTACAATGAACCCCCAGTCTCCTAATAAGAAATATATGTACAGGAATTAGTTGACAGAGTTGTAAGCCTGCTCTCTTAAGTTTGAGTGAAAAGCATGAGTCAGGTGTCTAAGAAATGGAGGACTTGCACCTCTGTCGATTGCCGACTTAGATTCATTACAACATTCCAGAAACAAAGCTGAAATCCAAGGTCTTTTATCACTCACCTTGCCAGGCTTGCTGTATGAAGCTTTGTGTACAGATTGCTTTATGATTTCAAAGTATTTGTTTTTCAGCTTGAGATCTTCTTTGACATAACTGCACATCAGCCCGAAGGCTATTTGTAAAGGCAAATCTTTGGAAGATAGGAACATCTTCTGGGGTTGACGTGCCAGGCAAACGCTATTGTGAAATCTCATGGCATGCAGGCATTAAGATATGCCCATGCAATCAAATACACTTTAAAACAGTTTCAGTTTTTTTCTCTCTAGCTCTATCTACCATCTATGTATGTATGCATCTATCTCAATAATAGGTTTCATTATAAAATTCAATGTTAAGTGGGAAAGTATAAAAGTTTTAAAATTTTCAGCTTTCTCTTAGAAATTAAATATTTAATAAGTATTTAATATATCCAGAAAATAAAGCAAGATTTTGTCCCTTTAGTTTAAGTGGTCCTCATCTCTTTGTGAATTTTGCCATCATCATACTTCAAGATTCTGGTATATCCCCCCCAAATCCTTTCTGATGCTCACTTTCCCCACTCCTCCTGTCCCCTCTCCCTATCCCTGTGCTCCTTCAGCCTTGTGTCTCAGTTGTGACCCACACTGGGGCCCTCTCTAGGACATCTTCTCTGGCCATCTTGTCTCGGTCCCCCTCTTCAGACTTAACTCTTGACTCTGTTTTCTTGATCACAGTAGGACTTGTATAGTAGGGGACATGCTTTACAAGGACCCCCACTGGCTGGGACCCCCTACCCTCTGCCCCGTGGAAGGGGATTAGAGTGTGTGTCTCAGGTTCCAGGTGGTTTCCACCTCAGTGGCCACACACCATGTGTTAGGGAGCAGGGTGTGGTGGGAAAGAAGGTGGACTTGCACCTGCAGCTGAAAGCCCTGCCTGCTTGGGTGGCAAAGGCCAAGGCAGGGCTCATAATGCTGAACTGGCAGACCAATCCCACGCGTGCACCCACTGCTATTCCTCACACTGAACAGCCCCTCCTCACCCTGTGTTCACTGATTACCTTGTTCCCAGCTTCACAATGAAGCATTCCAATTATGTAGAACTCAAGGTTCTTAGTGGTACTGCCCCAGTGGTGTGCTTTTCACATGGGAATCAGAGGTGGGTTCCTCCCCACTAAAGTTCTCTGGAAATGGAGCAGTGCTTCTGGTGCCCTGCCCAGATGCCTTTGGATTGACACCACCAACCTCTGCCTCATGTTACAGCTGTATGCTTCTTTCCTACAGGCCTGGGCCTGCTTCCTTCAGAGAAGGAAGTCTGCCCTTGGGCACTGGGGTGGCTTTGCCCAAAAGCTCTGAGAGCATAGGAGTCTGGGAGCTGACATATCCCAGGGCAGCCAAAGGGAGGCATGAGGGCAGGAGAGGAAAGCCCAGCTCCCTGCCCTGCCTCTAGGAGGGACTCTCCCAGGAGCCCCCTGAGAATGAGGCTGAGTCTGGGACTGTGCAGAATCCCTCCCCATCTTCCTTCCTCGCTCTCTGATGATTCTCTCCTGGAAACACTTTTGAAATGTTACTTGCACAGGAGTCCTCATCCGGAGTCTGCTTCTGGAAACCAACCATAAACACGGGATGCCACAGGCTTCTGGAGAGCCCTGAGAATGTTCTGCCTTGCAAGGCAGCCTGTGGTCAATTGCAGTAGGAAATTGCAGCTTCCTGCTGCTTCTCTAAGCAGGGTGGTGACCTGACATTCCATCAAATCCCATCTCCCTGGGACCTGAGAGGGGCAGTGCTGGGACATGTTTTGTGCTATTGTCCTGGGCTCAGAGCACAGGGTGCTGGGAAGGACACTTAAGCTTACATTTGGGTGTCACAGCCAACCCTGTGCACAGAGCCTCATGTGGGAAGGTTACCTGGCCCACCTTTCTGCACATCCCCTCTCTTCCCTGCTCTGCATTGCTGATCCTGGTGGTGGTCAGGGATGTTCTCCACCTTCCTGAAGCTCAGGGAGGAGCCAGTGGCCTCCTGGTTAAGGCCATGATGGATTGTGAAGTTTTAAGCACAGTGTGAACCAAGCCCTAGCCAGTCCATCTTTTCCTGCCAAACTTTGGCCCTGAGCCTGACCCCACCAATTACAGCTCCTGGGGGACTGGTTACCCATAAGACCCTGGCAATGCAGGGGTTCACTGGGGTGACCTAATACATGGAGAGCTATCCATTAGCCACTCGCAGCCCTTCCTGGTCCTGTCTTCTTCT
The DNA here is from genome assembly GCF_011800145.1 of Mirounga leonina. NCBI lineage: Eukaryota > Metazoa > Chordata > Mammalia > Carnivora > Phocidae > Mirounga > Mirounga leonina. Next base: position 78,714,441 of record NW_023270305.1, on the reverse strand, counting down.
GGCTGGGACCCTGTTCCTGCTACTGCCTGAAATCTGTTCCCTGTTGGTCCACATCCACCATGGATCTCGGCTATGCCCACCTGCTTACTCCTAGAACCCGCAACATGTGTACTGCTTCTCAGAGATATGTCCAGATGGTGTTGGTGGAGAAGACCCCACCTCAGGACCTGGACATCCCTACTGACCTGGGCCCTCCCTGGGCCTACATGTCTGGAAGTACTACCCTCACAACTCTCAAATGAAGGTAGCCCCCTACCCCAAATGCACACACTCTTTTATTTGTGGAGGTGCCCCTTGGTGTTCTTTGGGCAGCAGAGGCAGAAGCTCTGGAGATATACAGATTTCTGGGGCTTCAGTGTGATTCCACCCAGCACCTCTGCTCTCAGGTTCCAAATGTGGGAGCTGCTAGCGTTGGTGGTATAGTGGTGAGCATAGCTGCCTTCCAAATGTGGGAGCTTGGGTCTTCACAAATATGGATCTTCAGGGTGCCTCCAGACTCATTCACATAAGGTCCTGGCCCAGCTAAAGCAGACCCAGAAACTCAGCTCAGAGACTGGATAGTAGATGATATTTCAGGCTTTGTGGGTCATTCTTCTTTGTTGATGTTGTTTTTGCAACAACCTTTTTAAAATAAGAAAACCCCTCTTAGCTCCCGGGCATACCAAATGAATATGAATTTGGCTCAGGGGCCATAGTTTTCCAACCCCCCCTCCCCCCATGACCTTAGACCAACAACCCAGAAGGAAGAGATAAGGGGAAGGCACTGACAATGAGGGGATGGGTGCTTTTCCACTTAAATGTAAACCTCTCAGGGGGCGCCTGGGTGGCTCAGTCGTTGGGCGTCTGCCTTCAGCTCGGGTCATGGTCTCGGGGTCCTGGGATTGAGCCCCGCGTAGGGCCTGCTCGGCGGGGGGCCTGCTTCTCCCTCTCCCACTCCCACTCCCCCTGCTTGTAGTCCCTCTCTCACTGTGCCTCTCTCTGTCCAATTTAAAAAAAAAAAAAAGTAAACCTCTCAGAAGAAAGCTGGTCATTAGATTTTACCAGTAAAAACTTGAATTCCTCCAAGCCAAAAAAAAAAAAAAAAAAGAGTTGATACCTAGAAATGTTTAAGGCACTCCCATGCCTTGACTTCCTTTCTCCATCATTTGTCATTAGCATTTCACATATTTGAATTCAGAATATTCCAGCCTCTGAAGGGCGGATGGGCCTGGCAGGCTACACTCAACTTTGGGAAGGGTCAGTTTCTGCCCAGAGCTACCTCCTGCTCACAGACTTTTCCATCACAATGACGCTCTGATCCAGGGTCCTCCCAGGGAAGAACTGACTTTCTAAAGCATATTTCCACCGAGGCTTGTTGTTTTTCTTTTTCTAAACATGCCAGTTAGGAAGGTTTTGAGATTTGTTAAAAAATCAGACAGGATTCCTGGAAACCCAAGTTGTGATGACACCAATCTGAGTGTCCAGAGGAACAGTGCAAGCACCAGCTGCAGCCCAGGAGGAGGTGTGGGCCATGAGCAGGGTTCTAGGAGTGTGCTGGGGAAAGGGAGCTGCCAGGGGTGGGGACCCAAGTCCACCAGCTCTGCTGGCACTGGCCTGTGGATTCTTAGTCTCATCCCAAATGAGATCATTGGATGGTGTGACCTGATTCTCCGATTTCTCATTCTGAAGTTTCAGGATTACAGGTCGACCCGTTTCCCACTGTTGTGTATTTCTCTCCTTCTAAATGCATGGCTTCAAAATCCCTTAACCATGAACATTTACAATGTTATCTTGCATGAATGTGGTATATAGAGGAATGTGTGTGTGTAAATGTGTAACATGTGATTAGAATAAAAGTTATTTTAAATGTATCCATGTGGTTCACCTCATTAGTCTTTCCTCAGAGCAGCTAAGCACTCTGCACAAATCCTGTAATGGATTATTTGTCATTGTGGTTAATGATTTTCATGCTTACCTTAGAAAGTAGAACCATGATAGAATGCAAACAGGGCTTCTTTTATTCCTGGGTGGGGTTGCTATTTTCCTGTATCTGATGATTTAGTGGCACAGGAAAGCACCACTCCCAGAAGCAGCACCTTCCTAACATTCTTTTAAAATAATACACTGAGCTTCTCACTACTTGTGTAAATGATGCTAGACACTTTCTTGAGAGGTTTTAATGAAAAAAAAAAGAAGGAGCAGAACATGATTACATGTGTAGCTGAATAATTTGGCCATCCTGACAATTTTGCTAAGACCCTCTTTTTATGAGGCATGAAATGTGATCCTTCCAGAAATGTGATAGTCAAGATTTTCTTAAAGTGCATGTGGTGCTGGTATTTTATTTTATTTGGGGGAGGGAAGACTGATTTAAGGACTTTTTCCCCCTTTCTAAGAAGCTCATCTGAAATATAAGTTGTTTCCTGTCTTCCAGCCTTGTGTTGGCATCAGAAGTGAACTGTTTCCTGTTTATCACGTGCTGCTCATCAGTCATTCCCACTCCAGCCTTTCTCTTTGGTCTTGAGACCATATCCAGCTTGAGATTGTCTGAATCAGGCACAGCTCACTAGCATCATCTGTGCCTTACAACCTATACTTCCAAGAGCTAGGCCATCCTCTGTGTCTCATTCTTAATGGTTAAGGATAAACCCTGGTTCCCTTACACATTCTCCCTAGTGTTCAATTCTCCTTTGCTTCTTGTTCACTTTCTCTTTTTTTAAAATTTTTTATTGTTATGTTAATCCCCATACATTACATCATTAGTTTTTGATGTAGTGTTCCATGATTCATTGTTTGTGCATAACACCCAGTGCTCCATGCAGAACATGCCCTCTTTAGTACCCATCACCAGGCTGTTTCTCCTTCTCCCACTCCCACTCCCCATGCTTGTAGTCCCTCTCTCCCACCCCCTCCCCTCTAGAACCCTCAGTTTGTTTTTCAGAGTCCATCGTCTCTCATGGTTCTTCTCCCCCTCCGATTTCCCCCCCTTCATTCTTCCCCTCCTGCTATCTTCTTTTTTTTTTTCCTAACATATATTGCATTATTTTTTCAGAGGTACAGATCTGTGATTCAACAGTCTTGCACAATTCACAGCGCTCACCATAGCACATACCCTCCCCAGTGTCTATCAGCCAGCCACCCCATCCCTCCCACCCCCCAACACTCCAGCAATCCTCAGTTTGTTTCCTGAGATTAAGAATTCCTCATATCAGTGAGGTATTGTTCACTTTCTCTTATGTTGAAGTTCTACTCTATTTATTTCTCTCTTTTCATGAATTCTGCATCTGGGCAGCCAGGTTATTGTGAGCTAGTGATGGGTATGTCATGTGTCTTTGCATCCCACCATCCCTTCACATGGTCATACCAGGAACTCCACAGCACTGGAGTGAACAGGAGAGAAGGGGGGGGGGCATCAATATCAACTTGAAAGTTACAAAACAAGCATGGATGTCTCAAATAAAAGGGACAAAGACAAAGAAGACAAAGACCCTGGCCAGAATTCTTATTTGAAGAAGACAGGGACTTTTTAATCTTTAGGGAGATGCTAAAAATATTCTGGATTCCTTGGTTTGTATTTTTGCTCTTGAATTTACTACCATATGAGATACTGTGTAGTGGCCAGAGATCATAATCTTTCTTTCCCCAGCATCACTGCATGGTGCCCAGAATGTGTTACAGAAGAGATAGGTGTCTAGGTGAATGATCATGTAATTTAATTTTAAACTTCTATGCAGGATTTGATTACATTTGGATGAAATATATCATAGTGGCATAGAATCTATGGATAGTGTAGGAAAGGTCAGGATTAGAGGATGGGTATGGTAGTTTTAAGTATTCTTGATTATGAGGCTCAAATGTCTAAAATCTAGGAAGGAGGTTCTGACTGATGGATTACCCTGTTGTCCTCAGATCTCTGTGCAGAAGGTCAGGGTGCTCCCTGCCATCTTCTTCTGGTAGTCCTTGTCAAATTCTTCATTCTGAGCCACAGTGAAATAGTTCTTCCAATCCCCAGGCATCCCTGAAACAAGTCAAAGTCTCAGAGGTTGCCACAGGAGTACAGAGAGGAGGGAGCATGCATCCTTGGAGCCAGCACAAGAACGGGGAAAAAAAAAAACAAGTTTGCCTCTGAAAATTATGCAGTAGTGTCATTGATAGGAATGACTAATGGGGCATGAAACATTACTGGAAAATCTGAGCAGATCATGGGTACTACAGAGTTCAATCCTTTGAGACTATAAATCTTACATACCTTTCCTCATAAAAGGAGAGATAGATTGGTCCATGAGGACAGTAGGCAAAGTGGTGTAGTTGGCCATTGGGTTTTGCTTCATTACATCGAAGGAGGCGTGATACACGATTTTATTCAGGACTTCTTCGGGCATTTCTTTCTCTAGGAACTTCAATATCTTCTGAATTTCCCGCGTTGGGTCCTATATGTAGAAGAGTTACACAAAGCAAATAAATTTGGGTTTTCTATTAGGGATGACATTCTGCTTGACAAATGACAAATGACAAACAGTATTTGGGAGGAATGAGTTAAGTTCAAATATATTCAACAACTATCCCTTAGGTGATGACTATGTGCAAGGCACTGTACCATCTCAGGTACTGCCATGACACAAAGATGAGAGCTGTTCTTGCCCTCAGGAGGCTCACCCTGCAATAGGGGGATAAATGTAGACATAACTAACTGGGCAAAACCTCGCCCAGAAAACATGCTGCTTGCACACAGACAGTATCATGAGATTTGTTGAAAGGAACAATTATGTCTCCTGGTAGAGATCAGGAAGGTTGTATAAAGGAGGGGAAATGTTGCAGGTGAGGGACAGTATGACATACTCTAGTATTTGAGCTATAGAAGATGGCAAAAGAGCCTGTGAGTTTAATAGAAGTTTAGTAAGGGGATGAATACAAGGGATCTCAAGTTGACCCAGAAATGTAAATTCTTGTGCACTGGTTCTTTCTGATCAAAGAGTTGCAGAAAAGGAGCTATAGCTTCTTTTTTTTAAAAAAAAGATTTGTTTATTCATTTGAGAGATAGAGAGGGCAGGGGGAAGGGCAGAGGGGGAGAATCCTCAAGCAGATGACCCACTGAGTGTGGAGCTGGACACAGGGCTCGTTCCCATGATCCATGAGATCACGACCTGAGCTGAAATCAAGAGTTGGACACTCAATTGACTGAGCCACCCAGGTGCCCCAGGGAGCTATAGTTTTTGATTGGATTTCTCAGCACTGGCATAATAAGTAGTTTGTAGTTCTAGGATACTAATCCCTGGGGTCATGAGAGTGAATTTGTCATGCTTCTCATACACAGTGACTTGAAAAGGAGAAATCTGTTCTCTGACACAATATGTGGGACCAATCCTGCCAATGTTTATATGGATTAAACTTCGTTTGTGATGTGGGTCTGGGGTGTGGAACAGGGAGAAGGAAACTCTCCCTGAGCATTCACTGAACACAACTAGGCACTTTACAAATGTGATCTAATAAATCCTTATAATAATTTCATGAGATACAAAATGAGATGATACCCATTCTGCAGGTGAAGACACATGGTTCATGAGTGTCAGGATTAATTCAACCATAAAGGTATGTGATATTTCCTGAGGAGGAAGGATCTTCTGGAAATTGTGAACTGAGGCAAATAAAATTGAGAAGAGCAGAAAAGTAGTTAGAACTTCTGAGGATAAAACTGAGTTGGGAAGAGTGTCATGGAGAGAAAGGACTTGCACTGAAGGCTCTTCTGTGGGCAAGCCCAAATGCCAGGGTCCCAAATGTGGTTTGCTGCACTGGAGAACATGGTGGGTCTAATGGAGATTGCATTGCCTTTTACCTCTTTCATATCCTCATAGAAGAGGTAGAGAATATGGTGCTGGTCTTTCGCATCCCACCATCCCTTCACATGGTCATACCAGGAACCCCACAGCACTGGAGGGAACAAGAGAGAAGGGGGGGCATCAATATCAACTTGAAAGTTACAAAATGAGCATGGATGTCTCAAATAAAAGGGACAAAGACAAAGAAGACAAAGACCCCGGCCAGAATTCTTATTTGCAAAAGACAGGGACTTTTTAATCTTTAGGGAGATGATAAAAAGTATTCTGGATTCCTTGGTTTATATTTTTGCTCTTGAATTTACTACCACATTAGATACTGTGTAGTGACCAGAGATCATAATCTTTCTTTCCCCAGCATCACTGCATGGTGCCTAGATTAGTGTTATGCAACAGATCCTGTCTCTTAGTGGGCTGATTTTCATTCTGAAAAAATCTATAATTACCAAATATTTGGGCAACTTTTCTCTCTCTCTCATGGTGACTGGGAAGAGGAGAGGTGCACTGGGTGTCATTTGTTGGCCCTGCCAAATCCATTCTGTACCCTCCTCCACCCTAGAAGATTGACCTCTATGGACTGTGTCAATGGGCTCCTTTGTGCTCAGGCTTCCACCTGGGATTTGCCAGCAAAAGGCACTGAGAGGCTTTTGGAGGCAGGAGGAGAGTGAGAAGGGTGTCGTTTATTTCCCTGATGTCCTTCCTGTTGGCTCACTGTGGTGGACTCTTTCCCCTAATGAAGGCCTCAGCCCCTGTTAAGGAGCCTTGTCCTTTTTCCAGGAGGCAATAGCTCCCTGCTGGTGTTCACCCCAAAACACTGCACTATCACCTGTTGGTTTCTTTAAACTCTGCCTGTAGCTTTCTAAATAGTCTCTTAGCTAAATTATCCCCAAATGACCCAGTTTCGATGTGCCATCCACATCCTCCAATGACCTTGGTGACCACAATCATTCAATGAAAACCCTTCCTTTCTGATGTCAATAGTGAACAAGGAAATGTGAAGAATGAATGAGGAAACATGAACCCATAATTTCCTTTTACTCACCTTTTCCAGCTTTGAATGCCTCAATATACTCCTCCTATGTACCAGGGTCAGGCATCATTTTAGTCATTCTTGAGAAATGGTAGTAGGACACCAGACGGTCCTTTGGATTTCTAGCCACATAGATAATCTGAAATCAACCAGCAAGGGAATTGAGAGACAGCAAACAAAACAGAGAAATATTATTGCTCAGTGCAGAGGACCCTGTTATTAGAATCTTAGACTATTCTATTTGAGTAACTGAACGTGCATGCATTTTCTGTAAGTAGGATGACCACATCTTCCAGTATGCCCAGACAGAGTTCCAATGTATATCTGTGGTCTTAGATAATGATTAGGAGCATGCACATATGCTCCTCTCTCTCAAGAGTATCCTGGTTTGCAGGATAAATACTACAGTCACCCTAACTATGGTATTTCTGAAGACTAACGAGGCCACTGTGGTATTTTCCAGTGTGTTTGAAAGGTAGGTCCTCCTTGGCTTGAACTAAGCAAGGACTCTAACTATGTTATTGCACAGGGGGTAGCTAAAGCAGTCAGTTGTCTAGTCTAGTTTCCTCTGTACATGATGAGCTGCAGCCTTACAGATGAATGATCACTCTTATTTGTGGTAAGATTGCAGGACCTTTGAGGGCAGTGCTAAGTCTCCCTTTGGAATTGCTTGTGATGATTCTTCTCATTGGAAAAGCAGGGTTGTGGTGTGGCTGGGGAGGGCTGACCTCTTGGCTTCGTGTCCTGTGGTTCCTTGCCCACCTGTGCTTCTGTGTGCATTCTCAGCGGAGCCGGGAGGAGGAGCACATTAATGGTTTCTCAAGCATTTTCCCATGTCTCATTTACTGAACAGAATTCCTGTGTCCAACAGAACCACTCATCCAGTGACATTTCCCTCTCAGGCAATTGGCCCAGGCTCTTGCTTTCTCTACTGCCTTTCCATAGACTGCTGCCTTATAGGAACATGGACCAGGCCTGTTTCTCTGCCTCTTTTCCTACTGCTCAATTTTTCTCTGATATTTATGAGAGCATGTAGGGAACCAAAAACTGTGACACAGCTGCACCATCTTGTCATAATGTAAATGTCTTTCTTTCTTTCTTTCTTTCTTTCTTTCTTTCTTTCTTTCTTTCTTTCTTTCTTTCTTTCTTTCTTTTTCTTTCTTTCTTCTTTCTTTCTTTCTTTCTTTCTTTCTTTCTCTCTCTCTCTTTCTTTCTTCTTTCTTTCTTTCTTTCTTTCTTTCTTTCTTTCTTTCTTTCTTTCTTCTTTCTTCTTTCTTTCTTTCTTTTTTTCTTTTTCTTTCTCCTTCTTCTTCTTTTTATTTTTTTGGTTTTATTTATTTGAGAGAGAGCAGAAGCAGGGGGAGGAAGAGGCAGAGGGAGAAGCAGACTACCTGCTGAGCAGGGAGCCGGATGTGGGGCTTGATCCCAGGACCTGAGATCATGACCTGAACTGAAGGCAGACTTAACCGACTGAGCCACCCAGGTGCCCCTGTAAATGTATTTCTTAATGCTTGTGTTGGTTATTGTCTTTCTGTAAGACTGAGTAATTATGAAGGACAGTCTGGGCTAGGCAGGGAACATATTCAGTGTGTTTATGGTGAGAGTCAGATGACTGGGTGTGACCTAATGTCCAATACATTTTCTGCTGATCCATCTGTGTGAGTCCCCTGTGGTGGCTGTAACAAATTCCCACAGATGGAGTGCCTGAAAACAATAAGAAAATTATTCTTTTATGGTTTTGGAGGCTTGATTTCACTAGGCTCAGGTCAAGCTGTTGGCAGGGCTGGTCCCTTTGGTGATGTTAGGGGAGAATCCCTTCCCTTGCTGTTGCTAGCATCTCGAGGCCACCTGTATTCCTCGGCTCTTGACCCAATCCCTGGCTTCACTTATCACATCTCCTACTTCTTCCTCTGATCTTCTTGTCTCCCTCTTATAAGGATCCTTGTGATGATATTTAGGGTCCACCTAGATAAACCAGGATAATCTTCCATCTCAAGATCCCCAACTTAATCACATCTGCAAAGCCCATTTTACTATATAAGGTAGCATTCAGTTTTTGGTTATTAGGACATGGATATCTTTAGGGGATGGTTATTTAGCTTATCACTGCATCACAAAATGAAAATCTTGGGCTAAGCTCTTTAAGGTCCCATCCTACTCAAATAATACACAATTTTGAGCAGATAAAGGGAGGTGCTGTCATTGAGATTTTTACATTTTACAAGGCCTGATTTTACAAAAAGAAGGTGCTAGTATGATGACTAACAAGATGTTATTTTGTCTTCTGACATTGAGTCTACAATAGCATTTGGAAATAATATTGCTTCTTGAGCAGCAACAGTCACATATGAGTGAAGTTATCTATCTGTGGGTATAAAGCAGGAAGTTTTCACAAATGAAGGTGACCTAGATGTAATCCCAGGGAAGCAGATCAGGAATGGGATAGCATTTTGATATATGGAATCCTATTCAGTTGTACTGTACCTTATTTGGAGATGGTCAAGATGAAGAGCTGGTGACTCAGAGAAGCCCAGAAAAAAGACAGTAAAAAACAATTACTTGCACTGTGTATCTGAGCACTGCACGGAGGAGAGAGTGTTTTGGCTAACAGACTTGACCCCTATGGTTTCCTTGGTAAGGGTTCAGTCTGGGTTTCTAAAGCAGCTTGTTCACAGGGAGAAGACATGCTGGTCTAGCTGATATAAGCATTTGATTCTGCTGAATGGCTACACTTTTCGTGGCAAATTTATAAGTCAATATTTGACTTTAAGACTCACTGATTAAGCATATATCAAAAAGAAACACCAGTATATTTGATGTACATTGCACATTGAACCTGAATTTGGAAGAGTCAAAATAAATGAAAAATCTTGGAAATGGAGGACATAGAAGTGTAATAGTTCCTGGGTGCTTGCTCCATGAAATATGCTCTAAGGGTGGCCAATGTACTATCATCCTCCTTTGCCTTGCTCTACCTTTCTCTCCACAGGTTTTCCCTAAATAAATCCCTTTTATGTCTTCCTTGGCCTTGGCTTTTGTTTCTTAGATGATTTGAACTAAGATAATAGCCTTCTTCAGGAAATATGTGCTTTGTTTCACCAACTGCTCCCTTTGGCTATGGCTTAATTGGCAACCAACCAGAATGATTTTTTCTGAAAACATCCTAGTATGTACCCATAAATAATATTTTGAAGGAAAGCTGGATACAGCATGGAGTTTGTGGGAATGTGGGAGTAATGCCACCATTTGCCCTATACCTCCATTGATTATTTATTTTTCAATATCTTTGATTTTTTCTCTTTAGATGGACACATTATCTATCCATACTGACCAAAACCGGGTTTGAAAAGTTGGCTTTTCCTACCTTTGAATTTTCTTTCCAGAAGGAAGGTGGCAGCAACTGAACAGGCAGGTGAGTCTTCATAGTTCTAGGAGAAGGCATTTTGCTGGCCAGATCCAGACCTGGGAAAGAAGGCTACACCATTTAGCTAAACACTTCTCATCAGCTCCATGAATTCAATATTATTGTTTTGTCAAATATCTGAAATGAGGTTTACCAAATAGCTGGCTCTGCCTAAAATTATGGTTTTTACATGTCTAAATGATTCCCTCCTAATGACACTTTTACCATCCATTCAGGTAAAGGAAAACACTAATGAGATACTGGAAACCACTGAGGCAACAGTACTCTCCTTATTTGCTGGGTATTGATTATACTTGTGTGGGAAGATGAAGATGTTTGGGGAGGTATGAGGTTGGTGCAACTATGTCCCCAACAAGCACTTGGATATTTTGTCCTTTGGGGTTTTCTATTACTGCAATGGGGAGTAGATTAAGGCAGCTGGAGAAGAGCTGGCTTCCCTCTTAAGGGAGGTGAGTTATTGGCCAGCTCTACAAGGCTAGCAGTTCCATGTAAATAGCTTCATGCTTTCTTTTAACCTTTACTTTCCAGGCCAAGAACTGCAACAGCCACCAGTCAAACACCAGCATTGTGCTCTGTGCTGGGATGTATTTTCAGATGAAAAATTGAGCCTTACAGTGGTCAAGTAATTTCTCCAAGTTAGTAAATGTGACAGCCAGAACTGGAAATCAGTTAGTCTGTGGGTGTGGAAAGCCATAGAGGGGGAGGCCTAAGAGACTTTGTGGAAAGCAGCAGAGAGACAAGGAACAACTAGATGAATCTCAGATAAAAGCCTCCTTGGAAACAGAATGTCCAGTGCTGAGTGTTAAAATACCAAGTACAGGGGGCATCTGGGTGGCTCAGTCAGTTAAGCATCTGCCTTCGGCTCAGCTATGATTCCAGGGTCCTGGGATTGAGCCCCATGTCGAGCTCCCTGCTCAATGGGGTGTCTGCTTCTCCCTCTCCCTTTGCCCTTCTGCCTCCCCCTGCTTGTGCTCGCTCTCTCTCAAATAAATAAATAAATAAATAAAATCTTAAAAACAAACAAACAACCAAATACAGACTGGGATTTGGCCACACACAACACGAAACTCAAGGGAGGGGGCTTGAAAATGAGGCAGAGTAGCAGCCTTGGTTGGAGAAGCACAGCTTCTGGTGGAGAATCGGATATATAGAGAAGGGAGGCACCCCCTGGAGACCTGGCAGTGATGGGAAAGAAGGAAGTAAGAGGAAGAAAATTAAAAATCCTGCAGAAACAAAAGAAATAGCCTACTAATTCCTCACCGCCAACCACCAAGACCTAGGAGTAGTAAACCTCTCTATTTCAATTCCCTATAGTTTTTTCTTAAACTGAGGCTCACCAGCTTACCTGGGGCTCTACTAACAAATGTTAATTTAACAAAGTCACAATTGGCTTCACAAGCAGGATGGATTGAGTCAGTTTGCCTTTGATAATGAGGAATGTATTTTAGCTGCAAATGGCTTTCTCAAGTGGGTAATCCATTGGGGAGGAGTCCAACTGCATGCTGTCTATTCAGAGGGCTGCCCCAAATTCCCATCCCAAAAGTGCAAGCTCCAAAAACAACCAGAATTCTCTCAAACTTTAAGGGTATTGCTAATTGCAGCTGGTTTGAGGGGCTATAGATGTGTTTTCCATTTATTAATGTCCAGGGGGTACCTGCAGTGGGTGTTAGACTTTGAGTGGGATTCCCAGCTTTTATCACAGACCCAGCTACTGACTGTTAGGGACAACTGGCTAAGATTTTGGCAAGGTCCTATTGCCTTTAGTTAACAGAGGGGAACATGTGAGTTGCACAAGTTGCCCAAGTGTGGGACCAGAGAAAGGTGCATTGCCCCTAAGAGGAGAGGGAGACTCTCCTGACCTGATTGGCTTTGCTTGTGGGAGGCACTAGGACTCTGAATTCTAACCTGGATAATAGGAATGCCCACACTGGGGAAGTCATGGCTCCTCGAAAAGGCAAGAGTGACTGAGGCCGGTGGTCCTTCTGTCACTGCATACCTTGCTGCTGTGGCACCTTGTCCCTTGACACTATGGGGTATCATGGGTCCCACTCCTGGTGTGTAGTGGCACAAAATCTAATGGCCTAATACAAATGACCTGAATACCTGCTGCCTGCACCAACGAAAATGTCCAAAAAATTAGTAAGCTCCCCACTAAATGTGAAACACTCATAAAAGTGGCGTGGGCACTGATCAGTGTCGAGGTTTACCAACATGCCAAGGCACTGATTCTATACTCTTGGGCCTAGGGGCCAGTCCTAATCCTGCCACCACTGGGCTAGTGGAGGATGACCCCAAATCCAGTGAGGTGAATTGGGACACCCTGGAGAGGGAAGCAGCTGGTACTGGCCACTGGGGACATCTGCCAGAGTGACAATTCACAGGGTCAAATCCGTGGCGGGTAATAGAGAATTAGAAACCGAAATTTGAAACTTTACATGCCTTAAGATTAAAAATATTTTAAAAGACCGTAGGGCAGGAGGGAGGAAAAGGGGCTGACTGGCTGTTGAGAGTGTAAATACTGGCTCTGAGCTATTACGCAACCTATGGATGTGAGTTAACTAGCCAGTATTTACAAGAATCCCCAAATGCTTAACCTTTTAAAAGACCCCCAATGAGCCCTGGGTGTTATACACAACTAATGAATCATTGAACACTACATCAAAAACTAATGATGTACTATATGCTGGCTAATTGAACATAATAATAAAAAAAATTTAAAAACTCAAAAAAATTTAGCAAATACAAAAACAAACAAACAAACAAACAAAAAATAAAAGACCCACCCCCAAAGCCTGAAAGTCAAATTCTGGAGAGACACAGGTGACCCAACCTCCAACCTATGAGGTACCGTCCCAGGACTAATTCAACCAGAGTTAAAGCAAAAGCTGCAGCCGTGGATGATCTCAGTGTCATAATTGGGATTTCTAATCACAAGGGAGAATCCAAACCCAAAGACACAAGCCCTAAAGATATAGAGGGAAAATCCTGTCTTCTGCTTACTTGGATTTTTATGGCTTGGCATGGAACCTACCCTTCTCTCATAGTTATTTTTTTTTTTAATTTTTAAATTTTATTATGTTATGTTAGTCACAATACATCATTAGTTTTTTTTTTAAATTTTTTATTGTTAGGTTAAACACCATACATTACATCATTAGTTTTTTTTTTTAAAGATTTTATTTATTTATTTGAGAGAGAGAATGAAAGAGAGAGAGCACAAGAGGGGGGAGGGTCAGAGGGAGAAGCAGACTCCCTGCTGAGCAGGGAGCCCGATGCGGGACTTGATCCTGGGACTCCAGGATCATGACCTGAGCCGAAGGCAGTTGCTTAACCAACTGAACCACCCAGGCGCCCCTACATCATTAGTTTTTGATGTAGTGTTCCATGATTCATTGTTTGCGTATAACACCCAGTGCTCCATGCAGAATGTGCCCTCCCCAATACCCATCACCAGGCTAACCCATCCTCCCACCCCCCTCCCCTCTAGAACCCTCAGTCTGTTTTTCAGAGTCCATTGTCTCTCATGGTTCGTCTCCCCCTCCGATTTCCCCCCTTCATTCTTCCCCTCCTGCTATCTTCTTCTTTTCTTTTCTTTTTTTTAAAAATTTTTTATTGTTATGTTAATCACCATACATTACATCATTAGTTTTTGATGTAGTGTTCCATGATTCATTGTTTGTGCATAACAACCAGTGCTCCATGCAGAACATGCCCTCCTCAATACCCATCACCAGGCTAACCCATCCTCCCACCCCCCTCCCCTCTAGAACCCTCAGTTTGTTTTTCAGAGTCCATCGTCTCTCATGGTTCGTCTACCCCTCCGATTTCCCCCCCTTCATTCTTCCCCTCCTGCTACCTTCTTCTTTTTTTTTTTTTCTTAACATAGATTGCTTCTTGGCCTTTTGGCTAAGATCAAGTGTAGTATCTGTTCTCATCATTAGTTTTTGATGTGGTGATACACTGTTTTCGTATAACACCCAGTGCTCCATGCAGTACGTGCCCTCCTTAATACCCATCACTGGGCTAACCCATCCCCCCACCCACCTCCCCTCTAAAACCCTGTTTGTTTCTCAGAGTCCATAGTCTCTCATGGTTCATCTCTCCCTCTGATTCCCCCCCTTCATTTTTCCCTTCCTTCTCCTAATGTCCTCCATGATATTCCTTATGTTCCACAAATAAGTGAAACCATAAGATAATTGGCTTTCTCTGCTTGACTTATTTCACTTAGCATAATCTCCTCAGTCCCATCCATGTTGATGCAAAAGTTGGGTATTCATCCTTTCTGATGGCTGAGTAATATTCCATTGTATATATGGACCACATCTTCTTTATCCATTTGTCTGTTGAAGGGCATCTCAGCTCTTTCCACAGTTTGGCTATTGTGGACATTGCTTCTATGAACACTGGGATGCATAAGGCCCTTCTTTTCACTACATCTGTGTCTTTGGGGTACATACCCAGGAGTGCAATTGCTGAGTCATAGGGTAGCTCTATTTTTAATATTTTGAGGAACATCCACACTGTTTTCCAAAGTGGCTGTACCAACTTGCATTCTCACCAAGAGTGTAAGAGGGTTTCCCTTTCTCCACAACCTCTCCAACATTTGTTATTTCTTTCCCTATCCATTTTTGCCATTCTAACGGGTGTAAGGTGGTATCTCAATGTGGTTTTGATTTGAATTTCCCTGATGGCTAATGATGATGAACATTTTTTCATGTGTCAGCCATTTGTATGTCTTCTTCAGAGAAGTGTCTTTTCATGTCTTCTGCCCATTTTTTGACTTGATTATTTGTTTTTTGGGTGTTGAGTTTGAGAAGTTCTTTATAGATCTTGGATACCAGCCCTTTATCTGTAGTGTCATTTGCAAATATCTTCTCCCATTCTGTGGGTTGCCTATTTGTTTTGTTGACTGTTTCCTTTGCTATGCAGAAGATTTTTATCTTGATGAAGTCCCAAAAGTTCATTTTTGCTTTTGTTTCACTAGCTTTTGGAGATGTATCTTGAAAGAAGTTGCTGTGGCCGATGTCAAAGAGGTTACTGCCTATGTTCTCCTCTAGGATTTTGATGGATTCCTGTCTTACATTGAGGTCTTTCATCCATTTTGAGTTTATCTTTGTGTATGGTGTTAGAGAATGGTCGAGTTTCATTCTTTTGCATGTGGCTGTCCAATTTTCCCAGCACCATTTATTGAAGAGACTGTCTTTTTTCCATTGCATGTTTTTTCCTGCTTTGTCGAAGATTATTTGACCATAGAGTTGAGGGTCCATATCTGGGTTCTCTATTCTGCTCCATTGGTTTATATGTCTGTTTTTGTGCTAGTACCATGCTGTGTTGGTGATCACTGCTTTGTAATATAGCTTGAAATCGGGCAATGTGATGCCCCCAGCTTTGTTTTTCTTTTTCAACATTTCCTTGGTGATTCGGGGTCTTTTCTGATTCCATACCAATTTTAGGATTGTTTGTCCCAGCACTTTGAAAAACGTCATTGGAATTTTGATCAGGATGGCATTTGAAGGTATAGATTGCTCTGGGTAGCATAGACATTTTAACAATGTTTATTCTTCCAATCCATGAGCATGGAATATTTTTCCATCTTTCTGTGTCTTCTTCAATTTCTTTCATGAGTGTTCTGTAGTTCCTAGAGTATAGATCCTTTAACTCATGGTTAGGTTTATTCCGAGGTATCTTATGGTTTTTGGTGCTATTGTAAATGGAATCGTTTCTTTAATTTCTCTTTCTACAGTTGCATTGTTAGTGTATAAGAAAGCAACTGATTTCTGTGCATTGATTTTGTATCCTGCTACATTACTGAATTGCTGTATGAGTTCTAGTAATTTAGGGGTGGAGTCTTTTGGGTTTTCCACATAAAATATCATGTCATCTGCGAAAAGAGAGAGTTTGACTTCTCTGCCAATTTGAATACCTTTTATTTCTTTTTGTTGTCTGATTGCTGTTGCTAGGACTTCTAGTACTATGTTGAACAATAGTGGTGAGAGTGGGAATCCTTGACATGTTCCTGATCTTAAGGGAAAGGCTCTCAGCTTTTCCCCATTGAGGATCATATTCACTGTGCATTTTTCATAGATGGATTTATGAACTTGAAGAATGTTCCTTCTATTCCTATACTCTGAAGAGTTTTAATCAGGAAGGGATGCTGTATTTTGCCAAATACTTTTTCTGCATCAATTGAGAGGACCATATGGTTCTTCTCCCTCCTCTTATTAATGTGTTCTACCACATTGATTGATTTGCAAATGTTGAACTACCCTTGCATCCCAGGGATAAATCCCACTTGGTCGTGGTGGATGATCCTTTTAATGTATTGTTGGATCTTATTACCTAGGATTTTGTTGGGATTTTGGAATCCATATTCATCAGGGATATCGGTCTGAAATTCTCCTTTTTGATGGGGTCTTTGCCTGGTTTGGGGATTAAGGTAATGCTGGCCTCATAGAATGAGTTTGGAAGTTTTCCTTCTGTTTCTATTTTTTGAAACAGCTTCAGGAGAATAGGTATTATTTCTTCTTTGAATGTTTGGTAGAATTCCCCAGGAAGCCATCAGGCCCTGGACTCTTGTTTTTTGGGAGGTTTTTGATCACTGCTTCAATCTCATTACTGGTTGTAAAGCCTATTTCAGGTTGTCAATTTCTTCCTGTTTCAGTCTTGGCAGCTTATAGGTTTTCAGGAAAACATCCATTTCATCCAGATGGCTCAGTTTATTGGCATATAGTTGTTGATAATAATTTCTAATAGTTGTTTCTATTTCCTTGGTGTTAGTCGTGATCTCTCCCCTTTGATTCATAATTTTATTAATTTGGGTCCTTTCTCTTTTCTTCTGGATGAGTCTGGCCAGTGGTTTATCAATCTTATTAATTCTTTCAAAGAACCAGCTTCTAGTTTCATTGATCTGACGTACTGTGTTTCTGGTTTCTAATTCATTGATCTCTGCTCTGATCTTAATTATTCCCTTCTATGCATGGCTTAGGCATCGTTTGTTGCTTTTTCTCTAGTTCTTTAAGGTGTAGAGTTAGTTGGTGAATTTGGGATTTTTCTATTTTTTTGAATGAGGCTTGGATGGCTATGTATTTCCCCCTTAGGACCACCTTTGCAGTATCCCATAGGTTTTGGACCGATGTGTTTTCATTCTCATTGGTTTCCATGAATTGCTTAAGTTCCTCTTTGATTTCCTGGTTGACCCAAACATTCTTGAGCAGAGTCGTCTTTAGTTTCCAAGTGTTTGAATTTCTGCCAAAATTTTCTTGTGATTGAGTTCCAGTTTTAAAGCATTGTGGTCTGAGAATATGCAAGGAATAATCTCAGTCTTTTGGTATTGGTTGAGACCTGATTTGTGACCCAGTATGTGGTCTATTCTGGAGAAAGTTCCATGTGCGCTTGAGAAGAATGAGTATTCTGTTGTTTTAAGGTGGAATGTTCTGTATATATCTATGAGGTCCATCTGGTCCAGTGGATCATTGAAAGCTCTTGTTTCCTTGTTGATTTTCTGCTTAGATGATCTGTCTATTGCTGAGAGTGGAGTTTTGAGGTCTCCTACTATTAATGTATTGTAATCAATATTAATCTTTATTTTGGATAACAGCTGGTTTATGTAGATGGCTGCTTCCATATTGGGGGCATAGATATTTACAATTATTAGATCTTCTTGTTGGATAGACCCTTTAAGAATGATATAGTGTCCTGGGCGCCTGGGTGGCTCAGTTGGTTAAGTGACTGCCTTCGGCTCAGGTCATGATTCTGGAGTTCCTGGATCGAGTCCCACATCAGGCTCCCTGCTTGGCAGGGAGTCTGCTTCTCCCTGTGACCCTCCCCCCTCTCATGTGCTCTCTGTCTCTCTCATTCTCTCTGTCTCAGATAAATAAATAAAAAAAAATCTTTAAAAAAAAAAGAATGATATAGTGTCCTTCTGTATCTCTAATTACAGTCTTTAGTTTAAAATCTAATTTGTCTGATGTAAGAATTGCTACCCCAGCTTTCTTTTGAGGTCCGCTGGCATGGAAGATGGATCTCCATCCCTTCAGTTTCAGGCTGGATGTATCTTTAGGTTCAAAATGAGTCTCTTGTAGACAGCATATGGATACGTCCTGTCTTTTTATCAAATCTGCAAGCCTGTGCCGTTTTATGGGAGCATTTAGGCCATTCATATTGAGAGTGATTATTGAAAGATATGAATGAATTGTCATCATGTTGCTTGTGAAGATGTTGTTTTTATAGATTGTCCCTGTAAATTTCTGTTGTAGATCACTCTTGGGGTCTTTCTCCTTTTATAGAACTCCCCCGTAATATTTCTTGCAGGGCTGGCTTACTGGTCACATATTCTTTCAGTTTCTGCTGGTCTTCAAAGCTCTGCATCTCTCCATCCATTCTAAATGACAGCCTGGCCAGGTAAAGTATTCTTGGCTGCATGTTCTTCTCATTTAGTACCCTGAATTTGTCTTGCCAGCCCTTTCTGGCTTGAAAGTTCTCTGTGGATAGGTCTGACGTTATTCTGATGATTCTCCCTCTGTACATAAGGAATCTCTTCCCCCTAACTGTCCTTAAGATGGTTTCCTTGGTTCTAAGATTTGCAAGTTTTATTATTACATGCCGAGGTGTTGGACTGTTTTCCTTGATCTTGGGAGGGGTCCTCTCTGCCTCTAGGATGGGAACGTTTGTTTCATTCCCCAGATTAGGGAAGTTCTCAGCTATGATTTGCTCAAATATATCTATCTTCTAGTCCTCTCTCTCTCTCCAACCCCTCTGGGATTCCAATAATTCTAACATTGGAACACTTCATGATGTCACTTATTTCTCTGATTCTATTTTCATGGATTCTGTGTTCTTTTTCCCTGGCCTCCTCTTTTCCCTTTTTATCTATTAAATTGTCTTCCAGGTCACTAATTCGTTCTTCTGGCTCACTTACCCTGGCTGTTAGATTATCTAGATTAGATTGGATCTGGGGGAGTGGAACAAGATGGCGGAGGAGTAGGAGACCTAGATTTCGTCTGGTCTCAGGAATTCAGCTAGATAGGGATCAAACCATTCTGAACACCTACAAACTCAACAGGAGATCAAAGAAAAGAATAGCAACACCTCTCTGAATAGAAAAGCGACCACTTTCTGGAAGGTAGGACGTGCGGAGAAGTGAATCTGAGGCGATATTCGGGAGGATAGACGGTGGGGAGGGGACCTTCATCGGCCGCTTCTGGCAAGTGATAGAACCATGGAGCACAAAATTGGAACTTTTAAAAGTCGGCTCCGCTGAGGGACATTGCTCCAGTGGCTAAGTGGGGGGTGGACCCCTCGCTGGGACAGCATGGTCTCAAGACCCTCGGGGTCACAGAAAGA
This sequence comes from Mirounga leonina, assembly GCF_011800145.1. Taxonomy (NCBI): domain Eukaryota; kingdom Metazoa; phylum Chordata; class Mammalia; order Carnivora; family Phocidae; genus Mirounga; species Mirounga leonina. The sequence continues at coordinate 78,694,832 of NW_023270305.1, read as the reverse complement.
CCAGGGGTGCCTGAGTGTGGCAGAGCTCCCAGGTATTAGAGCAGGGAAGCTGGCTGCAGACACAGAGCAGAGGAACAGGCTCTCAGCTCAGGGTTGCCATAAACCGTGATCCGTGGCACAGTTGGGCCACCTCTCCTCCACCAGGGACCCAACAAGTGGCAGATCCAGGGAGACTCACCTTCCTCCTCTGGGAAGAGTGGCAGGGAGCGCACCGCAGGGATCTGCTGGGTTTGGAGACTCCATACCCAGTCATGTGCCAGAGATAGACATGCTCGGTCACAGGCCAGGTGAGCATGGAGTGTGGCCGGAGACCAGGGAGACGGGAGTGACTAACTGCTTTTCTCTGGAGGCTCACTGAGGATTGGGACCCCAAGTTCTCGGCTCCCCTGGGGCAGAGATTGGGAGGCCACCATTTTCACTCTCATCCTCCAAAGCTGTATGGAAACCTTGCAGGGAACAAAAGCTCCCAAGAGCAAACCCAAGCAGATTACTTAGCCTGGAGCGGCAAGGGCGGGGCAATTCCGCCTCTGGCAAAAACATTTGGGAACTATGGCAACAGGCCCCTCCACCAGAAGATCAGAGAGAACAGCCAGCCAAGACCAAGTTTACCAATGAGAACGGGAGAACTCCAGCGTTAGGGGAATACTGCATATAGAATCCATAGTTTTTTCCCATGATTCTTTAGTCTTTAAAGTTAATTCTTTTTTTAACTGTCTTTTTTTTTTAATTTTTCTTTTTCCCTTTTTCAACCAACATCTTATCAATCCCTTTTTTAAAAAACATTTTTATTTTTAATTTTTAGAATCATATTCTATCCCTTCATAGTAGTTACCCTTATTTTTGGCATATATATATATAAGTTGTTCTCTCTTAAAATTTTGAGATAGTTTCTTCTAACAGATCAAATATACCCTAAATCTCTAGTGTATGGCTTTGTTCTACTCTTCTGCCTGATCACATTCTCTCCCATTTTTTTTCTTTTTTTAAAATCCTCTTCTTTTTTCAAGCAACTTCTTATCAATACCTTTTATAAAATTTTTAATACTTTTATCTTTACAGGCATATTCCATCCCTTCATCATACAACCCTCATTTTTGTACATATATAAGTTTTTCTTTCTGTAAAATTTTGGGGGGCACTTTCTTGTAACAGACCAAAATACACCCAAAATCTAGCATGTGGCACGGATCTATGGACCAGCCTGATCATATTTGATCATATTCTGTTTTTTTTGTTTTGTTCTGTATTTGTTTGTTTTTATCTTTTTCTTTTGTCATTCTTTCCCTTTCTTTTCCCCCAGCTTCAGGTCTTTTCTGATTTGTTTAGAGTATATTTTCAGGGGACGTTGTTACCCTGTTAGCATTTTGTTCTCTCATTCATCTATTCTCCTCTGGACAAAATGACAAGATGGAAAAAATCACCTCAACAAAAAGAACAAGAGGTACTACCGACTGCCAGGGACCTACTCAATAGGGACATTAGTACGATGTCTGATCTAAAGTTCAGAATGATGATTTTAAAGATACTAGCTGGGCTTAAAAAAAGCATGGAAGTTATTAGAGAAACCCTTTCTGGAGAAATAAAAGAATGAAAATCTTACCAAGTTGAAATAAAAAAGGCTATTAATGAGATGCAATAAAAAATGGGGCTGCTTACTGCTAGGATAAATGAGTGAGAAGAGAGAATCGGTGATATAGAAGACCAAATGATGGAAAATAAAGAAGCTGAAAAAAAAAGAGAGATAAACAACTACTGGATCACGAGGGCAGAATTTGAGAGATAAGCGATAGCATAAGACAAAACAACATTAGAATAATTGGGATCCCAGAAGAAGAAAGAGAGAGAAGGACAGGAGGTATATTGGAGCATTATAGCAGAGAACGTCCCTAATTTGGGGAAGGAAAGAGGAATCAAAATCCAGGAGGCACAGAGAACCCCCATCAAAATAAAAAAAAAAATAGGTCAACACCCCAACACCTAGTAGTAAAACTTATGAGTCTCATAGACAAAGAGAAAATCCTGAAAGCAACTCAGGACAAGAGATATGTAACCTACAATGGTAGAAACATTAGATTGGCAACAGACCTATCCACAGAGACCTGGCAGGCCAGAAAGGACTGGCCTGGTATACTCAGAGCACTAAATGAGAAAAATATGCAGCCAAGAATACTGTATCCAACTAGGCTGTCATGAAAATAGAAAGAGATATAAAAAGCTTCCAGGACAAACAAAAACTAAAGGAATTTGCAAACACGAAACCAGCCCTACAAGAAATATTGAAAGGGTTCATCTAAGCAAAGAGAGAGCCTAAAAGCAACATAGACCGGAAAGCAACATAGAATATACAGTAACAGTCACCTTACAGGCAATACAATGGCACTAAATTCCTATCTTTCAATAGTTACCCTGAATGTAAATGGGCTAAATGCCACAATCAAAGACACAGGCTATCAGATTGGATTAAAAAACCAGACCCAATGATATACTGTATGCAAGAGATTCATTTTAGACCCAAACACACCCCTAGATTGAAAGTGAGGGGGTGGAAAACCATTTACCATGCTAATGGACACCAAAAGAAAGCTGGGGTGGCAATCCTTCTATCAGACAAATTAGATTTTAAACCAAAGACTGTATAAGAGATGAGGAAGGACACTATATCCTACTTAAAGGGTCTATCCAACTAGAAGATCTAACAATTGTAAATATCTATGCCCCTAACATGGGAGGAGCCAATTATATGAGGCAATTAATAACAAAAGCAAAGAAACACATCAACAACAATACAATAATAGTGGGGGACTTTAACACCCCCCTCACTGAAATAGACAGATCATCTAAGCAAAAGATCAACATGGAAATAAAGACTTTAAATGACACACTGGACCCAAAGGACTTCACAGACATATTCAGAACATTCCATCCCAAAGCAAGGGAATACACATTCTTCTCTAGTGCCCATGGAACATTCTCCAGAATCGATCACATCCTAGGTTACAAATCAGGTCTCAACTGGTACCAAAAGATTGGGATCATTCCCTGCCTATTTTCAGACTACAACGCTTTGAAACTAGAACTCAATCACAAGAGGAAAGTCAGAAAGAACTCAAATACATGGAGGCTAAAGAGCATCCTACTGCAGAATGAATGGGTCAACCACGAAATTAATGAAGAATTAAAAAAATTCATGGAAACCAATGAAGATGAAAACACAGCTGTTCAAAATCTTTGGGATGCAACAAAGGCAATCCTAAGAGAAAAGTATATAGCAATACAAGCCTTTCTCAAGAAACAAGAAGGGTCTCAAGTACACAGCCTAACCCTACACCTAAAGGAGCTGGAGAAAGAACAGCAAATAATGCCTAAACCCAGCAGGAGAAGAGAAATAATAAAGATCAGAGCAGGGGCACCTGGGTGGCTCAGTCATTAAGCGTCTGCCTTCGGCTCAGGTCGTGATCCCAGAGTCCTGGGATCGAGCCCCACATCGGGCTCCCTGCTCGGCGGGAAGCCTGCTTCTCCTCCCCCACTCCCCCTGCTTGTGTTCCCTCTCTCGCTGTGTCTCTCTCTGTCAAATAAATAAATAAAATCTTAAAAAAAAAAAAGATCAGAGCAGAAATCAATGAAAGAGAAACCAAAAGAACAGTAGAACAGATCAACGAAACTAGGACCTGGTTCGTTGAAAGATTTAACGAGATTGATAACCCCCTGGCCAGACTTATCAAAAAGAAAAGAGAAATGACCTAAATCAACAAAATCATGAATGAAAGAATATAGATTCCAACCAACACCAAAGAAATATAAACAATTATAAGAACATATTATGAGCAACTCTATGCCAGCAAATTAGATAACCTGGAAGAAATGGATGCATTCTTAAAGATGTATCAACTACCAAAACTGAACCAGGAAAAAATAGAAAACCTGAACAGACCTATAACCATTAAGGAAATTGAAGCAGTCATCAAAAATCTCCCAACAAACAAAAGCCCAGGGCCAGATGGCTTCCCAGGGGAATTCTACCAAACATTTCAAGAACAATTAATACCTATTTTTCTGAAACCGTTCCAAAAAATAGAAATGGAAGGAAAACTTCCAAATTCGTTTTATGAGGCCACCATTACCTTGATCCCCAAACCAGACAAAGACCCCATCAAAAGGGAGAATTACAGACCAATATCCTTGATGAACATGGATGCAAAAATTCTCACCAAAATACTAGCCAATAGGATCCAACAGTACATTAAAAGGATTATTCACCACGACCAAGTGGGATTTATCCCTGGGCTGCAAGATTGGTTCAACATCCTCAAATCAATTAATGAGACACAATACATTAACAAAAGAAAGAACAAGAATCATATGATCCTCTCAATAGATGCAGAAAAAGCATTTGACAAAATACAACATCCTTTCTTGATCAAAACTCTTCAGAGTGTTCGAATAGAGGGTACATACCTCAATATCATAAAAGCCATGTATGAAAATCCCACAATGAACATCATTCTCAATGGGGAAAAACTGAGAACTTTCCCCCTAAGGTCAGGAACACGGCAGGGATGTCCAATATCACCACTGCTATTCAACATTGTACTAGAAGTCCTAGCCACAGCAATCAGACAACAAAAAGAAATCAAAGGCATCCAAATCATCAAAGAAGAAGTCAAACTCTCACTCTTTGCAGATGATATGATACATTATGTGGAAAACCCCAAAGACTCCACCCCAAAACTGCTAGAACTCAGACAGGAATTCAGTAAAGTGGCAGGATATAAAATCAATGCACAGAAATCAGTGGCATTCCTATACACCAACTGCAAGACAGAAGAAAGAGAAATTAAGGAGTCGATCCCATTTACAATTGCACCCAAAACCATAAGAGACCTAGGAATAAATCTAATCAAAGAGAAAAAGGATCTGTACTCAGAAAATTATAAAATACTCATGAAACTAATTGAGGAAGACACAAAGAAATGGGAAAACGTTCTATGCTCATGGATTGGAAGAACAAATATTGTGAAGATGTCAATGCTATCTAGAGCAATCAACACATTCAATGCAATCCCCATCAAAATACCATCCACTTTTTTTCAAGAAGATGGAATAATCCTAAAATTTGTATGGAACCAGAAAAGACCCCGCATCGCCAGAGGAATGTTGAAAAAGAAAAGCAAAGCTGGTGGCATCACAATTCCGGACTTCCAGCTCTATTACAAAGCTGTCATCATCAAGACAGTATGGTACTGGCACAAAAACAGACATATCGATCAATGCAACCAAATAGAGAGCTCAGAAATGGACCCTTAACTCTATGGTCAACTAATGTTTGACAAAGCAGGAAAGATTGTCCAATGGAAAAAAGACAGTCTCTTCAACAAATGGTGTTGGGAAAATTGGACAGCCGCATGCAGAAGAATGACGGTGGACCATTTCCTTACATTTCTTCACATTTCCATACACACACAAAAATGGACTCCAAATGGTTGAAAGACCTCAATGTGAGATAGGAGTCCATGAAAATCCTAAAGGAGAACACAGGCAGCAACCTCTTCAACCTCAGCTGCAGCAATTTCTTCCTAGAAACATCACCAAGGGCAAGGGAAGCAATGGTAAAAATGAACTCTTCGAACTTCATCAAGATAAAAAGCTTTTGCACAGCAAAAGAAACAGTCAACAGAACCAAAGACAACAGATAGAATGGGAGAAGATATTTTCAAATGACATATCAGATAAAGGGCTAGTATCCAAAATCTATAAAGAACTTATCAAAGTCAACACCCAAAGAACAAATGATCCAATCAAGAAATGGGCAGAAGACATGAACAGACATTTTTCCAAAGAAGATATCCAAATGGCCAACAGACACATGAAAAAGTGCTCAACATCGCTCAGCATCAGGGAAATCCAAATCAAAACCTCCATGAGATACCACCTCACACCAGTCAGAATGGCTAAAATTAACAAGTCAGGAAATGACAGATGTTGACAGGGATGTGGAGAAAGGGGAACCCTCCTACACTGTTGGTGGGAATGCAAACTGGTGCAGCCACTCTGGAAAACAGTATGGAGGTTCCTCAAAAAGTTGAAAGTAGAGCTACCCTACGAGCCAGCAATTGCACTACTGGGTATTTACCCCAAAGATACAAAGGTAGGGATCTGAAGGGGTATGTGCACCCCAATGTTTATAACAGCAATGTCCACATAGCCAAACTGTGGGAAGAGTGAAGATGTCCATTGACAGATGAATGGATAAAGAAGAGGTGATATATATATATACAATGGAATATTATGCAGCCATCAAAAGGAATGAGATCTTGCCATTTGCAACCACGTGGATGGAAGTAGAGGGTGTTATGCTGAGCAAAATAAGTCAATCAGAGAAAGACATGTATCCTATGACCTCAGTGATATGAGGAATTCTTAGTCTCAGGAAACAAACTGAGGGTTGCTGGAGTAGGGGGTGGGGTGGGAGGGATGGGGTGACTGGGTGATAGACATTGGGGAGGTTATGTGCTATGGTGAGCACTGTGAATTTTGCAAGACTGTTGAATCACAGATCTGTACCTCTGAAACAAATAATGCAATATATTTTAAGAAAAAACAAAAAAAGAAGAAAATAGCAGGAGGGGAAGAATGAAGGGGATTGAAATTGGAGGGGGAGACGAACCATGAGAGACGATGGATGCTGAAGAACAAACTGAGGGTTCTAGAGGGGAGGGGAGTGGGAGGATGGTTAGCCTGGTGATGGGTATTAAAGAGGGCATGTTCTGCATGGAGCACTGGGCATTGTGCACAAACAATGAATCATGAACACTATATCAGAAACTAATGATGTCATGTATGGTGATTAACAATTAAAAAAAAAGATTGGGTCTCTTTGCTAGCATTTTTAAATTCTGCCAATTCAGGTTTCATTTCTGCCCTTAGAGGCTCTATGTTGCCATTATTTGATTTCTCCATTCTAGCTATCATCTTCACCATTGCTACCCTGAATTCCGTCTCCGACATCTTGGTTATATCTGCATCCATTTGTAAATCACAGCGTAAGTCATAATCTCTGAGTCTTTCCTATTTTGGGGGTTCCTTCTCCCAGTTATTCTGTTGATGGGTGGTTGAGGGAATGTATAGAGTCCAAATTATTGACCTCAACCAAAGCAAGATGCACCTATTTTCTAGGGACCTTAGGGCTGCTGGCTTCTTGTTCCCCCAGCTTGTCTTCTGGGGGACGGGCCTGCTGCGCTGTTACTCAGGCAACCCTGTTTGGGCAGAGTTGCCCTGCCCCCCTGTGGCTGGCGATGGGTTCAGTGGGAACTGGTTTTTTGGGGCTTTTGTTGGGGATATGCCAATTATGGCCACTCATGTCTGTACAAACATGCCCACAAACATCATAAGCACATTATAGTAACATTGTAAAGTCCTTAACCAAATTACACTTGTTCTGAAGGCTTGCATGAGCCATCTCCCAGAATACCAGACACAGCCCCCATGTAGCTATTCCCCCAGAGATGCCATGCCACTGGCCTATCTTGCATCAGGCCACAGGGGAGTGACAGCACTTGTCTTCCACATGCTTGCAACCTGATCAAGAGTGGATTGTGCAATATAAACCTCTTCTAATAGTCCATTGGGACAAACCTTACCAAATTGCTTAGGAGATCATGATTATAGAAATTTCATTGGCTTAGATGATGGTCCAGTACCAGCCACAAAGCTAAGGCCACTGGCTTTGCTCACTATTCTGGTTATAAAGGCTATTTCATTAAATCAAATTCATAAAAAGTTTAGTAGGAGATTGAAATTATAGCTCCAGGTCAACTAGTGGAACTGTGGATCTCAGAGAGAGGAAAAGAGGTGTTCTGCCTAGTGGATGCCAGTCACATTAGGAAATGAAATCCACAGAGGAATCCCAGAACCCAGTGGTCATTCTCAGTGGATGCAGGCCAAGTCCCTACCCCACCATAGATGAAGAGGTTTATGAACTCTTGCTTCAAAACAACTACGTGCCTCCTTTAGTCGGTATCCAGATTGCTTGTCTTGAAGACAACCCACAAGCTAGTCAAATGCAAATGCTCTCCTTTATTGTGGTCAGCCTGGATAATAGGGTTGTTGGTAGATCACTTCAGTCTTTGTTTCCAACAAAGTAGAAAGAATGCAACTTAAAATTTAGAGTAAGATTATTGGTAGTTGTATATATAACAGGGAGAATAAAAAAATTCCTTTGAAACTGGCAGATCAGGTAGTAAAAGTGTAAGTAAGAGAAAAGAGGATTAAGTACTTATAAAAGGTGATAATAATACACAGGCAACCAACCACTAGGAAAAAAATTAAAAATTTCTTAAAAACAATAACAACAAAAAACCTCTCAAAATAAAAACAAAATAGAAAAGTCCCACACAAAGGCATTCAGATTGGTAAGGAAGAAGTAAAACTTTCACTATTTGCAGATGACATGATACTGTATATAGAAAGCCCTAAGGACTCCATCAAGAAAATACTTGAACTGATAATGAATTCAGTAAGGTCACAGGATACAAAATCAATATACAGAAATCTGTTGCATTTCTATATACTAATAATGAAGCAACAGAAAGATAAATTAAGAAAGCAATCTGATTTGCAATTGCACCAAAAATAATAAAATATCTAGGAATAAACTTAATCAAGGAGGTGAAAGATCTGTACTCTGAAAACTTCAAAACATTGATGAAAGAAATTGAAGACAACACAAAAAAACCCAGAAAGCTATTCCATGCTCATGGATTAGAAGAACAAATATTGTTAAAATGTCCAAACTACCCCCAAAATCTACAGATTTAATGCAAGCCTTATCAAAATACCAACTGCATTTTTCTCAGAAACAAAATAAATAATCCTAAAATTTGTATGGAACCACAAAAGACCATGAATAGCCAAAGCAATTTTGGGAAAAAGAAAAACAAACCTGGAGGTATCACAATTCTAGATTTCAAGTTATACTACAAAGCTGTAGTGATCAAAACAGTATGGTACTGGTGCAAAAATAGACACATAGATTAATGGAACAGGATGGAAAGCCCAGGAACAAACCCACAATTATATGGTCAATTAATCTTCAATAAAGCAGGAAAGAATATCCAATGGGAAAAGGATTGTCTTTTCAACAAATGATGTTGGGAAAACTAGACAGTTATATGCAAAAGAATGAAACTGGACCACTTTCTTACACCACACACAAAAATAAATTCAAAATGGATTAGGAACCCAAATGTGAGACCTGAAACCATAAAAATCCTAGAATAGAGCACAGGCAGTAATCTCTCTGATATCAGCTATATCAACATTTTTCTAGATATGTCTTGTGAGGCAAGAGAAACCAAAGCAAAAATAAAATATTGGGACTACATCAAAACAAAAAGCTTCTGCACAGCCTAGGAAACAATCAGCAAAACTAAAAGACATCCTACCAAATGGGAGAAGATATTTGCAAATGACATATCCAATAAAAGGTTAGTATCCAAAATATGTAAAGAAGATATGAAACTGAACACCCCAACAAATAAACTGATTAAAATGGGCAGAAGACATGAACAGACATTTCTCCAGAGAAGACATCCAAATGGCCAACAGACACATAAAAAGATGCTCAATATCACTGATCATCTGGGAAATGCAAAAACTACAATAAGATAGGAGATATCCCCTCATACCTGTCAGAATGGCTAAAATCAACAGCCCAAGAAACAACAGGAGTTTGGCAGGGATGTGGCGAGAAAGGAACCCTCTTGCACTGATGGTGGGAATGCAAACTGGTATAGCCAATGTGAAAAACAGTATGGAGGTTCCTCAAAAAATTAAGAACAGAACTACTCTACAGTCCTGTAATTGCACTACTGAATATTTACCCAAAGAATACAAAAACACTAATTCAAAAAGATATATGCACTCCTATATTTATTGAAGCAGTATTTACAAAGCCAAATTATGGAAGCAGCCCAAGTGTCCATCAAGAGATGAATGCATAAAGAACTTGTGGTATATATATACAATGGAATATTACTCAGCCATAGAAAAGAATGAAATCCTGCCATTTGTAATGACATGGATGGAGCTAGAGAGTATTATGCTAAGTGAAATTAGTCAGTTAGAGAAAGACAAATACTATATGATCTCACTAATATGTGGAACTTAAGAAACAAAACGAACAAAGGAAAAATAAAAAAGAGAGAGACAAGTCGAGAAACAGACTCAACTATAGAGAACAAACTGATGGTTCCTGGAGGGGAGGTGGATGAGGGGCTGGGTTAAATAGGTGAAGGGGATTAAGAGCACACTTATCCTGGTGAGTATGAAGTAACATACAGAATTGTTGAATCACTATATTGTATACCTGAAACTAATATGACTCTATTGGCATTTAAAAACTTAAAAAAAAGAACAAAACTCCCACACATTTTTTTAAAAATGAGAAACAAAAAAGAAATTCCAAATAGGGAAACACAGTAAATATTACTTATTGCACATGATATTATTTTCACCAGCTAGACTCAAGGACCTGACCTTTACTGCCCACTTGCGTGTACCCACCAACCTTTGTCCCACATTTTTCTTTAAACTCTTCTTTTCAGCTTATCTCTTAACTCAGGCAAAAGACCTAATGGACATAGCATCCTGGTGATGGAAAACAAAACTACCCCTCAAGCAATAATGACTGCACTGTTGATGAGCTCCACCTGGCCCAAACCACCCAGACCAGTGTGAGCTAAACTCCCAACTGACATCTGTGCAGATGGACCATGCAGTGACCCATGGAGTGACCAACAGTTACCTTTACTTCATTATAATATTAAAACCTCGACCCAAGGAGAAGCACAGGCCTCATTAACATAATATGAAATGTATGTATAGACATGCTTCCTTAAGGTGCATGTGTGACCTTATGCCTCCTCCTTTACATACATGACAAAACTCTCTTTCTGAATATTCATCCTAACCCTAAGTAAATAAACCCATTTATCCTTGTTCTGAGAGTCATGGCTTTGAAAATTATTCCCCATGATTTCCTTATTTGCTGCAAATAAAATTTCCTTTGTATGACAACTCTACCTAGTGTAATTTCTACTTGCAACTCACTAAGGAGTAAACTCATGTTAGTTTGGTTTCAATATGATATAATTGTGACCAAATGTATCAGTCATATCAACAAATGTGAGTGGGATTGAATCACCTATTAAAAATGTTTAAGGGGCACCTGGCTGGCTCATTCAGAAGAGCATGTGACTCTTGATCTCAGGGTTGTGAGTTTGAGCCCCAATTTGGGTACAGAGATGACTTAAATGAATAAAAAAAAATTGTTCAAATTGGCTCATAAGGGAAAAGGCAACCATATGCAGCATGGAAGATACACCTAAAACACAGAAAGAGTAAAAGTAAAAGGGTGGATAGAGATATAGAATGCAATTGGAAACTATAAAAATGTATGGATTGTGATGCTATCAGACAAAGTAGGATCCAACCCCAAAAGCATTATGTAAGACAAAGAAGGAACTTTATATTGCTAAAGACTCCATTCTATCAATAAAATATAAAAATCATAAATATGTATGTACCAAATAACAGAATAACTGCTTATATAAGACAGAAACCACAGTAGATGTAAGGAGAACTAGAAACACACTAAAAACTGTACACTTAATTTTCTGTATAAGACAAGTGGACAAAAAGAAAAAAAGATATAAAAGATTTAAACAAAATAAAGAATATATTAGATCTTTCAGATAATAGAGAATATATCTTCTCAAGTGCACATGGAAAATTCATAAAAGTTGATAATATGGCATAAATAAATGAGTAGTTTTAAAAAATGTGGAATACTACAAACAATACTCTTTGATCACAAGTTAAACACAAAGTAAAAAAAAAAAAATGGGACGCCTGGGTGGCTCAGTTGGTTACACATCTGCCTTCGGTTCAGGTCATGATTCCAGGGTCCTGGGATCCAGGCCCACATTGGGCTCCTTGCTCAGCGGGAAGCCTGCTTCTCCCTCTGCTTGCCACTCCCCCTGCTTGTGCTCTCTCTCTCTGTCTCTCTGACAAATAAAAAAATAAAATAAAATAAATCCTCCCATCTGGAAATTAAAAATATCTACTAAATATCTCTGGTGTAAAATTACAGAAATTCTGAAAAATGTGGTAAAATGAAATGTGAAGAAAACACTACATATCAAAACCAAGAACACAAAATAGCAATCAGAGAAAAATGTATAGCCATAAAGAGAAAATGGCTGAAAATGAATGAAATGAATAAAAATGAATCCCCAGCTCAAATAACATTGACAAAATTCAACATTGATTTATGATTAAAAACTCTGAGAAAATAAGGAATAGAAGGGAACTTCTTTGCCCTGATAAGAACATCTACAAAAAAACTGCAACTAGCTTCATACTTGATGGTAAGACCTGAATGCTTTTCCCTTAGGATCAGGAACAAGACAAGGATGTCTGCACTCATGATTTCTGTTTGACATTGCACTGGAGGTTCCAGTGAGTACAATAAAGTAAGAAAAAGAAATAACAGATATCCAGACTAGAAAGGAAGAAGTAAAATTTTCTTTATTCACAGAACACATGATGGTTCATGTAGAAAACCCAATAGAATGTACAAAAAAGTTACTAGAACCAATAAGCTAGGCTGCAGGGTATAAGGTCAAAATCAATTATCAATCATATTTCAGTATACCAGCCACAAATAATTAAAAATTAAAATACAAAAATACCATTTATAATAGCATAAAATAAAAATATTTATGGTTGAATTTGATTGAAGATGTGCCAGACTTAAGTGATGGAAGGTATAAAACACTGTTGAGGGAAATTAAACAAGGCCTGAATAATTGAAGAAATAAACCACATTCACAGATCAGAAAATCTGACTTTGTTAGGGTAATAGTCCTCCCCAAATAGATCAATAGATTCAGTGCAATCCCAGCCAAATACCAGATTTTTTTTTCTCTAGAAAGTTACAGCCTGATTCTAGAATTTACAAAGATCCTAAAATAGATAAAGCAAGTTTGAAAAAGAAGAAAAAAAATGGAGAATTTATGCTACCTAATTTCCTAATTTCAAAACTTAAAAACCTACAGTAATCCAAAGGTGTGGTGTTGGCATAAAGATAGACACACAATGGAAAGGAACAGAATAGAAAGTATAGAATATACCCATATATATGTAGTTAATCAATTTTGGAAAAGGAGCCAAGGTTATTCAATGGGAAAAAAAAAGATTTTTTTTTCAACTAAAGGTGCTAGAATAGATGACTCAATCAATAATGGGTTTTCAATAGGAATTACTTTATAAATGAATAAAACATTAAGTTTTTAGAGTTAATAATTTGCTCAATGTCACCTGGATAAAATATTTGAAGCTGAATTGTTTGATTCCAAAATCTGTGGCTTTTCACCACTGGGTTGTACTCCTATTACAAAAGCTACTGTTTGCCACTATTTACTTTATAAAAACATGCCCTTTATTCCTAACTGATTTCAAGCTCTTCAAGGGTTCTGTATCTTATATTTCTTAGTATCTTTGTTGTGAAGTGTAATTGTTGATGGTAATGATATTATATATAAGTTAGTTTGATTTTGTGGTAGACAGGTTATAGATAAAATGTATACAAAGACAATCCTCTATGAGAAGGAGCACAATGACAGAAGAATATGGTGCTTAACCACTGGATGCTAGGAGTCCTCTCCTTGCCTTCTCTGTGTTACACATTCATCATCACTCTTGAATTCCCAATCACTAGTAGGGATTGTGCTCTCTCATGCTCACTAAACATATATTTTAGAAGATAGATTTAAAAGTCTTGTTTCCCAGTTGAAGTGAGTACATTGATCTTTACCTCTTTCCCAGTGTCCTTTGGAAATATTTTCCAGAAGGCTGATTATAGAAACAATTCTCTTTTCAGATGCAAACTGACCGGGCACAGTGGTCATGGGTCTTAGTTACAGCCTCATGGGTTTTATTTGGGCAAACTTACCTGAGTTGAGGGGTGGGGGTAGAGCCCACTCGATGAAAGGATGCCGGTCAAAGGTGTTGGCCTTCTGGCACTTCTGCACATCTCCGTCATTTTGGATCATGTCCACAATCTCTTGTGTCCAGGTTATGCCTAGAGCATTAGTTATTGTCAATTTCATCCACTCACTGCACAATTTAATTCATTTCCTTGATTATTTATGTATTCAGTAAAATTCACATATGCTGAGTGTTAAGCGGAATCAGCTCACATATCACCTCCTCTTTAATCCCCAGTGCCTCAAATAGGGCTTTGCACCTAGTAAATGTAGTTTGAGCAAAGGCGTATTGAATCAAATGAATGTAGGGAGATACAAAGATGAAGTAACCACTGTCCCTGTCCTAACATGTTTACAATCTTTTTGGAGGAGATAAGTTAGGACAGAGACTACCTCTTGCCTAGCTTATATCCATTCTTCCTTTCTTTCTCAAATTAATATATTTTTAGCTGGACATATAGCTACTTGCCTCAAAGGTAATATTTTCCAGTCTTTCTTGCATTATGGGGCCATGCCATTTTGGGAAGTTGTCTTTCAAGAGAAGGAACACAACCTTATTCTTCCCTTCCTACCCTCTTGCTGCTTTTTGGAATGTGTGCAGAAAGTTAGAAAGAGCCAGGGTCTTCGATGATCAATGTAGCCACCATTTCAGCCCTGACTGTTAATCTCCAGACTGCTTTTTCTTTTGGGTTTTCTGACACTTGTAGCCAAATTAAATCCTAATGGACACAGAAGAGGAATGCAAATAGACATATAGGTCAGTAAAGAGCTAGACTGTGCTCACTGTCCCCCAGATATCCATTTTCCTTTTTCCACCAAAAGTATTTGGTGTTTCTCTGGCTCTTAGTCAAACCTGCTGCTCACTGATACATATGACATATACACAGATAACTAGAAGATGAACAGTGTACAGTTAGAGACAAAAAGGCTGTGCAACAGGCTACAGGAGTTTGGAGGAGGAGGGCCAACTTGGTGCAGAAGGGGTCAGTAAGGCTGAGTTCAGATGGTGGCTTTGGAGTGAAGAGTCAAAACAGGACTGGAATGTTCATCTGCATTAAGAAGCCAGGGCATCCCAGGCTCCCAGGCAGGGGGGGGCCTCAGGAACCAGGATAAAGACAGTCCCATTTCCGAATTGGTAAGTGTAAATGGGCTCACAGGGGGTAAGAGGTGGTGGGAGAGGTGAGGGAATAAGGCTGGAGACTTGGGGACCATCCTGAGGGGCTTTGGGATTGACTGCATAATTTCAAAGGTGAGCTGAAAAATTCCTGCTCTGAGGTTCAATGCAAATTCAAGTTCAGTTCTAACCAGAAGTGTCCAGTGCAAACCAGACAGAAAAGGAGATTCTTGAAGAATTGAGCCCTGCTGACAGGAAGTGCCTACCCTAGTTTTAAGTAATGCTAAATCATGAGAAGAAAGTGAGGCTAAGGAGTGACTTCCCAGACCCAGAGGACAGAAACAGTCCAAGGAAGGTTGGAAAAATGTGGTGAACTGACTCTTCTGAAATCTTTCTGGTTATGAATACTGAGAGTTCCTCTTACGGAGTTAAATGGCCAGTGAGAGACCTTCCCAAACTGGTTACAGCTTCAAGTTCATCACCTCACTTGGTTGCATGGCTTGATGTTACAAATGCAGGTATTGCAGGGAGATTGTTGGCCTCTCCGGTTAGGATAGTCTTTGTTCCTCCACCCCTGCACAAGCCTCACAACCCCTTGCCCTTGCAGACCCTCACTTTTGTCACAGCCTCCTCTTCATTTTATAAGATCCTGGTAAGTGTCACCTCCCCTTTCCCAGATCCTTCCCACTGTACTTGTGTGGGTGTTGGACCCAAAGCTATTAGAACGTTTCATATTAGGGTGAAAGCCTTCATTTCCACATTGGTGTCGCCCCACTAAGAGATGCTTCTTATGGGCAAGGGATGTGCTCACTTCCTAGATTGCTTGGCTGATGGGAACCAAGAGTGGCTGGGTTGGCAAGATTACTGTGAGAACCTCTGTATAATTTCTTAGACTCTGCTTTTAAATAATCTTGTAATTCGTTCAGTCCTTTGAGGATCTGGGATTCTACCTAAGTAAACAGGAGGACCTTTGATCCTGGGATGCCCCTCCAGGCATCACCACTCTTCTACAGCTGGCTTCCCCACTGCCAGTTTCCCAAACCTACCTGCCTTTGCATAGGATGCAATGAGGAGATCATCAGGTTTTGCTTGGAAATTCCAGATTTTGTCCCAATCATCACTCATTATCTTGGTCATAAGGACTCCATTCACTTCCCTGGTTTCTGGTTGTATGTATTTTCCCACCAGCTGGAGATCTTTTATTTCTTCCAGGGACATCTTTCTACATAGGCTTACCAGACAGATGCCTAAAAGAAAGGTATGCTTGTGTCAATGCTCAAAACAGTCATTCCTGTCAAGAAAAATATTCTCTGAGAAAGTTAGGAGAGGTGTAGTGGGCATTCATTACAGTGCTCAATGTTAATTTAAGTGAGAGAAGTCAAAACAGGGGGAGCCAGAAGCATTTTCAATAGCTTCATTTCAGGTGTCGGGATGATAAAGACATGAACGTATTTCAGAGGAAGGCACACTGGGAGATGTGCTAGACCAGATGGGTTTTGATGGGCTTGTTAGAGATGGCCTGAGGACTGAGTGACAGGAGGGGACCAGGTCAGAAGACCTCTAAGCTCACAGGTCCTTGTCAAGTCTGAGCAGTGAGAGAGGACCAGAACGGAATCAGCACTTAGGCTGGCCATCTACAAAGCAGCACTGAAGCAGGCTGCAGGTGGGTAGGCAAAATCACATGTGACCCAGACAGCTCTACAGCTGACACAAGTCACTGAGCAGGTGGGGCAGAAGTCAACACATATTAGGATTCCCTTTCCACACAATGACATCAAAACGTTTCAGTGTGGCAGATCTAGATTACATGAAAGTCTCTCTGTGCATCCATAGCTCCAGGTGTCACTCCCTACTCCAAATCCCTGGCTGGAGAGCAACATATGCTAGCTGAAGAGGTAACACCAATTTGTTTGGGGGAGTAACCCCCACTGGCATGGGATACCATAGCCATTCCCTTTGCAGATAATTGTGTTTCAGTTTCTTGAAATCTTACATTTATTATAGAAACATAGCACACTAAATCCAACCACAGCATTACTAGTTTTAAGAGTAATCCTGGGGGGGGAGGAGCAGGAGAACTTAATTTCATCTGGTCCCAGGAATTCAACCAGATAGTTATCAAACCACTCTGAACACTGACAAACTCAACAAGAGATCGAAGAAAAGAAGAGCAGCAGCTCTCTGAACAGAAAAGCGACCACTTTCTGGAAGGTAGGACGTGCAGAGAAGTGAATCCGAGGTCATATTTGGGGGGATAGACAGCAGGGGGGGGGGCCTCCATCAGCCACTACTCGCAAGTGATAGAGCCACGGAGCACAAAATTGGAACTTTTAGAAGTCTGCTCCACTGAGGGACGTCACTCCAGTGGCTAAGCAGGGGGTGGAACCCTTGCTGGGACAGTGTGGTCTCAGGACCCTTGGGGTCACAGAAAGACCAGGGGTGCCTGAGTGCGGCAGAGCTCCCAGGTATCAGAGTGGGGAAGCCGGATGAAGAGACAGAGCCAAGGAGTGGGTCCTCAGCTTGGGGTTGCCATAAACCGAGATCCTCTGCGCAGTTGGGCCACTGCTCTTCCAGCAGGGACCCAACAAGAGGCAGATCCGGGGAGACTCCCCTTCCTCCCCCGGAAGGAGCACTGCAGGAGTGCACTGCAGGACTCTGCTGGGTTTGGAGTCTCCACATGGGGTCAGGTGCCAGAGATAGAAATGCTCGGTCACAGGCCAGGTGAGCATGGAGTGCAGCTGGAGACCAAGGAGGTAGCAGTGACCGACTGTTTTTCTCTGGGGGCTCACTGAGGAACGGGGTCCTGAGTTCTCGGCTCCTCCAGGGCAGAAGTTGCGAGGCTGCCATTTTCACTCTCAGCTTCCAAAGCTGTACGGAAAGCTTGTGGGGAACAAAAGCTCCCAAGAGCAAACCCGAGCAGATTGCTTAGCCCAGACCCGGCAAGGGAGGGGCAATTCTGCCTAAGGCAAAGACATTTGGGAACCATGGCAACAGGCCCCTCCCCCAGATTAGCAAGAACAGCCAGCCAAGACCAAGTTTACCGATCAATGAGAACAGCAGAACTCCAGCACTCCAGGAATACTGCACATAGAATTCATGGCTTTTTTCTCCATTATTCTATAGTCTTTCAAAGTTAATTTTTTAAATTTTCTTTATTTCTTTTTTACTATTTTTAAAAATTTTTCTTCTTTCCTTTTTCAACCAACATAGTATTTTATCAATTCATTTTAAAAATCTTCTTTAATTTTCACTTTCCCAGTCATATTCTATCCCTTCTTTGTAGTTAACCTTATTTTTTGTGTATATATAATTTTTTCTTTCTTTAAAATTTGGGATACAGTTTTTCTAACAGACCAAAATATACCCTAAATCTCTAGTGTATGGCTTTATTCTAGTCTCCTGCTTGATCACATTCTTCCCCCCCCTTTTTTCTTTTCTTTTTTCAACCAACTTCTTATCTTATCAATTCCTTTTATAAAGTCTTTTATAATTTTCATCTTTACAATCATATTCCATCCCTTCATTGTATTAACCTTATTTTTGTATATATATAAGTTTTTCTTTCTTTAAAATTTGGGAGGCAGTTTCTTCTAACAGACCAAAATATACCCAAAATCTAGTGTGTGGCTCTGATCTATTCACCAGCCTGATCATATTCTTTTTTTTTTCTTTCCTTTTCTTTTCCCCCCAGTTTCTGGTCTCTTCTGATTTGTTTAGTGAATATTTTTCTGGGGTCATTGTTACCTTGTTAGAATTTTGTTCTCTCATTCATCTATTCTCCTCTGGACAAAATGACAAGATGGAAAAACTCACCTCAAAAAAAAAGAACAAGCGGCAATACTGACTGCCAGGGACCTAATCAGTACAGACATTAGTAAGATGTCAGAACTAGAGTTCAGAATGACGATCATAAAGATACTAACTGGGCTTGAAAAAAACATGGAAGATACTAGAGAATCCCTTTCTCAAGAAATAAAAGAACTAAAGTTTAAGTTGAAATAAAAAAGGCTATTAGTGAGGTGCAATCAAAAATGGAGACTCTAACTACTAGGATAAATGAGACAGAAGAGAGAATTAGTGATATAGAAGACCAAATGATGGAGAATAAAGAAGCTGAGAAAAAGAGAGATAACTACTGGATCACGAGGGCAGAATTCGAGAGATAAGTGATATCATAAGATGAAACAATATTAGAATAATTGGGATCCCAGAAGAAGAAGAGAGAGAGGGGCAGAAGGTATATTGGAGCAAATTATAGCTGAGAACTTCCCTAATTTGGGGGAGGAAATGGGAATCAAAATCCAGGAGGCACAGAGAACCCCCCTCAAAATCAATAAAAATAGGTCAACACCCTAACATCTAATAGTAAAACCTACAAGTCTCAGAGAAAAAGAAAATCCTGAAAGCAGCTCAGACAAGTATGATATAGTGTCCTTTCTCATCCCTTATTATAGTCTTTGGTTTAAAATCTAATTTGTCTGTTATAAGGATTGCCATCCCAGCTTTCTTTTGGTGTCCATTAGCATGGTAAGTGGTTTTCCACCCCCTCACTTTCAATCTGGGGGTGTCTTTGGGTCTAAAATGAGTCTCTTGCAGATAGCATATCAATGGGTCTTTTTTTTTTTTTAAATCTCAATGGAAAAAAACTGTAAAACAAGATATTCTTGGGACAGTTGGGGAACTTTGACTATGGACTATTTAATGATGTTATGCTTATGCAGGAGAGCATTTGAGTAGCTCTTGCTAATTTATTCTCATCACTGTATTGTGAGTCAATATTCAATGAAGTCTGCTCATTTATTCATTTCTCTGCTCATGTGTGATATTTGTGTTATTAAGAGTCTTCAATAGCTTTACTCTACTTTGTCTGATTCAACATTTATGGAATAGAACAGCCACTAAGATTATAAAATTTGCCAATTTCTTCTTGTATTTCTCTCAATTTTTACTCTTTATACTTTGAATCTGCTAATGAGTGCATTCTAGTTCAAAAGTTTAACCTTCTGAGTAAATTTTTCCTTTTATTATTATGAAATGCCACCTTTATCTCTGATATTGCTTTTTTCTTAAAAGTTTTTTTGTGTCTGATACCAATGACCACAATAGTAGCCACTTTTTAGATAGTATTTTCCAGGTATACATTTTCCTAGCCTTTTATTTTCAACTTTACTCATTTTATTGTTTTCTGGTTTCTTTCTGCTACCAAGAAATCTTGGTATTTTATAGAGTTCTTTTTTTCCCCCTCCTAATATGTCTTTCTTCCCTACTTTGTAAAATATTGTTTTATCTGGTGTTCTCAAATTTCTGGGACAATATCTAAACTTATATTTATTCTTATTCATCTTTCCTGGAACTTGTACATTTGATATCAAGGATTTGTAAGTTTCATAGATTTTGGAACATTTTCAGCTCTTCACATATTGTCTTTCTCCCATTGTCTTTGTTCTTACCTTGTGGAACTAACATGCCTTTATATCTGACCTTCTGATTCTGTCTTCATATCTCTTAGCCTCTCCTTCACATTTTCCTTTGCTTTGCTTCTCTGGCTCCAGTCTATGTGATTTCCCCAGCCCTACCTTTTATTTTATGAATTTCCTTTTCAGTTGGAGAGCAGCAGTGTGCCATCCTGCTGGCAGCACCACAGTTATCAGAGATGGCTTGCTGAGCTCCTGGTGGTACAAATTGCCATGCAGAGTGAGTTGCCCATGACAGTCCTCTTCTCTAGGGTTTTTGTGACTCATGGGCAGTTGCTAACGGTCTCTGGTTTGGTCAGGCCAGTGGCAGCCGGACGTTTTTCACATTCAAGGCTGTCCTATTTGGCATGCCTTAATTTGGAGGGACATTGCTCAGGGACCAGTCACAATGAAGGTTACCCATGTTTCAGCACATACAAATGACCACACCACAGGCTGTACTTAACCACAAGGCAGATGCCTAATCCAGGTCACCAGCCAGTTGGGGCTTTCAACTTCTGACTCTACCGACAACTTTGCAGGCTCCACTCTCCACCACAAAACTATAGCTTACCAGCTCCCCCCCATCAATCCTGGGGGGCTCCTCAGCTCCACCATGCCAGCCTGTCATAGTTACCACTCCCACATTCCTTATTGCTCCCATGTCTCTGCAGGTCATGGGGGAGCTGCTGCCATAGTGATCTGGGCCCACTGCAGGGCACTATACTTATGGCAGCCCTTACAAAATGCATTGTTTTGAATTGCAAATTACACTCCTAAACCAAACACTGGAAACGGTCTGGTCATGCTTCTATTCAGGGAGGGGACCACGCTTTCAGCCACTGGTAATCTGATTTCATAGGACCACTGCCTCTGTCAGTGACATTGCCTGCTTCACTATTACATATATAGATGTTTTTACCAGCCTACTGCTTGCTATACCTACCAGGCACATCACTGCAGAGCAGATAATCTTGCTTTTCTAAGTATGTCCTGTCCCCATTCAGCCCTCCTGACACCATTCAGATTAAGGATCTCATCTTATTGTCAATATAGCACAGCCCTGGGCTCTCCTACAGGACAACCAATGGAAATTTTACCTCCCGTACCACCACAGAGCTCTGGCATTACTGAATGCCTCAGTGGTCTTTTAAAATCTTTGCTCCTTAAGTTACAGGGCAGTACATGGACTCCTAAATGGATTTCCTTCCTGCAGTGACACTTTAAACTCTTGGCCATATGGCCACCACTGTCTTTACACCAACTGGGCTTGCCTGGCTGTGCTGCCTGATTTTTATCAGAAGGGAATATTGTCTTCATCTTATGGGAGGACATTATTTACAAGTTTCCCAACAATTTTCAGTCCCCTTACCAACTTAAAAAGTCAATCATGGGGTGCCTGGGTGGCTCAGTTGGTTAAGCATTTGACTCTTGACTTAGGCTCAGGTCATGACCTCAGGGTTGTGAGATTGAGCCCTGCATCAGGCTCCAAGCTCAGCATGGAGTCTACTTGAGATTCTCTCTCTCTCCCCTTCCCCCTTCTTGTGCATGCTCTCTTTCTCTCAAAATAAATAAATAATAATAAAATAAAATCAAATCAGGGGGGGAGGAAGATGGCAGAAGAGTAGGAGACCTGGATTTCGTCTCCTCTCAGGAATTCAGCTGGATAGGGATCAACCATTCTGAACACCTACAAAGTCAACAGGAGATTGAAGAAAAGAATAGCAACAACTCTCTGAATAGAAAAGCGACCACTTTCTGGTAGGTAGGACATGCAGCGAAGTGAATCCGAGGCGATATTCGGGAGGATAGACGGCGGGGGAGGGGCCTCCGTCCACCGCTTCTGGCAAGTGATAGAGCCATGGAGCACAAAACTGGAACTTTTAGAAGTCTGCTCCGCTGAGTGACGTCGCTCCAGTGGGTAAGTGGGGGGTGGAAACCTCCTGGGCCAGTGTGGTCTCAGGACCCTCGGGGTCACAAAAAGATGGGGGCTGCCTGAGTGCAGCAGAGCTCCCATCTATAGGAGCAGGGAAGCCAGCTGCAGAGACGGACCTGAGGAGCAGGCTCTCAGCTCGGGGTTGCCATAAACCATGGTCCGCGGCACAGTCGGGCCACTGCTCCTCCAGCAGGGACCCAACAAGCAGCAGATCTGGGGAGACTGCCCTTCCTTCCCTGGGAGGAGCAGTGTGGGAGCACACTGCAGGGATCTGCTGGGTTTGGAGACTCCACACGGAGTCGGGTGCCAGAGATAGAAACGCTCGGTCACAGGCTGGGTGAGCATGAATTGTGGCCGGAGACTGAGGAGAAGGGAGTGACTGACTGCTTTTCTCTGGGGGCGCACTGAGGAGTGGGGCGCCAAGTTCTCAGCTCCACTGGGGTGGAGATTGGGAGGCCGCCATTTTCGCTCTCCGCCTCCAGGCCGTGCGGAAAGCTTGCAGGGAACAAAAGCTCCCGAGAGCAAACCCGAGCAGATTGCTTAGCCCCGACTGGGCAAGGGTGGGGCAATTCCACCTCCGGCAAAGATATTTGGGAACCACGGCAACAGGCCCCTCCCCCAGATGATCAGCGAGAACAGCCAGCCAAGACCAAGTTTACCAATCAATGAAAATGACAGAACTGCAGCACTAGGGGAATAATGCACATAGAATCCATGGCTTTTTTTACCATGATTCTTTAGTCTTTCAAAGTTAATTTTTTTTTCACTTTTTTTTTTGAATTTTTCTTTTTCCCTTTTTCAACCAACATCTTAACAATCCCTTTTTTTTTTAAGATTTTTTTTTTTTTATTTATTTGACAGAGCACAAGCAGAGGGAGAGAGAGGGAGAAGCAGGCTCCCCGCTGAGCAAGGAGCCTGATGTGGGACTCGATCCCAGGACCCTGGCATCATGACCTGGGCCAAAGGCAGCCGCTTAACCGACTGAGCCACCCAGGTGTCCCAATACCTTTTTAAAAAAAACTTTTATTTTTCATTTTTAGAATCATATTCTATCCCTTCATAGTAGTTACCCTTATTTTTGGCATATATATATAAGTTGTTCTCTCTTTAAAATTTTGAGATAGTTTCTTCTAACAGATCAAAATATACCCTAAATCACTAGTGTATTTTTTTTTCTACTCCCCTGCCACATTCTCTCCCTTTTTTCTTTTTTTTAAAAATCCTCTTCTTTCTTTTTTCAAACAAATTCTTATCAATTCCTTTTAAAAAATTTTTTATAATTTCCATCTTTACAATCATATTCGATCCCTTCATCATATCAGCCCTTATTTTTGTGCATATATTTTTCTTTCTTTAAAATTTTGGGAGGCACTTTCTTGTAACAGACCAAAATAAACCACAAATCTAGTGTGTGGCACTGATCTATATACCAGCCTGATCATATTTGATCACATTTTGTTTTTTGTTTTGTTTTGTTCTGTTTTTGTTTGATTTTATCTTTATCTTTTTCTTTTTTCTTTCTTTCCCTTTCTTATCCCACTGCTTCAGGTCTTTTCTGATTTGTTTAGAATATATTTTCTGGGGACGTTGTTACCCTGTTAGCATTTTGTTCTCTCATTCATCTATTCTACTCTGGACAAAATGACAAGATGGAAAAAAATCACAACAAAAAGTACAAGAGGTAGCACTGACTGCCAGGGACCTACTCAACAGGTACATTAGTACTATGTCTGATCTAGAGTTCAGAATCATCACTTTAAAGATACTAGATGGGCTTAAAAAAAGCATGGAAGCTATTAGAGAAACCCCTTATGGAGAAGTAAAAGAACTAAAATCTATTCAAGTCGAAATCAAAAAGACTATTAATGAGGTGCAATCAAATATGGGGGCTCTAACTGCTAGGATAAATGAGGCAGAAGAGAATCAGTGATATAGAAGACCAAATGATGGAAAATAAAGAAGCTGAGAGAAAAAGAGATAAACAACTACTGGATCACGAGGCAGAATTCGAGAGATTAGCGATACCATAAGATGAAACAATATTAGAATAATTGGGATCCCAGAAGAAGAAAGAGAGAGAGGGGCAGAAGAAATAATGAAGCAAATTATAGTAGAGAACTTCCCTAATTTGGAGAAGAAAACAGGCATCAAAATCCAGGAGGCACAGAGAACGCCTCTCAAAATCAATAAAAATATGTCAACACCCCGACATCTAATAGTAAAACATACGAGTCTCAGAGACAAAGAGAAAATTCTGAAAGCAGCTCGGGAGAAGAGATCTGTAACCTATAATGGTAGAAACATTAGATTGGCAAAAGACCTATCCACAGAGACCTGGCAGGCCAGAAAGGACTGGCAGGATATATTCAGAGCACTAAATGAGAAAAATATGCAGCCAAGAATACTTTATCCAGCTAGGCTGTCATTGAAAATTGAAGGAGAGATAAAAAGCTTCCAGGACAAAAAAAAAAAACCTAAAGAATTTGCAAACACCAAACCAGCCCTACAAGAAATCTTAAAAGGGGTCCTCTCAGCAAAGAGAGAGCCTAAAAGCAACATAGACCAGAAAGGAACACAGACAATATACAGTAACAGTCACTTTACAGGCAATACAATGGCACTAAATTCCTATCTTTCAATAGTTACCCTGAATGTAAATGGGCTAAATGCCCCAATCAAAAGACACAGGCTATCAGACTGGATTAAAAAACAAGACCCATCGATATGCTGTCTGCTAGATACTCATTTTAGAACCAAAGACACACCAGATTGAAAGTGAGGGGGTGAAAAACCATTTACCATGCTAATGGACATCAAAAGAAAGATGGGGTGTCAATCCTTCTATCAGACAAATTAGATTTTAAACCAAAGACTGTAATAAGAGATGAGGAAGGACATTATATCCTACTTAAAGTGTCTATCCAATAAGAAGATCTAAAAATTGTAAATATCTATGCCCCTAACATGGGAGCAGCCAATTATATAAGCCAATTAAGAACAAAAGCAAAGAAACACATCGACAATACAATAATAGTGGGGGACTTTAACACCCCCCTCACTGAAATGGACAGATCATCTAAGCAAGAGATCAACAAGGAAATAAAGACTTTAAATGACACACTGGACCAAATGGACTTCACAGACATATTCAGAACATTCCATCCCAAAGCAATGGAATACACATTCTTCTCTAGTGCCCATGGAACATTCTCCAGAATCAGTCACATCCTAGGTCATAAATCAAGTCTCAACCAGCACCAAAAGATTGGGATAATTCCCTGTCTATTTTCAGACCACAATGCTTTGAAACTAGAACTCAATCACAAGAGGAAAGTCGGAAAGAACTCAAATACATGAAGGCTAAAGAGCATCCTACTGAAGAATGAATGGGTCAACCAGGAAATTAAAGAAGAATTTAAAAAATTCATGGAAACCAATGAAAATGAAAACACAACTATTCAAAATCTTTGGGATGCAGCAAAGGCAGTCCTAAGAGGAAAGTATATAGCAATACAAGCCTTTCTCAAGAAACAAGAAAGGTCTCAAGTACAAAACCTAACCGTACAGCTAAAGGAGCTGGAGAAAGAACAGCAAATAAAGCCTAAACCCAGCAGGAGAAGAGAAATAATAAAGATCAGATCAGAAATCAATGAAAGAGAAACCAAAAGAACAGTAAAACAAATCAATGAAACTAGGAGATGGTTCTTTGAAAGAATTATTAAGATTGATAATCCCCTGGCCACACTTATCAAAAAGAAAAGAGAAAGGACCCAAATCAAGTAAATCATGAATGAAAGAGGAGAGATCACAACCAACACCAAAGAAATACAAACAATTATAAGAACATATTATGAGCAACTCTATGCCAGCAAATTAGATAACCTGGAAGAAATGGTTGCATTCCTAGAGATGTATCAACTACCAAAACTGAACCAGGAAGAAATAGAAAACCTGGACAGACCTATAAACACTAAGGAAATTGAAGCAGTCATCAAAAATCTCCCCCCAAATTAAAGCCCAGGGTCAGAAGCTTCCCAGTGAAATTCTACCAAACATTTCAAGAAGAATTAATACCTATTCTTCTGAAACTATTCCAAAAAATAGAAATGGAAGGAAAACTTCCAAACTCATTTTATGAGGCCAGCATTACCTTGATCCCAAAACCAGACAAAGACCCCATCAAAAAGGAGAATTACAGACAAATATCCCTGATGAACATGGATGCAAAAATTCTCACCAAAATACTAGCCAATAGGATCCAACAGTACATTAAAAGGATTATTCACGACGATCAAGTGGGATTTATCCCTGGGCTGCCAGGTTGGTTCAACATCCCCAAATCAATCAACATGATACAATACATTAACAAAAAAAAGAACAAGAACAATATGATCCTCTCAAGAGATGCAGAAAAAGCATTTGACAAAATTAAGCATCCTTTCTTGATCAAAACTCTTCAGAGTATAGGCATAGAGGGTACATACCTCAATATCATAAAAGCCATCTATGAAAAACCTACAGCGAATATCAATCTCAATGGGGAAAAACTGAGAGCTTTCCCCCTAAGGTCAGGAACGCAGCAGGGATGATCACTATCACCACTGCTATTCAACATAGTATTAGAAATCCTAGCCACAGCAATCAGACAACAAAAAGAAATCAAAGGCATCCAAATCGGCAAAGAAGAAGTCAAACTCTCACACTTTGCAGATGATATGATACATTATGTGGAAAACCCCAAAGACTCCACCCCCAAACTGCTAGAACTCAGACAGGAATTCAGTAAAGTGGCAGGATATAAAATCAATGCACAGAAATCAGTGGCATTCCTATACACCAACAACAAGACAGAAGAAAGAGAAATTAAGGAGTCCATCCCATTTACAATCGCACCCAAAACCATAAGATACCAAGAATAAATCTAACCAAAGAGGCAAAGGATCTGTACTCAGAAAACTATAAAATACTCATGAAAGAAATGGAGGAAGACACAAAGAAATGGAAAAATGTTCCATGCTCATGGATTGCAAGAGCAAATATTGTGAAGATGTCGATGCTACCTAGAGTAATCTACACATTCAATGCAACCCCCATCAAAATGCCACCCACTTTTTTCAAAGACATGGAACAAATAATCCTAAAATTTGTATGGAACCAGAAAAGACCCCAAATAGCCAGAGGAATGTTGAAAAAGAATACGAAAGCTGTTGGAATTCTTTATTTTTCTTATTGTTATGTTAATCCCCATACATTACATCATTGGTTTTAGATGTAGTGTTCCATGATTCATTGTTTGTGCATAACACCCAGTGCTCCATGCAGAATGTGCCCTCCTCAATACCCATCACCACGCTAACCCATCCCCCCCCCCAGAACCCTCAGTTTATTTTTCAGAGTCCATCGTCTCTCATGGTTCGTCTATCCCTCCGATTTCCCCCCCTTCATTCTTCCCCTCCTGCTACCTTCTTCTTCTTTTTTTTTTTTAACATATATTTCATTATTTGTTTCAGAGGTACAGATCTGAGATTCAATAGTCTTGCACAATTCACAGCGCTTACCAGAACACATACCCTCCCCAGTGTCTATCACCCATTCACCCCATCCCTCCCACCCCACCCCCCACTCCAGCAACACTCAGTTTGTTCCTGAGATTAAGAAGTCCTCATATCAGTGAGGTCATATGATACATGTCTTTCTCTGTTTGACTTATTTTGCTCAACATAATACACTCAAGTTCCATCCACGTCATTGCAAATGGCAAGATCTTATTCCTTTTGATGGCTTCATAATATTCCTTTGTATATATATACCACATCTTCTTTATCCATTCATCTGTCAATGGACATCTTGGCTCTTTCCACAGTTTGGCTATTGTGGACATTGCTGCTATAAACATCGGGGTGCACATACCCCTTCGGATCCCTACTTTAGTATCTTTGGGGTAAATACCCAGTAGTGCAATTGCTGGATCATATGGTAGCTCTATTTTCAACTTTTTGAGGAACCTCCATATAGTTTTCCAGAGTGGCTGCACCAGTTTGCATTCCCACCAACAGTGTAGGAGGGTTCCCTTTTCTCCTCATCCCTGCCAACATCTGTCGTTTCCTGACTTGTTAATTTTAGCCACTCTGACTGGTGTGAGGTGGTATCTCATGGAGATTTTGATTTGGATTTCCCTGATGCCGAGTGATATTGAGCACTTTTTCATGTGTCTGTTGGCCATTTGGATGTCTTCTTTGGGAAAGTGTCTGTTCATGTCTTCTGCCCATTTCTTGACTGGATTTTTTGTTGTTTGGGTGTTGAATTTGCTAAGTTCTTTATAAATCTTGGATACTACCCTTTTATCTGATATGTCATTTGCAAATATCTTCTCCCATTCTTTCTGTTGTCTTTTGGTTTTGTTGACTGTTTCCTTTGCTGTGCAAAAGCTTTTTATCTTGATGAAGTCCCAATAGTTCATTTTTGCCCTTGCTTCCCTTGCCTTTGGCGATGTTTCTAGGAAGAAGTTGCTTTGGCTGAGGTCAAAGAGGTTGCTGCCTGTGTTCTCCTTTAGGATTTTGATGGACTCCTGTCTCACACTGAGGTCTTTCAACCATTTGGAGTCTATTTTTGTGTGTGTTTTAAGGAAATGGTCCAGTTTCGTTCTTCTGCATGTGGCTGTCCAATTTTCTCAACACCATTTGTTGAAGAGACAGTCGTTTTTCCATTGGAAATTCTCTCCTGCTTTGTCGAAGATGAGTTGACCATAGAGTTGAGGGTCCATTTCTGGGCTCTCTATTCTGTTCCATTGATCTATGTGTCTGTTTTTGTGCCAGTACCATACTGTCTTGATGATGACAGCTTTGTAATAGTGCTGGAAGTCTGGAATTGTGATGCCAATAGCTTTGCTTTTCTTTTTCAACATTCCTCTGGCGATGCGGGGTCTTTTCTGGTTCCATACAAATTTTAGGATTATTTGTTTCATTTCTTTGAAAAAAGTGGATGGTATTTTGATGGGGATTGCATTGAATGTGGATTGCTCTAGGTAGCATTGACATTTTCAGAATATTTGTTCTTCCAATCCATGAGCATGGAACGTTTTTCCATTTCTTTGTGTCTTCCTCCATTTCTTTCATGAGTATTTTATAGTTTTCTGAGTACAGATCCTTTGCCTCTTTGGTTAGATTTATTCTTGGTATCTTATGGTTTTGGGTGCAATTGTAAATGGGATGGACTCCTTAATTTCTCTTTCTTCTGTCTTGTTGTTGCTGTATAGGAATGCCACTGATTTCTGTGCATTGATTTTATATCCTGCCACTTTACTGAATTCCTGAGTTCTAGCAGTTTTGGGGTGGAGTCTTTGGGGTTTTCCACATAAAGTATATCATCTGCAAAGAGTGAGAGTTTGACTTCTTCTTTGCCGATTTGGATGCCTTTGATTTCTTTTTGTTGTCTGATTGCTGTGGCTAGGACTTCCAATACTATGTTGAATAGCAGTGGTGATAGTGGACATCCCTGCCACGTTCCTGACCTTAGGGGGAAAGCTCTCAGTTTTTCCCCATTGAGATTGATATTCGCTGTAGGTTTTCATAGATGGCTTTTATGATATTGAGGTATATACCCTCTATCCCTATACTCTGAAGAGTTTTGATCAAGAAAGGATGCTTAACTTTGTCAAATGCTTTTTCTGCATCTATTGAGCGGATCATATGATTCTTTTTCTTTCTTTTGTTAATGTATTGTATCACGTTGATTGATTTGCGGATGTTGAACCTACCTGGCAGCACAGGGATAAATCTCACTTGGTCATGGTGAATAATCCTATTAATGCACTGTTAGATCCTATCGGCTAATATTTTGGTGAGAATTTTGCATTCATGTTCATCAGGGATATTGGTCTGTAATTCTCCTTTTTGATGAGGTCTTTGTCTGGTTTTGGGATCAAGGTAATGCTAGCCTCATAAAATGAGTGTGGAAGTTCCTTCCATTTCTATTTTTTTGGAACAGTTTCAGAAGAATAGGTATTAATTCTTCTTGAAATGTTTGGTAGAATTCTCCTGGGAAGCCTTCTGGCCCTGGGCTTTAGTTTTTGGGGAGACTTTTGATGAATGCTTAAATTTCCTTAGTGGTTATAGGTCTGTTCAGGTTTTCTATTTCTTCCTGGTTCAGTTGTGGAAATTGATACATTGTTAGGAATGCATTCATTTCTTCCAGGTTATCTAATTTGCTGGCATAGAGTTGCTCATAAAATGTTTTTATAATTGTTTGTATTTTTTTGGTGTTGGTTGTGATCTCTCCTCTTTCTATCATGATTTTATTTATTTGGGTCCTTTCTCTTTTCTTTTTGATAAGTCTAGCCAGGGGTTTATCAATCTTGTTAAATCTTTCAACGAACCAGCTCCTAGTTTCATTGATCTGTTCTACTCTTCCTTTGGTTTCTATTTCATTGATTTCTGCTCTGATCTTTATTATTTCTCTTCTCCTGCTGGGTTTAGCCTTTATTTGCTGTTCTTTCTCCAGCTCCTTAAGTGTAGGGTTAGGTTGTGTACTTGAGACCTTTCTTGTTTCCTGAGAAAGGCTTGTATTGCTATTACTTTCCTCTTGGGACGGCCTTTGTTGCATCCGATAGATTTTGAACAGTTGTGTTTTCATTTTCATTGGTTTCATGAATTTTTTTTTATTCTTTGTTAATTTCCTGGTTGACCCATTCATTCTTTAGTAGGATGCTCTCTAGCCTCCGTGTATTTCAGTTCTTTCTGACTTTCCTCTTGTGATTGAGTTCTAGTTTCAAAGCATTGTGGTCTGAAAATATGCAGGGAATGATCCCAATCTTTTGGTACCAGTTGAGACCTGATTTGTGACCTAGGATGTGATCTATTCTGGAGACAGTTCCATGGGCACTAGAGAAGAATGTGTATTCTGTTGCTTTGGGCTGGAATGTTCTGAATATGTCTGTGAAGTCCATTTGGTCCAGTGTGTCATTTAAAGTCTTTATTTCCTTGTTGATCCTTTGCTTAGATGATCTGTCCATTTCAGTGAGGGGGGTGTTAAAGTCCCCCACTATTATTGTATTGTTGTCAATGTGTTTCTTTCCTTTTCTAATAATTGCCTTATATAATTGGCTGCTCCCATGTTAGGGGCCTAGATATTTACAATTGTTAGATCTTCTTGTTGGTTAGACCCTTTAAGTAGAATATAGTGTCCTTCTTCATTTCCTATTACAGTCTTTGGTTTAAAATCTGATTTGTCTGATAGAAGGATTTCCACCCCAGCTTTCTTTTGTGTCCATTAGCATGGTAAATGGTTTTCCACCCCTTCACTTTCAATCTGGGGGTGTCTTTGGGTCTAAAATGAGTCTCTTGCCAACAGCATATCGATGGGTCTTGTTTTTTTATCCAATCTGATAGCCTGTGTCTTTTGATTGGGGCATTTAGCGCATTTACATTCAGGGTAACTATTCAAAGATAGGAATTTAGTGCCATTGTATTGCGTGTAAGGTGACTGTTATTGTATATTGTCTGTGTTCCTTTCTGTTTTATGTTGCTTTTAGGCTCTCTGTTTGCTTAGAGGACCCCTTTCAATATTTCTTGTAGGGCTTGTTTCGTGTTTGCAAATTCCTTTAGTTTTTGTTTGTCCTGAAAGCTTTTTATATCTCCTTCTATTTTCAATGACAGCCTGGCTGGATATAGTATTCTTGGCTGCATATTTTTCTCATTTAGTGCTCTGAATGTATCATGCCAGTCCTTTTTGGCCTGCCAGGTCTCTGTGAATAGGTCTGTTGCCAATCTAATGTTTCTACCATTGTAGGTTACAATTTCTTCTCCTGAGCTCTCAGGAGTTTCTCTTTGTGAGACTTTTAAGTTTTATTATTATATATTGGGGTGTTGACCTATTTTATTGATTTTGAGGGGGGTCATCTGTGCCTCCTGGATTTTGATGCCTGTTTCCTTCCCGAAATTAGTGAAGTTCTCTGCTATAATTTGCTCCAATATACCTTCTGCCCCCTCTCTCTCTTTCTTCTTCTTCTGGGATCTCAATTATTCTAATATTGTTTTGTCTTATGGTATCACTTATCTCTCAAATTCTGCCCTCGTGATCTAGTAGTTGTTTATCTCTCTTTTTCTCAGCTTCTTTATTTTCCATCATTTAGTGTTCTATATCACTAATTCTCTCTTCTGCCTCATTTATCCTAGCAGTTAGACTCTCCTTTTTGGATTGCACCTTATTAATAGGCTATTTGATTTTGACTTGATTAGATTTTAGTTCTTTTATTTCTCCTGAAATGTTTTCTCTAATATCTTCTATGCTTTTTTCAAGCCCAGCTAGTATCTTTACAATCATCATTCTGAACTCTAGTTCCAACATCTTAGTAATGTCCATATTGATTAGGCCCTGGCAGTCGGTACTCCCTCTTGTTCTTTTTTTTGTGGTGATTTTTTCCATGTTGTCATTTTGTCAAGAGGAAAATAGATGAATGAGAGAACAAAATGTTAACAAGGTAACAATGGCCCCAGAAAAATATACGCTAAACAAATCAGAAGAGCCCTTCCAGACATTGGTTGCTTTTCTGTTCAGAGAGTTGCTGCTATTCTTTTCTTTGATCTCCTGTTGTGTTCGTAGGTGTTCAGAATCGTTTGATCCCTATCTAGCTGAATTCCTGGGACCAGATGAAATTTAGGTCTCCTACTCCTCCACCATTGCTCCTCCTCCCCAAAGGTTTTGAACAGTTGTTTTTTCATTTTCATTTGTTTCCATGAATTTTTAAAAATTTTCTTTAATTTCCTTGTTGACCCATTCATTCTTTAGTAGGATTCTCTTTAATCTCCAGGTGTTTGAATTCCTTCCAAATTTCTTCTTGTTATTGAGTTCAAGTTTCCAAGCAGTGTGATCTGAAAATATGCAGGGAATGATCCTAATCTTTTGGTGTTGGTTGACTATGATTTGTGACCCAGTATGTGATTTATTCTGGAGAATGTTCCATGTGCACTTGAGAAGAATATGTATTCTGCTGCTTTAGGGTGGAATGTTCTGAATATGTCTTTGAAGTCAATCTGGTCCAGTGTGTCATTCAAAGCCCTTATTTCCTTGCTGATCTGCTTAGATAATATTTCCATTGCTGTGGGTAGGGTGTTAAAGTTCCCTAGTATTATTGTATTATGATCAATGAGTTTCTTTAAGTTTGTTATTAATTTTTTTATATATTTGCTGCTCCCAGATTAGGGATATAAATAGTTACGTTTGTTATATCTTCTTGTTGGAAAGACCCTTTCATTATGATATAGTGTCTTTCTTCATCTCTTCTTACAGTCTCAACCCCTCTCTCCCTATTCTCTCCCCACCCAGAGGGCTCCCTCCTCTCCACAGCATGGTAGATTTTCTCTCCTATAATTCTCTTATAATTCACTTCCACACAGCTTGCATCTGCCACTGTTGCCTTCCTCCAACTGTAGAAATCCTTTTTCAAATCTTCTCAGATGGGTTACCTGGGTGTTCTGAGTGATCTGACCTCAATACAGCTGTGTTAAAGGAACGAGGGAAGCCCCAGGTCCCCCTACTTCTCTGTCATCTAACTCCTCCTCCTCCATAGATTGCCCCTGATTTGAATATAGTTATTGAATAATATACCTTTTCTCCACTGGTTTGAAATGCTACCTTTATCATAATCTAAATTTCTAAGTCTAAACATGAATTTGGAATTTTCTATTTTGTTCTAAAGGTCTATTTCGTCTTTATTGTAAAACTTGTTTTTTGTGTATTATCATGATATATTTTATTTCTGTAGCCTAGTTATTTCTCATCACTCTTATTTTTCAGCATTTCCCAAGCTATTCTTATATTTTTATCAATAGATTTTTTTGGTCAAATTCTTTAAAAAAAAAAAGGAAAAGGAGCCCCCCCACCCAAGAAATTGTGAAAATATTTAAAACTGTGAAACTCCATCAACCTTTTGGTTAATTTATGGAGAACTGACCGACAAATTTCAATATTGAGTCTTTCTATCCATGAGCATGGTGTCTTTTAAACATTATTTCAATATTATTTAGTGTCTAAGATATTTAATACAAAATGATGTATCAGTCATGAATATTTACATATTAAAAACATTGCATTAAATTCTACAAAAAGTAAAAATTAACTATTTAATCTTCTTTCATGGTAGAAATTATCACATTTTCCTCTGAATTTGGGAAATCACATAGATAAAAATAAGCAAAGGTGGGGTGCCTGGGTGGCACAGTCAGTTGAGCAGCTCATGTGGTGATCTCAGAGTCATGAGATCAAGCCCTGAATCAGGCTCTGCGCTCAGCATGGAGTCTGCTGAAGACTCTCTCTCCTTCCTCCTCTGCCCCTCCCCACTGCACTCTCTCTCTAAAAATAAATAAATAAAACTTAAAATAAATAAACAAGGATATACAGCAAGAATAAACTTGGATTCTTCAAGTACAGGCTGGTAAAATTATTTTGGGAAGGGAATGGATATAGTAAGGCCTGTGGTGAAGTGCAGAGTCCGTACACAACCTCAAGGCATTCAAATTAAAGAAGACTCTTTTTTTTTTTTTGAGGAAAAAAATAGATTGCTTTTCTGAGCAAGTAAATAGTGTATGTTTGTAGTTGTCTCAAAAATTTGGAGTACATCATGATATAAAGAAGAAATGGTAATCACTCAAAATCACTCCACACAAAGCACATCCTTTTATACATTTCCATATCCCTACATACACTCAAATATAAGTATTCTATAGCTACACTTATAAATATATCTATCCATATTTATATTTACATATATACATGTAATTATGTATACATGATATAGAGTTTTTATATTGGCATCCTTTTAAAAATGCAGTTTTGTGTGTATATGTTTGTTTTCTTCCTCTCTATTATATACTGTACACCTGTTTAATGAACTAAAAATCTGATATGTATCCTTTTTCATGCTTAAACACTTTTATGTAAAGTGAACATGTACATTTTTATCATTTTTTAATGAGATCCCATATTATGCAGTATTCTGCATTTCATCACCATGTGAATCCTGCTAACCCTGCTAATTAAAAACAGGCCAAGCTCATCCTTTTCAATAGCTGAGTAATATCCTATGATGTGGGAGTTGGGGAAATTTCCCTGGATTTCTCAGTTCTCCTATAGAAAGTCCTAGTCTCCTGAGAACTCTGCACATTAATGACAATTAGATCTCTAGCCATTGGCCTAGTTAATTGATCTGACTAAAAAGGATAGCAACACTTCACTTTATCTCTTCCCTAGTGGTTCAAAAGTTTAGGGCCCAGATTAGGTTCCTGAGTTAAGCCTCAGGGAGCCTAAGGAGACGAGCAGCTAGGAATTTGCATTTCAGGGAGGAATGAGCCCCAGGACTTGGAGACATCAGTAGGTCTTAGGGTGCTCTCTGCCTCCTATAAAGATTTTATTTCCATACCAAAGGGTTGGAGCAAGGAGCAGAAACTTTCTGGAGAAGATGGCAGACTCTTTCTCCATTATAAGCAGGGAAAATTTTTTCCCACATCCCTGGCCTACGGTGTTTCTGGCTGCTTTTGTGGGAATTTTTCCATCTGGCTTTCATTCTTTTGTTCTGGGGATAGGGTCTGGTGTGGGGGTGGAGGAATGGGGAATTTGGGGAGGGTAACACACTTACTATTTATGTGATGAGGTAATTCATAAGAAATCTGTTCCTGATCCAGGACACCGCATGTGTGCAATAAAGGTGAATATGAAAAACCCAACAGGATATTTGAATATGTATAAAACCTTCCCTTTTGTATAGGTGTTTATGTTGTTTACAGATTATAGCCACTATTCTACAAACTGTATTGCAACACACATCCTTATGTGTATATCTATATAGACTGCATTTTTCCTAGGAAAATGTCCTAATTGTAGTAGGAGATTTATGGGATCAGAGCATTTATGTTTTATTTTTAACAGATACCATCAGTTTTTCCAAAGATATGTAAAAATCTAGATTTCTCCAAGTGAATATGGGAATATACGTCTCCCCACCTTCTTTCTTCCTACTTAACACTAGGTGTTATCATTCTTTTCATTTTAAAACTTCCACTTTGATGGGTGAGAAATTCTCATTCATGGTTACCTTAATTGGCACTTCTACAACTGCTGAGGGTAAAGCTGTGAAGCTTTTCATTAGATTTCTGTCAGTTTGGTGTTTGCATTTTTTTGTGAATTGCCTATTCATATTTTTTGCCCATTTTGTATTGGGATGTTTACCTTTTTCTTATCAGTTTGTAAGAATTGTTTATATATTATAGATAAAATATATCTACCTGAAATGTTGTCCCTAAATATCATTTTTAAAAATTTTTTTTATTGTTATGTTAATCACCATACATTACATCATTTGTTTTAGATGTAGTGTTCCATGATTCATTGTTTGTGCATAACACCCAGTGCTCCATGGAGAACGTGCCCTCTTTAATACCCATCACCAGGCTAACCCATCCTCCCACCCCCCTCTCCTCTAGAACCCTCAGTTTGTTTTCCAGAGTCCATTGTCTCTCATGGTTCATCTCCCCCTCCGATTTCCCCCCCTTCATTCTTCCCCTCCTGCTATCTTCTTTTTTTTTTTTCTTAACATATATTGCATTATTTGTTTCAGAGGTACAGATCTCAGATTCAACAGTCTTGCACAATTCACAGAGCTTACCAGAGGACATACCCTACCCAGTGTCTAGCATCCAGTCACCCCATCCCTCCCATCCCACGCCCCACTCCAGCAACCCTCAGTTTCTTTCCTGAGATTAAGAATTCCTCATATCAGTGAGGTCATATAATACATGTCTTTCTCTGTTTGACTTATTTCGCTCAGCATAATAACCTCCAGTTCCATCCATGTCGTTGCAAATGGCAAGATCTCATTCCTTTTGATGGCTGCATAATATTCCATTGTATATATATATACCACCGCTTCTTTATCCATTCATCTGTCGATGGACATCTTGGCTCTTTCCACAGTTTGGCTATTATGGACATTCCTGCTATAAACATCAGGGTGCATGTACCCATTCGGATCCCTACTTTTGTATCTTTGTGGTAAATACCCAGTAGTGCAATTGCTGTATCGTATGGTAGCTCTATTTTCAACTTTTTGAGGAACCTCCATACTGTTTTCCAGAGTGGTTGCACCAGCTTGCATTCCCACCAACAGTGTAGGAGGGTTCCCCTTTCTCTGCGTCCCCGCCAACATCTGTCATTTCCTGACTTGTTAATTTTAGCCATTCTGACTGGTGTGAGGTGGTATCTCAATGAGGTTTTGATTTGGATTTCCCTGATGCTGAGCGATATTGAGCACTTTTTCATGTATCTGTTGGCCATTTGGATGTCTTCTTTGGAAAAATGTCTGTTCATGTCTTCTGCCCATTTCTTGATTGGATTCTTTGTTCTTTGGGTGTTGAGTTTGATAAGTTCTTTATAGATTTTGGATACTAGCCCTTTATCTGATATGTCATTTGCAAATATCTTCTCTCATTCTGTCGGTTGGTTGTCTTTTGGTTTTGTTGACTGTTTCTTTTGCTGTGCAAAAGCTTTATATCCTGATGAAGTCCCAATAGTTCATTTTTGCCCTTGCTTCCCTTGCCTTTGGTGATGTTTCTAGGAAGAAGTTGCTGCAGCTGAGGTTGAAAAGGTTGCTGCTTGTGTTCTCCTTTAGGATTTGGATGGACTCCTGTCTCACATTGAGGTCTTTCAACCATTTGGAGTCTATTTTTGTGCATGGTGTAAGGAAATGGTCCACTTTCATTCTTCTGCATGTGGCTGTCCAATTTTCTCAACACCATTTGTTGAAGAGACTGTTTTTCCTTTGGACATTCTTTCCTGCTTTGTTGAAGATGAGTTGACCATAGAGTTGAGGGTCCATTTCTGGGCTCTCTATTCCGGTCCATTGATCTATGTGTCTGTTTTTGTGCCAGTACCATACTGTCTTGATGATGACAGCTTTGTAATAGAGCTGGAAGTCCAGAATTGTGATGCCGCCAGCTTTGCTTTTCTTTTTCAGCAGTCCTCTGGCTACTCGGGGTCTTTTCTGGTTCCATACAAATTTTAGGATGATTTGTTCCATTTCTTTGAAAAAAGTGGATGGTATTTTGATGGGGATTGCATTGAATGTGTAGATTTCTCTAGGTAGCATTGACATCTTCACAGTATTTGTTATTCCAATCCATGAGCATGGAACGTTTTTCCATTTCTTTGTGTCTTCCTCCATTTCTTTCATGAGTATTTTATAGTTTTCTGAGTACAGATCCTTTGACTCTTTGGTTAGATTTATTACTAGGTATTTTATGGTTTTGGGTGCAATTGTAAATGGGATGGACTCCTTAATTTCTATTTCTTCTGTCTTGTTGTTGGTGTATAGGAATGCCACTGATTTCTGTGCATTGATTTTATATCCTGCCACTTTACTGAATTCCTGTCTGAGTTCTAGCAGTTTTGGGGTGGAGTCTTTTGGGTTTTCCACATAAAGTATCATATCATCTGCAAAGAGTGAGAGTTTGACTTCTTCTTTGCCGATTTGGATGCCTTTGATTTCTTTTTGTTGTCTGATTGCTGTGGCTAGGACTTCTAATACTATGTTGAATAGCAGTGGTGATAGTGGATATCCCTGCTGCGTTCCTGACCTTAGGGGGAAAGCTCTCAGTTTTCCCCCATTGAGACAGATATTTGCTGTGGGTTTTTCATAGATGGCTTTTATGATATTGAGGTATGTATGCTCTATCCCTATACTCTGAAGAGTTTTGATCAAGAAAGGATGCTGTACTTTGTCAAATGCTTTTTCTGCATCTATTAAGAGGATCATATGGTTCTTGCTCTTTCTTTTGTTAATATATTGTATCACATTGATTGATTTGTGGATGTTGAACCAACCTTGCAGCCCAGGGATAAATCCCAGTTGGTCGTGGTGAATAATCCTTTTAATGTACTGTTGGATCCTATTGGCTAGTATTTTGGTGAGAATTTTGCATCCATGTTCATTAAGGATATTGGTCTGTAATTCTCCTTTTTGATGAGGTCTTTGGTTTTGGGATCAAGGTAATGGTGGCCTCAGAAAACGGGTTTGGAAGTTTTCCTTCCATTTCTATTTTTTGGAACAGTTTCAGAAGATTAGGTATTAATTCCTCTTTATATGTTTGGTAGAATTCCCCAGGGTAGCCATCTGGTCTGTGCTTTTGTTTGTTGGGAGATTTTTGATGACTGCTTCACTTTCCTTAGTGATTATAGGTCTGTTCAGGTTTTCTATTTCTTTCTGGTTCAGTTTTGGTACTTGATACATCTTTAAGAATGCATCCATTTCTTCCAGGTTATCTAATTTGCTGGCATAGAGTTGCTCATAATATGTTCTTATAATTGTTTGTATTTCTTTGGTGTTGGTTGTGATCTCTCTTTTCATTCATGGCTTTGTTGATTTGGGTGATTTCTTGTTTCTTTTTGGTAAGTCTGGCCAGGGGTTTATCAATCTTGTTAATTCTTTCAAAGAACCAGCTCCTAGTTTTATTGATCTGTTCTACTGTTCTTTTGGTTTCTCTTTCATTGATTTCTGCTCTGACCTTTATTATTTCTCTTCTCCTGCTGGGTTTAGGCTTTATTTGCTGTTCTTTCTTCAGCTCCTTTAGCTGTAGGGTTAGGTTGTGTATTTGAGACCTTTCTTGTTTCTTGAGAAAGGCTTGCATTGCTATATATTTTCCTCTTAGGACTGCCTTTGCTGTATCCGAAAGATTTTGAACAGTTGTGTTTTCATTTTCATTGGTTTCCATGAATTTTTTAAATTCTTCTTTAATTTCCTGGTTGACCCATTCGTTCTTGAGTAAGATGCTCTTTAGCCTCCATGTATTTGAGTTCTTTCCGACTTTCCTCTTGTGATTGAGTTCTAGTTTCAAGCACTGTCGTCTGAAAATAGGCAGGGAATGATCCCAATCTTTTGGTACCAGTTGAGACCTGATTTATGACCTAGTATGTGATTGATTCTGGAGAATGTTCCATGGGCACTCGAGAAGAATGAGTATTGTGATGCTTTGGGGTGGAATGTTCTGAATATGTCTGTGAAGTCCATTTGGTCCAATGTGTCATTTAAAGTCTTTATTTCTTTGTTGATCTTTTGCTTAGGTGATCTGTCCATTTCAGTGAGGGGGGTGTTAAAGTCCCCCACTATTACTGTATTGTTGTCAATGTATTTCTTTGCTTTTGTTCTTAATTGCCTTATATAATTGGCTGCTCCCATGTTAGGGCCCTAGATATTTACAATTGTTAGATCTTCTCGTTGGATAGACCCTTTAAGTAGGATATAGTGTCCTTCCTCATCTCTTATTATAGTCTTTGGTTTAAAATCTAATTTATCTGATAGGAGAATTGCCACCCCAGCTTTCTTTTGGTGTCCATTACCATGGTAAATGGTTTTCCACCCCCTCACTTTCAATCTGGGCATTTCTTTGCATCTAAAATGAGTCTCTTGCCAAAAGCATATCGATGGGTCTTGTTTTTTAATCCATTCTGATAGCCTCTGTCTTTTGATTGGGGCATTTAGCCCATTTACATTTAGGGTAACTATTGAAAGATAGGAATTTAATGCCATTGTATTGCCTGTAAGGTGACTCTTACTGTTTATTGTCTGTGTTCCTTTCTGGTCTATGTTGCTTTTAGGCTCTCTCTTTGCTTAGAGGACCCCTTTCAATATTTCTTGTAGTTCTTGTTTCGTGTCTGCAAATTCCTTTAGTTTTTGTTTGTCCTGGAAGCTTTTTATCTCTCCTTCTATTTTCAATGACAGCCTGGCTGGATATAGTATTCTTGGCTGTATATTTTTCTCATTTAGTGCTCTGAATATATCCTGCCAGTCCTTTCTGGCCTGCCAGTTCCCTGTGGATAGGTCTGTTGCCAATCTAATGTTTCTACCATTGTAGGTTACAGATCTCTTCTCCCGAGCTGCTTTCAGGATTTTCTCTTTGTCTCTGAGACTTGTAAGTTTTACTATTAGATGTCAGGGTGTTGACCTATTTTTATTGATTTTGAGAGGGGTTCTCTGTGCTTCCTGGATTTTGATGCCTGTTTTCTTCTCCAAATTAGGGAAGTTCTCTGCTATAATTGGCTGCAATATACTTTCAGCCCCTCTCTCTCTTTCCTCTTCTTTGGGATCCCAATTATTCTAATGTTGTTTTGTCTTATGGTATTGCATATCTCTCGATTTCTGCCCTCGTGATCCAGTAGTTGTTTATCTCTCTTTTCCTCAGCTTCTTTATTTTCCATCATTTGGTCTTCTATATCACTGATTCTCTCTTTTGCCTAATTTTTCCTAGCAGTTAGTGCCCCCATTTTGGATTGCATCTCATTAATAGCCTTTTTGATTGTGACTTGGTTAGATTTTAGTTCTTTTATTTCTCCAGAAAGAGTTTCTCTAATAACTTCCATGCTTTTTTTAAGCCCAGCTAGTATCTTTAAAGTGATGCTTCTGAACTCTAGATCCGACACTCTACTAATGTCCGTATTGAGTAGGTCCTTGGCAGTCGGTACTACCTCTTGTTCTTTTTGTTGAGGTGATTTTTTCCATCTTGTCATTTTGTCCAGAGGAGAATAGATGAATGAGAGAACAAAATGCTAACAGTGTAACAACGTCCCCAGAAAAAATACTCTAAAGAAATCAGAAAAGACCTGAAGCCGGTAGTAAAGAAAGGGAAAGAATGGAAAAAGAAAAAGATAAAAACAAACAAAAACAGAACAAGACAAAAAAACCCAGAATATGATCAAATATGATCAGGCTAGTGCATAGATCCGTGACACACACTAGATATTGGGTGTATTTTGGTCTGTTACAAGAAAGTGCCTCCCAAAATTTTAAAGAAAGAATAACTTATATATGTACAAAAATAAGGGTTGATATGATGAAGGGATGGAATATGACTGTAAAGATGAAAATTATAAAAAACTTTATAAAAGGAATTTATAAGAATTTGTTTGAAAAAAGAAAGAGGATTTAAAAAAAAAAAGGGAGAGAATGTGGTCTGGCAGGAGAGTAGAACAAAACCATACACGGAGATTTTGGGTATATTTTGATCTGTTAGAAGAAACTATCTCAAAATTTTAAAGAGATTACAACTTATATATATATATGTCAAAAATTAGGGTAATTACTATGAAGGGATAGAAAATGACTCTAAAATTGAAAAATAAAAATTTTTTTAAAAAAGGGATTGATAAGATGTTGGTTGAAAAAGGGAAAAAGAAAAATTCAAAAAAAAAAAAAGACAGTTAAAAAAATTAACTTTGAAAGACTAAAGAATCATGGTAAAAAAGCCATGAATCTATGTGCATTATTCCCCTAGTGCTGGAGTTCTGCTGTTCTCATTGATAGGTAAACTTGGTCTTGGCTGGCTGTTCTTGCTGATCTTCTGGGGGAGGGGCCTGTTGCCATGGTTCCCAAATGTCTTTGCCAGAGGCGGAATTGCCCCACCCTTGCCTCCTCAGGGCTAAGTAATCTGCTCGGGTTTGCTCTCAGGAGCTTTTTTTCTCTGCAAGCTTTCCATACAGCTTTGGAGGCTGAGAGTGAAAATGGAGGCCTCCCAATCTTCACCCCAGAGGAGCTGAGAACTCAGGGCCCCACTCCTCAGTGAGCCCCCAGAGAAAAGCAGTCAATCACTCCCGCCTCCCCGGTCTCCGGCCGCATTCTGTGTTCACCCGGCCTGTGACTGAGCATTTCTATCTCTGGCACCTGACTCGGTGTGGAGTCTCCAAACCCAGCAGATCCCTGAGTTGCGCTCCCGCACTGCTCCTTCCGGGGGAGGAAGGGGAGTCTCCCTGGATCTACCACTTATTGGGTCCTTGCTGGAGGAGCAGTGGCCCGACTCTGTTGCAGATCACGGTTTATGACAATCCTGAGCTGAGAGCCCGCACCTTGGCTCCGTCTCTGCAGCTGGCTTCCCCATGGATCCCTGGGAGCTCTGCCGCACTCAGCCACCCCCCGTCTTTCTGTGAACCTGAGGGTCTTGAGACCATGCTGTTCCAGTGAGGGTTCCACCCCCCACTTAGCCCCTGGAGTGACGTCCAGTGGAGTAGACTTCTAAAAGTTCCGATTTTGTGCTCCACGGCTCTTCCCAGAAGCAGCCCACAGAGGACCCCTCCCCTGCTGTCTATCCTCCCAAATATCGCCTCAGATTCACTTCTCCGCATGTCCTACCTTCCAGAAAGTGGTCGCTTTTCTGTTCAGAGAGTTGCTGCTCTTCTTTTCTTCGATCTCCTGTTGAGTTTGTAGGTGTTCAGAATGGTTTGATCCCTATCCAGCTAAATTCCTGAGACCAGATGAAATCCAGGTCTCCTACTCCTCCGCCATCTTGCTCTGCCTATTTTTAAGTAATCTTAAATGTAGAACCAATGTGGGGTTCAAACTTATAACCCCAAGATCAAGAGTTGCATGCTCCACCAATTGAGCCAGCCAGGTGCCCCTTAGGCCTTCTTAATCTTGAAATGAATATCAAAAACCATAAAAGGGAGTAATTGTAGGATTTGAGTACAAATCCTACAAACTTGAGAAAAGAGAAAATCATTTGCATGATAAAATATAACATAAACA
The DNA here is from genome assembly GCF_011800145.1 of Mirounga leonina. NCBI lineage: Eukaryota > Metazoa > Chordata > Mammalia > Carnivora > Phocidae > Mirounga > Mirounga leonina. The sequence continues at coordinate 78,650,728 of NW_023270305.1, read as the reverse complement.
AAATTAAATATAAACGAAGAAGTTTGGGAGACTTTACATACATACACATGTAGATATATAATATTAATATATAAACATATCTGTACTTTATAAATAGGTAAGAAAAAATATGAACACCTCAAAACAGTAGAGGTAATAGCTATGAACAGAGAAATCAGTCACACACAGACACACACGCATGCACACACAGAGAAACTCTAAGGCATGATAGTACATAATAGCAATAACAAAACAAAATACACAAAATAAAAATGAGTAAAATCTATTGGCTATCAGATTAGCAAAAATTAAAGGTGGTGATAAAGCTGCTGGGAATAGTGGGAATAGTGTGGGGAAAACTGGTCCTCTTGTACACTCCTGGTAGGATGAGCCCCTGGGGAAGCCTCTAGGAGGTGCTCTGGTATATCTGCACATCTATCAGCTGTGTTAGGTCTCCCCAGACTGCTGCCAAGACATGGTGCTGAAGGATAAAGAGTCGTTCAAACCCTCCATGTAGAAATACATGGTAACTTTACTCCTACCCTCATCAAGGGATTTCATCAAGAGATTCTCAGTTCTTTCCCAATTCTTGGCACCACATAACCAATATGCCTTGCCCCAAATACATTATCCCTGGTACACACCTGAATGTAATACTACACTCTTAATACCTGCAGGGCCATGCAGGTATAATCCATTCCTTGAAGAAAGCAGCCTTTGTAGTGGTTGGTCATGAGCACTCAAGGAGTCCAAGTGATGATGCAGGAAATGTTTTTTTACTTATACCATTGAATTGATTTTCAAACAGCAGAGAATGATTTCCAAGTAGGAAAACTGGATTCATTTTTCCTTCAGTCTCCCTTCTCTTTTGAGGTCTACTTTGGATGTAGGCCGTGACTTGGTCCCCAGGGCTCTTTATTCATTATGTCTTCTCACTTATCAGATTTTAAAGTCTACTAGTCCTGGGAACCAGTGTATTGTCAATTCAGGGGTGATGGATTAATCTCTTTTATTCTTACTCTGCCTTTAAGGAGTCATAGTGAAAATACTCCCTCTGAGGGGATGTCTCAGGGGGTTTGGTTATAGGGCTGGTAGAGGCAGTGATGACTGATGGGGCAAATTCACCCAGGACACCCTCCATCCTCTCTTCTTATAGTGGTCTCTGGGGACTAGCTGCTTTCCTTTCTTACTTAAAGATGTCCTCAAAGTTGGCTAGAGAATGGGACAGACTCCTCCTAGTTTTCTATTGCCAGGGGTGGGGAACAGAGCACTGCTTCACTACTACAATCAGGTGGGAACAGCAATCACAAACAGGTGGAGATTTTTTGTTCTGTGCATTGAGGTCTCTGTATATTGTTCTTGATTACCTTTTGAGATGGTAATTGAAATGTCTTTTTAGATTTCTCTGGTTTTATTTCTGGGTTTAAAACTCTAAATTCCTCCCTTCTGATGCTTTCCTTGCACTTAGGGGATAGGTGTAGCCTGTGTCTCTCTCAGGCCTTCTGCCCAGACAGCAGTCCCTGGTCAATAAAACCTCTTGCTGGCTTCTCCTCAAATAGGGCAGTTTTATTTGGTCATATGGAAAGTCAGCTCCTCACTGAAGCATAGTTGAAATACCAAATGTATAATGAATTTGAGATTATACTTATTGCTGGAGTGACCCAAAAGAAACTAATTATGGGAAATGGCAATGCACCATGCTTTCATCCCAAATCTCAGTTTACAGATCAGATACATTGAGTGATTGTTATTTAAAATTGTGATTCTAAAACCTATTTATCAAGTCTTCTCTTTTGCAAGTTGTTTATCCATAAGTATATCAGTGATGCTAAAAGCTCTATGCCTACGCATTGCCCTTTCTCTTAATAAAAGGACTCATAATACTTATCTCTTCTTTTGCGGAATCCACATTAGATTACATATGTAAATGCATCATATGGTTGTTCTTGCTTTATCTGTTATGTAGAAAACAATGCACATACATTTTTTAAAATTCTAATGATGCTCAGCCACTGCTCCCTACTCTTCTTATTTTATTTTCTGGAGCAGGTCTATCAGTATTTTAAGTTATGTTTTAGCACTACACCAAACTAGCCAACCTCCTGGAGGAAAGAGACTGAATGCTAATAAGCTTCATATTCCATATACACCTCCTTGCCCAATATGCTAAAAGGCAGTGTATTTACCGTAGTCTCCTATTTTTTAGTTCTTCCCAGATCTCTGTGCAGAAGGTCAGTGTGTTCCCTGCCATCTTCTTATAATGCTTACCAAACTCCTAACTCAAGGCCAGGTTAGATGGCTCTTCCAGTCCCCAGGCATCCCTGAAGGACAGCAGAGAAATCCACAGGCAATCTCTCAGCCTCACTTAGCCTGACCTTCCTACCGCATGGTACAAAGCACACCATACTCACTTTTTCAAATTCTTCAGGTCCCACAGAGGTGCCTCACCTGGGCTGTATTGTTCTGCTTCCTGTCCACTATTGGCTCTGTGATGCCATTGAACTTGAAGTCTACAGCTCATTACTGTTGTGGACTTCCTCAAACCTACCTATGTCATTCCCTCAGTGACAGTGAAAGGTCTTACAAGGTGGTATTACCTTCTTATTTTTTCTTTTTTATTTATACGTATTACCTTCTTAGATCCTTCTTGTCGGATGAAATCTAATACAATTCATTCCTCACAGGTAGCATTTAGATAGCAGTGTACCTTGGCAGTCCAACCAATGCAGAACTGGTTAACTGTTTCTCTAAATTCTCCTAGGGCTTTATTTCTAATGGTTTCCCACCCCTCTGCAAGCTGATTAACCAGAAGGGTTTGATAATACTATGGAATTCTAGATTCTAACTTATAAGCAATAAATTGGAATCTTTAGGAATGGGGTCAGGGAAGCTGGGCTTTTATAGGTGATTTTGATTCAGGCAGGTGGACTGGTATTTGAGACCCACTAGTCATAGCCCCCATGTTACTCTCTTACCTTGAACTTAATTTAGTAACAGTCAAGAGACTGTTAGGGGTGCCTAGGTGGCTCAGTCGTTAAGCGTCTGCCTTGGGCTCAGGTCATGATCCCAGGGTGCTGGGATCAAGCCCCGCATAGGGCTCCCTGCTCGGCGGGGGCCCTGCTTCTCCCTCTCCCACTCCCCCTGCTTATGTTCCCTCTCTAGCTGTGTCTCTCTCTCAAATAAATAAAATCTTTAAAAAAAAAAAAGAGAGACTGTTAACCTGAGGACAGAAATAACATCTCATTCACACATCCATTCATGCATTCATTTGCTCATTCCTTCAGCAGACATTCACTGAGTTCCAGTGATATGTGAGGTACTGTGCTAGGTGCTAGTGGAACAAAACTGAGCCCAACACTCTCTTCTGGACAATCTTTGCATGGAGATAGGCATGAAAACAAATAGTTACAAAGCTACATCCTGGGAGCTAAATGAGCTCTGAACAAAAATAGTGATGGATCCAGCAAGGGAAAATTACCATGGCTGCTCAGAGGATGCAAGAGATATCAGAGGTGAGGTGGTGCTTGAGCTGGGTCTGACTGTTTTTGAAGGACAGGAGTTCTCAAAGTGGTCAACAGCAGCAGCAGCACCTGGAACCTTGTTCAAAAGGCAGATCCTTGGGACCCTCCTGGACTTACTGGGTCAGAATCTCTGGGATAGGCCAGCAGTCAGTGTTCAGCAAGTCCTCTAGGGTCCCTGCTGTAGGCTCAAGTCTGAGAAGCATGGGCCTGGGCTTTTGCCAAGCAGGCAGGATGAAGGGGGTAGAGATTCTTACTCTGATTGAAATATAGCACTTCTTCCTGAAAATTAAGTTTACAGTTATTTTGGCTTATAGGGCAGAATATTTTTCAGAATTGAGTTAAATGTCACCAACCTTTCCATGAAAATTCTGGAGATGGTGAAATCATGTATGTGTGAAGGTAGATTGGCTCACCATGGGATTTTCCTTCATGACATCAGATGAGGTATGGTGGATGATCTTATTTATAATGTCCTCTGACAAGGTTTTCTCTAAGAATTCCAAGAGCTGGTGGATCTCACATTTTGGATTCTGGCCATAGAGGAAAATGGTTTTGAAGAGGGGAAAAAGAAGAAGAGCTTGGCCAATTTAAAAGACAGTGGAAAAATTGTCAGGAGGCTTCGCTGGGTCTGATCAATGACCGTTAGTGGCACTTACCTTTTTCACATCCTCATGAAAGAGAAGACCTGGTGCTTGCTCTTTGCAGTCCACCACCCTTTCATGTGGTCATATCAGGAGCCATGAGCCACTGGAGGAGGTAAGAGCACTGTTAGGTCTCAGTACCAGGGCCAAACCCAAAGCAATGCGGTAATTTGGCATCTCTTTGAAATAAGCTTCTATCACTTTTATTCAGCTTATTTAGTGAAGGACAGGTAGTTTCCTGCTAAGAAAAGCTGTATCCATCTTTACAATTTAAGGTGGAGATTCATCATATGCATTTATCATATGTGGCTTTGCCCACATAGACCTTTTCTTGGGACTCATAAAATTTAGGTAATAAAATACTTCACCTGTTCCTAGTAAACAGTACCTAGTTTCTGATCCCACTACTGACTCGGCAGCTGACCATTAGAGCTAGGGCCCTCCTGTGGCTCTCACCTCATGGCTGTGCTTTGCAATGTGCAGCTGATTAATCAGAAAGAGGTACAACAGAGAGAATGGTACCATTGAGGATAACTTTTATTATGATGAACATGCCTGCCTACTTGGTAAACACGGGATCAATTTTCTTTCACCAGGTTTTTAGATTTTCATTCATACATAGTGAACTGAAATTGAGTTAGCTAGTACAGTACTTTCAGTTCATTCCAGTGATATTATAGTGTACCAGATGGATTGGCACAAGTAGCAGCTTCCTAATGTTGGCTCTGCATAATAATTATAAAAACTATATTAGTATGTTATGTATATATTATATATAGTATATATTATAATATGAGTAATTATAAAAAAGTAATCTTAATATTAGGTGTTTGCTATGTTGCAAGCATTGTGTAAAGTAGACATGAAACTTTGTTCAGAGGTTAAAAAGTCTACAGATCAAGTAGACGAATAACTGAAATATTCTTTTTCTAAATCAATAGGAAAAGAGAAGTATGTTTGTGGCTGACCAGAACCCTCATGCATCATGTTGACTGATACACACATCAGTCAGAGCTCTCCAAAGAAATAGAACCAATAGTAGATATATATGTATATATATGTATATATATATATATATATGACTTATTTTAAAGAATTGGTTCCTGAGGGGCGCCTGGGCAGCTCAGTTGGTTAAGTGTCTGACTTTGGCTCAGATCATGATCCCAGGGTCCTGGGATTGAGTCCCACATCGGGCTCAGTGGAAATCCTCTATGTGCTCCGCCTGGGCGCCCCCTGCTTGTGCTCTCTCTCTTTGGCAAATGGCAAATAAATAAAATCTTAAAAAAAACAAAGAATTGGTTCCTGCAGTTGTGAGGGCTGGAAAGTTTGAAGTCCATGGGACAGGCTCTCAGGCTGGAAATGCAGGCAGGATTTGATGTTGCAGCCTTGAGGCAGAATCCATCTTTTCTGGGAATCCCCAGTGTTTGCTCTTAAGCTTTCAATTGATTGGATGAGGCCCACTCACAGTATTGAGGGTAATCTTTACTTAAAGTCACCTGATATAGATGTTAATGAGATCTACAAAATACCTTCACAGAAACACCCAGATTGGTGTTGGGTTAACTAGTGGCCCTTTCACTGATCCAAACACAGGAAATAGAAAAAAAAAAAAAGAAAGAAAGAAAAGAAAAGGAGGAGAGCATTCTCCATCTCTTCATTAGGAAGGAGAAAGAAAAGTAGAAAGAATAACTTTTTGGGAAGATAAAGTTAATCACCTAAGAACACAAGGAGATGCTGGTGCCAAATCCAGAGCTTGACTTCTCAACCCACGGAGAAGCCAACCTTAAGAAAAAATTGGCTCACTCAGGCCTCCACAGAAACCCCTTTTGGAAGCACTGTGAGTTGCTTGGTTACCTTGTGGTCAGAGCCTTTTCAATCTTGTTGCATATTACTCACCGGGTTTTTCTTTATAGGGAATTCTAATTGGGTAAAAATATGTTTTCCAGTAAGGGTGGCTTGTTTGCATTTTGCCACATTGCCATCATTAGGAATTGTGTCTAAAATTTCCTGCATCTAGGTGGCACTTGAAAACATTAGAAATAGTTCTTTAATTTTAGTCTGCTGGATTTTCATCCTAAGTAATTGAATATTTCAAAGAAAGACAGCCATACAAGAGCTGGAAATTATTTTTGAATTGAATTGGAAATTAGATGAGGTTGTAAAGGCAGAAAGGAAACATTCTGTTGTATTATATCTCTCCATAGGTACGAAGTGGTCATACAATTTCCTGTGGTAGGACTTGGAATACCTTTACCTTTTATTGTGAAAAAAAATTTAAACTTACAGAAAACTTGGAAACATAGCATGAAGAACCCTCAAAACACTCAAATTTTGAAAACCATTTTGCTCTTTTGGCTTCAGCCTTTATCTCTCTGTCTGTCTATCTAGTTTATTTATCTGTCTGTCATCTATCATCCACATATATCTAGCCATCATTTTTTATCTATCACATTTGATGGAACCATTTGAGAATAAGTAGCTGATATCAGGACATTTCATACCTAATACTCCCGCATGCATCTCCCAAAATGACATTTTCCTACCATGTTTCCCTATGTGTTTCTCATCACATCTAATTTATAACACCTCCTTACTATCTTAAAATACTTAGTGTATATTAAAATGTCTCCAATTATCTAATAATATTATTTATAGCTTTTTTTCCAATTAGAGTCCATGCACTATGTTGGTTTTGATGTCTTTTTTCCCCTTAGTCTAGAATTAACCTCTCATTTTTTTTTTCTACCTGACATTGATTTTCAAAGAGATTAGCCAGCTGTCTTGTAGTAATGTCCCACATTCCTGCTCTGTCTGATTTTTTTTTTTCTCATTTAACGTGTTCCTCTATTCCTCTGTTTCTGTAGACTAGAAATTAGGTCTTGATTAGATTCAGGTAAAACATTTTTTGCAGGAAGATTTCTCAGGTGATGGGTTGCATTTCAATTTGTCCCACTGGCAGGGATACTACTTTTGATCATTTGGTTAAGGTAGGTCACTACCAGTTGTCCCTTATAAAGGTACAAATTTCCATTTGATATTAGGAATTAAACTGTATGGCAACACTTTGGCACCATGTGACTATCCTGTTCCCTCAAAGTTATCTAATTATTTTAGGTTCCATTGGTGATCCTGCCTGAACTAGTTTTCTTTTCCTTTTAAAAAAATACAGCAACAATGTAAAAGTATTCCCTTTTCTCCACATCCTTGCCAACACTTGTTATCTCTTTTCTTTTAATTTTTTTTCAGCTTTATTGGGGTGTCATTGACAAATAAAATTGCAGTGTGTTTAAAGTGTACAACATAATGATTTGATATACATGTACATTGTTAGATAATTACCACAATCAAGCCAATTAACACATCTATCACTTCACATAGTTACACTTTTTTTTTTTTGGTGTAGTGAGAATGCTTAAGATCTACTCTTTTAGCAAATTTCAATTATCCAATACAGTATTACTAGCTATAGTCACCATGCTGTATATTATCCTCAGAACTTACTCATCTTATAATTCAAGGTGTGTATCCTTTGACCAACATCTCACAATTTCCTTCAATCCCCCCCAGCCCCTGGCAACCACCACTTCACTGTTTCTATGAGTTCAACTATTTTTTTTAAAGATTCCACACATGAATGATACCCTACAGTATTTCAGTATTTGTCTTTCTGTGTCCAGCTTATTTCACTTAGCAGAATACCCTCCACTGCCTGAACTAATTTTCATTGTGGCTTGCAAGTTGTTAAGTTTTTAATCCTATTATTTCTTCTCTATTTACTAGGTAAATCTTACATCAAGAACTTTCCCCCATTACCTGGGGAAGAACTACAATTCCTCTAAATTCTCTTCTTTAGTTACTCATTTTTAGAGTAAGAGATGAATAATAGTTATTTTCAATAGTGGTAAATAAGTTTTTATTCCTTTTTTCTTTTTCTTTTTTTACTGTCATTATGGACTCATAAGTTTTTGAAATCAGCTTTATTGGGGTAAAAATTACATGGAAGAGAATGAACCCATTTAAAATGTAAGAGTTCGATGAATTTTGACAAATGTGCACATCCATGTAACCATTACTGCAGTCAGGATTAGAACCTTGTGTCTATTTGTAATCAATTATCCCTCCTCCCCACTTTTGGCTCGGGCAACTGCTGGTCTACTTCCTGTCACTATAAATTTGTTTTACACATTCTGAAATTTCATATAAATGGAACCATACAATATGTAATCATGTGTCTGAAATCTATCATGCAATATAATGATTTTGGAACTCAGCCATGTTGTTGTGCTTGTCTGTAGTTCATTCTTTTTTATTGCTGAGAATTCAATTTTATAGATACATGGTAATTTGTTTATCCATTCATTTATTGATGGCCAGTTGAGTTGTTTCCACTTTGGGGCTTTTTTGCATAAAGCTGTACATATATGTATGCGTTTTTGGGTGAACACAGGTTTTATTTTTCTTGAAATTGTTCTACCTCAAATGCCAATCATGCTTTATTGTTCAATATAGGATGTCCAATAGTTTCATGTCCAAATGTAGAACATTATTACATGTTGTGATATGCTTACCTGACTTTGGGTTAATTGCCAGAATAAGATCATGAGGTCTGGGTTGGAAATTATAGATTTTATCTCACATTTCTTTTGATAATATTGGCAAAGGGACTCCATCCACTTCCCAAATGTTAAATTGTGTTTTTTTAATTTAAATTCAATTAATTAACATATAGTGTATTATTAGTTTCAGAGATAGAGTTCAGTGATTCATCTGTTGTATATAACACACAGTGCTCATTACACAACATGCCCTTCTTAATGCCCATCCCCTGCTACCCCATGACCTCACCCTCCCCTTCAACAACCCTCAGTTTATTTCCTATGATTAAGAGTCTCTTATGGTTTGTTTCCTCTCTGATAACATCTTGTTTTATTTTTCCCTCCCTTCCTCTCTGATCCTCTTTTTTGTTTGTTAAATTCCACATATGAGTGAAATCATATGATAACTATATTTCTTTGATTGACTTATTTTGCTTAGCATAATAACCTTCAGTTCCATCCACATCATTGCAAATGGCAAGATTTCAACTTTTTGATGGCTGAGTAATATTCCATTGTATATATACCACCTCTTTTTTATCCATTCATCTGTTGATGGACATCAGGGCTCTTTCCATAGCTTGGCTTTTGTAGACATTGCTGCTATAAACATTGGGGGGCAGGTGCCCCTTCAGATCATTACATTTGTATCTTTGGGGTATATACCTAATAGTACATTTGCTGGGTCATAGGGTAGCTCTATTTTTAACTTTTTGAGGAACCTCCATACTGTTTTCCAGAGTGGCTGTACCAGCTTGCATTCCCACCAACAGTGTAGGAGGGTTCCCCTTCCTCCACATTCTTGCCAACATTTGTTGTTTCCTGACTTGTTAATTTTAGACATTCTGACTGGTGTGAGGTGGTATCTCATTGTGTTTTTGATTTGTATTTCCCTGATGCCAAGTGATGTGGAGAATTTTTTCATGTGTCTGTCAGCCATTTGTATGTCTTCTTTGGAGAAATATCTGTTCATGTCTTCTGCCCATTTCTTGACTGGATTATTTGTTTTTTTGAGCGTTGAGTTTGAGAACTTCTTTATAGAGCTTGGATACCAGCCCTTTATCTGTAATGTCATTTGCAAACATCTTCTCCCATTCCATAGGTTTTTTGTTAATTGTTTCCTTTGCTGTGCAGAAGTTTTTTATCTTGATGAAGTCCCAATAGTTCATTTTTCCTTTTGTTTCCATGGCTTTTAGAGACATTGATCTATGTGTCTTGCATGAAGTTGCTGTGTCCAAGGTCGAAGAGGTTACTGCCTGTGTTCTCTAGGATTTTGATGGATTCCTGTCTCATATTTAGGTCTTTCATCCATTTTGAGTTTATCTTTTTGTAGATGTAAGAGAATGGTCCAGTTTCATTCTTCGGCATGTGGCTGTCCAATTTTCCCTGCACCATTTATTGAAGACACAGTCTTTTCCTGCTTTGTCAAAGATTAGTTGATCATAGAGATGAGGGTCTGTTTCTGGGCTCTCTAGTCTGTTCCATTGATCTATGTCTCTGTTTTTGTGCCAGTACCATGCTGTATTGATGATCACATTATTAGTTTCAATTAACATTTTTCAAGATAGACAAGTAAGTAATAGTCCTAGTAATTACTATGGGCTCAAATGTACTAATAGTTTTGTCAGTTCACTCTTCCATTCAACAGATATTTTTAAAGGCCTACTCTATGCAAATGTAGATGTATAGTAGGCCTATGAAAGACACTGAGGATGAATGGGTGAGCAAGATGCACATGGTCATTGCCTTCACAGAATATATAGTCTGGTTGTGAAGACAGACAATGAAAAAGTAATTGCACAAAGTAAGAGGAATATCATGCAAATGGAAACACCATTTGTTAGGAATGAATATAGCAGAGGCACAAAACAGTGAGGGTGGGGTTAAGGTAGTTTTGCTAGAGGAAGCAACATTTGGGCAGAAACCTGGAGGATGAATTTATTTTATGGAGATTAGAGTGAAGTATTTCCCAGGTATGAAGTGTGGCAGGTGCATGCCATTCTCAAGAAATGGACATATTCAGTTGGGATGAAGCATTATCTAGAGAGGGGTCAGAGAGGAGCATGAAGAATAACACCTAACTAGTATCTTAGTAAAATTACCAAATGTCAAAAATAAAGAATGAACTAAGTAGATCCAGTCAGGAGAAACAAATCTTTTGGGAGAAGGAAAAATTGGGCTGGTCTTAGATTTTCTCATCCTAATACCTAGTTCCAGAAAATAGTGGAACAATGTCTACAAAACTTTAAAAGGAAGAAAATGCAGTTAATAAATTTTGTATGAAGCCATCTTGCATTTCTTTTGTTATTGTTGTTGTTTCAAATTTTTTACTTAGATTCTAGTTAGTTAACATATAATGTAATATTGGTTTCAGGAGTAGAATTTAGTGATTTATCACTTACATATAAAAGTGCTCATTACAACAAGTGCCCTTCTTAGTCCCCATCACCCTTTTAGTCCATCCCCCACCCACCTCCCTTCCAGCAACCCTCAGTTTGTTCTCCATAGTTAAGATATAATATGATTTGCTTCCCTCTCTCTCTTTTTTTCTTTCTTTCCCTATGTCCATCTGTTTGTTTCTTAAATTCCACATATGAATTAAATCATATGGTATTTGTCTCTGTCTTATTTCACTTAGCATAAGACTCTCTAGCTCCATCCACGTCATTGCAAATGGTGAGATTTCATTCTATTTGATGGTGAAATCATTTTGCATTTCAAATACAAAAGAAAGAAAATGATTAAGCATATAAGAACTCAGGAAATTTAGTTTCTGGCCTTTCTTAAAAAATAAAAACAGAACAAAAATACAAAACAAATGAGCCAAACAAAACTCTTTGATGATTAAATTCAGCAAATCACCAATTTAAGTTGGGTATGGTGGCTCCATGGTAAAAGGACAAGTATTGATCATTACTTCATTTATATAAAGACTCAAGACTAAGTAAATGTAAGAACTATGGTTAAAAGTAAAGAGATAGATGTTATATACATTTTATGTTATAAAATCGGTAATATAACTAACAAAAATTGACTTACCAAAATGAAGATGTAATTAACAAAGAAGAGACTCCAATTATTCATTGTTTGTTGTAATCTTATTTCTTGACTTTATTGGCTGCCTTTAGATAACTGTTGCTCACCGTGACAAACATCTTCAAGTTCAGCAAGCCCTTTTAGTTTCACTTCAGCTTAACAATGAATGTGCACAGTACATTTTGTGGTTCAGTATAATCACATTTTTTGACTTTCCATATATTCTCACCATTCTCTTCAAGTATTGTCTAAGTCCTCACCTAGCAATTTCTAGTGGTTAGCTCTTGGCCATTTTCTTACTCAAACTATCAGCAGTATTTGGCAGAGGTAATCTCAGAGAAACCTCCTTGTTGAATCTCCAACTTAAGTTCTTTGCCTATGTTGTCTCCTGCTTTTACATCTCTCCCAATGGCCATTCTTTTCTAGTCTCTTTACTGATTTATTTTCTTCTTTCTGACCTTTAAATATTCAAGTGTCCAAGCACTCAATATGAGTTTCTTTTTTCTTCTGAGCTCCTTATTCATATATCCAGTGCTCCTACTGGGCAATTCCACTGGGATGTGCAGTAGGTGTCTCAAGTTTAACATATCTGGATCTGAACTCATAATTTGCATGCCTTGCTTCCCCTATTCCTCTTGCATCTATCTTATATTTGTCAATGTCAACTTTGTACTTTCAGCTGCTCATGCCCAAAACTTTGGAGTCATTCCTTTTCTTTTTATTTAAATTCAGTTAGGTTAACATAATTAATATAAGCTTCAGGTGTACAATATACTGATTCAATAATTCCATATGTCACCTGGTGCTCATCACAACAAGTACACTTCATAATCCCCATCACTTATTTAACCTACCCCCCACCCACCTCCCCTCTTGTAACCATCAGTTTGTTCTCAATAGTTAAGAATCTCTTTCTTGGTTTGCCTTTCTCTCTTTTTTCCCTTTGTTCATTTGTTTTGTTTCTTAAATTCTACATGAGTGAAATCATATGGTATTTGTCTCCGACTGACTTATTTCACTTTGCATTATACTCTCTAGCTCTAACCATGTTGTTGCAAATGGCAAGACTTCATTCTTTTTTATGGCTGAGCAATATACACACCATATATATCTTCTTTATCTGTTCATCTACTAATGGACACTTGGCTTGTTACAATAATTTGGCTATTGTAGATAATGCTGCTATAAACATTGGGATGCATGTATCCCTTTGAGTTAGTATTTTTGTCTTCTTTGGATAAACACTTACTAGTGCAATTTCTGGATTGTAGGGTAGTTCTATTTTTAACTTTTTGAGGAACCTCCATACTATTTTCACAGTGGCTGTATCACTTTGCATTCCCACCATCAATGCATGAGTGTTTCCCTTTCTCCACATCCTCACCAACACCTGCTGTTTCTTGTGTTGTTGATTTTAGCCATTCTGACAGGTGTGAGGTGATATCTTGTTGTACTTTTGATTTGTATTTCTCTGATGATGAGTGATGTTGAGCATCTTTTCATGTGTTTGTTGACCTTTTGGATGTCTTCTTTGGAAAAATGTGTATTCATGTCTCTGCCCATTTTTTTAATTGGATTATTCATTTTTTGGGTGTTGAGTTTTATAAGTCTTTATATATGGATACTAACCTTTTATCAGGTATGCCATTTGCAAATATCTTCTCCCATTCTGTAGGTAGCCTTTTAGTTGGTTGATTGTTTCCTTTGCTGTGGAGAAACTTTATTTTGAAAAGTCCCGATAGTTTGTTTTTGGTTTCCCTTGCCTCAGGAGACTTACCTAGAAAGAAGTTGGTATGGCTTGTGTCAAAGAGGTTACCGCCTGTGTTCTCTAGGATTTTTATGGTTTCATGTCTTACATTTAGATCTTGAATCCATTTTGAATTTATTTATTTTTTAAAGATTTTTATTTATTTCTGTGTGAGAGAGAGAGAGAGAGTGTGCACAAGTTGGGGGGGAAGGGCAGAGGGAGGAGCAGACTCCCTGCTGAGCAGGGAGCCCAATGTAGGACTCAATCCCAAGACCCTGGGATCATGACATGAGCTGAAGGCAGAAGCTTAACCGACTGAGCCACCCAGGCACTCCTTGAATTTATTTTTGTGTATGGTATAAGAAAGGGGTCCAGTTTCCTTCTTTTGCTTGTTGCTGTCCAGTTTTCCCAACACCATTTGTTGAACAGACTATCTTTTTCCCGCTGGAGATTCTTTACTGCTTTGTTGAAAATTAAATGACCATACACTTGTGGGTTCATTTCTGGGTTTTCCATTCTGTTCCATTGATCTATGTTTCTGTTTTTGTGCCAGTACTATACTGTTTTGATTGCTACAGATTTGTAATATAATTTGAGGTCCATAATTGTGATGCCTCCAACTTTGCTTTTCTTTTTCAAGGTTGCTTTTGCTATTTGGGGTCTTTTGTGGTTCCATACAAATTTTAGGATTATTTGTCTTATCTCTGGAAAATGCTGTTGGTATCTTGATAGGGATTGCACTGAATGTGTAGGTTGTTTTGGGTACTATAGACATTTTAATAAGTCTTCTGATCCATGAACATGGAATGTCTTTCAATTTCTTTGTGTCATCTTCAATTTCTGTTATCAGTGTTTTATAGTTTTCAGAGTATAGTATGTTTTTCACCTCTTTGGTTAGGTTTATTCCTAGGTATCTTATTGTTTTTGGTGTAATTGTAAATGGGATTGATTCCTTGATTTCTCTTTTTGCTGCTTCCTTATTAGTGTGTAGAAATGCAACAGGTTTCTGTACATTGATTTTGTATCCTGAAACTTTACTGAATTCATGTATCAGTTCTAGCAGATTTTTGGTGGAGTCTTTGGGGTTTTCTATACAGAATATCATGTTATCTTCAGTTAAAGTTTGACTTCTTCCTTGCTGATTTGGATGCCTTTTATTTCTTTTTGTTGTCTGATTTCTGGGACTAGCACTTCCAATACTATGTTAAGTAACAGTTGTGAGAGTGGACATCCCTGTCTTGTTCCTGACCATAGAGGAAAAGGTCTCAGTTTTTCCCCATTGAGGATGACATTAGTTGTGGGTTTTTCATATATGGCCTTTATTATGTTGAGGTATGTTTCCTCTAAACCTACTTTATTGAGGGTTTTTATCATGAATGGATGTTGTGCTTTGTCAAATGCTTTTTCTGCATCTATGACAAAGATCATATGGTTCTTACACTTTTTTTTTTAATTAATGTGATGTATCATGTTGATTGATTTGTGAATATTGAACCACACTTGCAACCCAGGAATAAATCTCAGTTGATTGTGATTAATAATTTTTTAAATGTATTTTTGGATTTGTTTTGCTAGTATTTTATTGAGAAGTTTGGTACCCATGTTCATCAAAGATATTGGCCTGTAGTTCTCTTTTTTAGTGGTTTTGGTATCAGGGTAATACTGGCCTCATAAAATGAATTAGGAAGTTTTCCTTCCTTTTCTGTTTTTTTGGAGTAGTTTGAGAAAAATAAGTATTAACCCTTCTTTAAATGTTTGGTAAAATTCACCTGTGAAGCCATCTGGTCCTGGACTTTTGTGTATTGGGAGTTTTTTGATTACTGATTCAATTTCTTTGGTCCGTTCAAGTTTTCTATTTCTTCCTTTCAATTTTTGTAGTTTATATGTTTCTAGGGATTTATCCATTTCTTCTAGTTGTCCAATTTGTTGGCATATAATTTTTCATAATATTCTCTTATAATTGTATTTCTGTGGTGTTGATTATTATTTCTCCTCTCTCATTTATGATTTTATTTATTTGGATCCTTTTCCTTTTCTTTTTGATAAGTCCGGCTAGAGGTTTATAAATTTTATTAATTTTTTCAAAGAACCAGATTCTGGTTTCATTGATCTGTTCTATTGTTTTTTTTAGTTTCTATATCATTTATTTCTGCAATAATCTTTATTATTTCCTGCCTTCTGCTGGCTTTAGGCTTCATTTGTTGTTCTTTCTCTTAGCTCCTTTAGATGTAAGGTTAGTTTGTATATTTGAGACTTTTCTTGCTTTTTGAGATAGGCCTGTATTGCAATATACTTGCCTCTTATGACCACCTTTGCTGCATTCCAAAGGTTCTGGACTGTCTTGTTTCCATTTTCATTTGCTTCCATATACTTTTTAAAAATTTCTTCTTTAATTTCCTGGATAATCTATTCATTCTTTAGTAGGATGTTCTTTAACCTCCATGTATTTGTGGTTTCTCCAATTTTTTTCTTGGGGTTGACTTCAAGTTTCATAGCATTGTGGTCTGAAAATATACATAGTATATATACTAAATATACATAGTATGGTGCCAATTGGTTGAGGACTGAGCTGTGACCCAGTATGTGATCTATTCTGGAGAATTTTTCATGTGCACTCAAAAAGAATGTGTATTCTGCTGCTTTAAGGATAAAATGTTCTGAATATATCTGTTAAGTCCATCTGGTCCAGTGTGTCATCCAAAGTCATTGTTTCCTTGTTAATTTTCTGCTTAGATGATCTGTCCATTACTGAAGTGGGGTGTTAAAGTCATCTGCTATTTTTGTATTGTTATCAATGAGTTTCTTTCTGTTTGTTATTGTTTTATGTATTTGGGTGCTTCCATATGGGTGCATTAAATGTCTACAATTGTTATATCTTCTTGTTGGATTGCCCTTTTATTATAATATAGTGCCCTTCTATCTCTTGTTGCTACTCTGGCTTTCTTTTGACATCCATTTGAGTGATATGTTTCTCCATCCTGGAGCCATTCTTGACTTCTCTCTTTTGCTCATACCCTACATCCAATCCATCATCCAACTCCACCTACAAAACCAAAGACAAGGCAAAAAGACTTTCCAAGCACCAGGTTTTCTTAGCTTTGAGACACAACACAGGACAGAGCATATACAGCTGCCACACAGTAGAGGTCTTGTGATTTCCTGGGGAAGTTTCCAAGGATCCTAGTCATTTTGCATGAATGTGCATGTCATGAGAAATGAGACTAAGTAAACATGTTCTACCTCAGCTCAGTGAAGCCATCAGTTCTGGGGTTTCTTAGCTTTAACACTTTGCTAGTCATTTATGCCCATTCATCAGTGTAGCTGTGTCTCATGAATTAGCAGTTATACAATTAAATATTCTGAAGCCAGTACAATGTGCTCTGATAGTATGCTCAGTACATAGTGACCTCAGCAAAACCCTCATTTGTCTGGGATCTGATATACTTCTCTACATTCTTTAATTTAGTGTTGCAAAGAATTTAACTTCTAGTCAAGTCCTCAGGTGTCTCTGAGGCTGAAGGTAGATTACTGTTTCCTGGTATATAGTCAGAATATTTTTACAAATGATCACATGGTCACTTCCCATCAAGCCTCCAATATCTGTCCCCTATATTGGAATAGCCTCAAGACTTACCACCTTGCTCTCATCCTTGCTCCCTGCAGCAATTCTTCATGCAACAACCAGAATAATAGTGAAAGTATATGTCAGTTTGTGTCCTTCTTGTGCTTAAAAACTTCTGGTGACTTCGTTTTCACTCTGAGTAAAAGTCAAGGTCCTCAGGGTGCTTTTAAGACTGTGCCTGGCCCCCATGCTGCCTGACCTCCTCTTGCATCTCTTTCCCCTCTGCTTGTTCTGTTCTAGCTACCTTCTCATTCTTGTTATTTTGGGACATTCTGCACACTCCAATCTCAGGACTTCTGAATGAAATGTTTTGTTTGTCTTTTTGTTTTTGCCTAGTACACTGCTTTCAAATAGCCTCATTTACTTTAATTTCTGCTTAAATATCCTTTTTTCCTTTAGAGAGTCCTTCCCTGAATACCTCATGTAAATAGTAACCCCCCCTCTATGTTCTGCTTTATGTTTTCTCCAGAGTATTTATCACCACTTGACATATCATATCCATTTGTTAATTTGTTATTGTTAAAGTAAACTGTCTGGGGGCAAACTCTTGGTTCTCTTTTCTGCTAAATCTCTTCCCCAGTGCCTAACACAGTGACTAGCTCATCATAGGTGCTCACTAAATGTTTGTTGAATAAAGATTGTATGTATTTGTAGCTCTCCTGCTAGCTATCTATATACTTAGAGGAGTAGCTGGAATAATTGTCACCAAATATTGATGATGCTTATATCTAGGTGTTGGGATTGTGGGTGAATTTTAAATTTTTTAACTATACTTTTATACATTAAAATTTCTCCAATTAAAAAGTGTAAATAACTATGAGAAACAAATAAAAAAAAAGATACCTCTAAGCTTCCTAGAGAAGGACACAGATAACCACCTCTTTGAGACCTCCCACTCTTGCTTTTTCCAAGAAAACCCCATCCCTATGACACATCTTTGTGCCTGCCTTTTCTCAAATCAGTACAAGCTGTGTGTAGGCAGCTATTATGCTCTTTTTATAAAAATGATAGGTTTGGCCAAAAGGATCTTTATGCCTCATCCACACACCATGGGGATTCCATGTGTACAGTCTGAGCCAATGTTACTCTAACATTTTCTTGGAACAAGGGAAGTGGTTTGAATGAATGTGTGCATATTCCCTAAAAGAGCCTAAAATTCTTTCAAAAACAATTTTTATAGAAAACAGGGAAAAGGGCTGAATGGCACAGAGCTGGCAGATAGGGTTTTAGGACACCAGAGTAGGACTTGTGCTGAAGAAATATATGTTTAAAGCCCTAAAATTCCTTCAGTTCACTTCTTCTTCTTTTTGTTCTATTAATTGGATTTCTTCTGTATTTTTCTCACTTCGAAGCTTTTTCTCACAAGTTATCAGGACAGAAGCTGACCTCTGATTCCACCAGGGCACTGATGAGAGGGTGGAATAGGTTCTCCCTGGATGCCTGGATTGTTGTTTGACCTCAGAAGCTCTTGCAACTGGGACTATGTCTATGATTACTGGGCTTTGGTTCTGAAAGTCATCCTCCATACCAATGAGCTGAACCTTTCACTTTACACATGAGGATAGAAAAAAAAAATCCCAAATCTGACTGGTTTCTGTGTGTGAGATTTGAGCTATCTGAAACAGAAAAATAAGGCATCTGGCATTCAGTATAAATTTTGTTATTAGAATATGAAATTTATGAAGGACTACAGTGATAAATTCTAAGTCATAACAGTCTGTAAACTTATCAAGAGTGGGGTCCTTCAGTTGCTCTGCACTGTGTCATCTCTTCAGCTGCCAGCAGAACTTAAACTTTCAAAAAGAGGGTTAGACTCTAGCATTTGATGGTTGTTTTTTCTTTACAATTAGCCAGATCTATGTTCAAATGTCTGGTGGACTTCTTTTAGCTATCTGTCTTTAATTTTAGATTTCTAGCATTAGAGTCTCTCTTAGAGTTTCCATCTATCTGCTTACAGTGCCCATCTGTTCTTGCATGTTGCCCACTTTTTCTATTAGGGTTCTTTGCATTTCAACCATAGTTATTTTATTTTTTTTAAAGATTTGTTTATTTATTTGTTTGTTTGAGAGAGAGAGAGAGAGAACAAGTGGGGGGTGCAGAGGGAGAGGGAGAGAGAGAATCTCAAGCAGACTCCCTGCTGAATGCAGACCCCAACGTAGGGCTTGATCTCATGACCCTAAGATCATGACCTAGCTGAAATCAAGAGCTGGATGCTTAACTGATTGAGCCACCCAAGTGCTCTTCAACCACAGTTATTTTTAATTCTCAGTCTGATAATTCCAAAATTTTTTCTGTATCTGAATTTGGTTCTGAAACTTGCTTTGTCTCTTCAGACTGTGGTTTTTGTCTTTTGTATGCCTTGTAACTTTTTGTTGAAAGTTGGACATGATGTATTAGGTAAAAGGAACTGTTGTATATAGGATGTTAATGTGAAGTTTTATGTTTATCTGGCTAAGAGTGTGGCTGAGTTTAATGTTTGCTAT
This sequence comes from Mirounga leonina, assembly GCF_011800145.1. Taxonomy (NCBI): domain Eukaryota; kingdom Metazoa; phylum Chordata; class Mammalia; order Carnivora; family Phocidae; genus Mirounga; species Mirounga leonina. The sequence goes on along the minus strand of NW_023270305.1, from coordinate 78,631,104 downwards.
AGCTCCAGCTGTCAGAGACTTCAGTTTCCTCTAGTGTCCTCATTTTTATCTGTTCTGTTGTCTTTGTGTTTCCTTAAGGACTCCTTGAATAGAGTCTGAGGCTTGCATTTCTTTTAGCTGTAATCCCGTTTTTATACAGGAACCTGACTGAAGTGGTAGTGAAATGTTGGAAGAAGGGAAGCATTCTATATCCCTATGATTAGGTCTCAGTGTTTTGTTGAAACCTCCTGTGACCTTTACAAATGTTTCTTAACCTCCTCCCTTCTTCCCTTAGAGGAGACAGGAAGGCTAGAGGGGCTGGAGCTAAGGATTTTCCTGCCCCCATGTGATGGCTGGAGGGGCTTCAGTGGGGTATTTTCCATTTTCCACCCTGGGCACACTTTGGAAAAGTAGTTTCCTTTGAGGGCAGGCTTTTGTAAAGGAGAACAGAGAGCTCTGGACATATGTCAAAACATTTACTTACCCCCACCCTCTGCTGCAAATACAGGGGATTTTCCTCCAATCTTCACTGTGAAAACCTGGTAGGTTGGTTCTTGGAGGTAAGATTCGTCTGAGTTTGGGGGTGTTTGTCTAAGCCTGGGCCTCCCAGAGTTTTAACTGTCATTGTTGTCCACACTGAGCCTCTAGCAATTCATCAGTTACTGTTTAAGTTTTCCCACTTTAGTACTGGCTCCAGTGGCAGTTCCTGCTCCTAGGCTCTGCTGTCATTAAGCTATAACTCTCTGTATTGACCTGTCTGTACAGTTTTGATGTAGCCCTTTTCCCTCTGACCTCACTTCTTTGATGACTCTAAGAAGAGTTATAGATTTTCAGTTTGTTCAGCTTTGTTTTTATGATGATGGGAGTGTTGATTTCCAAGCTTCTTCCATGTGTAACAGGACACCAAAGTCCTCCATATTTTTCCGAGGCTAAGTTTTTTCATCTGTAAGTGGGACTGATATTTATTGTTTCTCATAGGATTGCTAAAAATGAGTAAAAAATGAATAAATGATACAAGGAAATTATAGCAAATGTTAAGCAAACTTTATCATTTGCTGAATAACTGTTATTGTTGATGATATTAACTTTAAACAAAAGGGACAGGCAAAAAGTGATGGATATAAAAAATCTTCAATTAGCAAACAATGTAGAACATTAGGAGAGGCAAAAAAAATAGTTAATAGATATTATATCACTAGGGTAGAGATCCGGGGGGGCACTTACAGGAATTTCAGAGCTTAATCATTGAGGAATGACATCAAATTTGAAACTGAGGAAGTCAAGAAACCAAAGAAGTTAAAGACACAACAAGGAATCTTTAGATTGCCATCTCTTTGCACTGGCAAGACTTTTCCCCACTAGCCCACCCTTTCACTGAGTGCACATTTTTAAAGAATTCTAGCACTCTGCAGAGATTTCAGTTCTGAGCTTTGGACTGCTTGGGCCTAAGGCTTCATCTTCTTTGTCTATATAGTGATTAAAACCCAAGCCATTAGCCTTGCTACTCAAAGCGAGCCACGTGGGATATTGTTGGGAAATGTAGACTCTTGGCCTGTCCCATTTACTAAATCAGAACTCACATTTTAATGAGATTCTTTGGGTTCAATACATGTTAAAATTGGAGAAATGCTGGTCTAGATGATGAAAACAAGTAACAACTCTGAATCTCCACTCTCCCCCACCTTCTACTCCCAAATGAGGCAGATTCAGAAGCATTTTGTACACTTGCCATTGTGGTTTTTGTTTTTTTCTGTGTTATTGGAAATTTCAGAAACTACTCCCCCCCACACACACACTTTGAGCTTAGCTGTTCATTTTTCAGTTTTCCTCCCCCCTTAGGTGGGGCCTGGTGGCCAGAGTGGACTGGATATGGGTATTTCCTTTTCCCAGGTAGGTTAGGCTCTGATGTAACCCCAGCAGGTTAGGCTCTGGTTCACTAGTTTTCCCCTCAGTGCAGAACTTACTAAGAGGAACAGAATACTCTGGGGTATTTCAAAAATGTTTCCATTTCCACATTTCCTGCTGAAAGCACAAAGGGATTTTTTTCTGATCTATACTATGAGAACTTGGTTGAGCCCCTGGAGGTAAATCTCACAATACTGTGTCCCCATCTTGCCCCCCAACTAGGTCTTTCTGGAATTTTTAACTCTCAAACTTGTCCACACTGAGTCTCCAGGAATTTGTCAGTTTCAATTTTGATTTTCCTACTCTAGCACTGATTCCCATGGTGGTTACTGCTTGCTTGTGAGTCTCTGCTCCAGGAGGATGTGATTCCCTGTATTCACCTGTCTGTGGCAGGAGTTTTCCCTGTGTCCCTGCCTCTCCTAATGATCCAAGCAGAGTTGTGCAATCTGTTCAGGTTTCTATTTGTTAAAAAAGAGTGGCAACTTCCAAACTCCTTATAGGCAGAACTGGAAACCAGGAGTCTAGCTACTCATTTTCAGAGATATTTGTTATAAATTTCCCTGAATTTATAGGTATTTGCTGTGGGTGGTTGATCAAATAATCTAGATTGTCAAGTTCTAGGAACCAGAAGTCAATCTTCCTTTTTCCTAAGGATTTATTTCCTATCATTTGTCTACTTATTTACCGAGCATCTACACTTTGCCAGTCACTAGGTTAAAGTCTGAGAACATAATTACTAAAGAAAGAATTGTTATGATAAAAGGATTAGTGAGGAAGGGGGTTGTTATAGGAAATCTGAGTAAGAACCCCATGATCCTCTGCCATTGTATATAATTATCTTACCATTTCTCACAGGAAGGAGATGAAGGTAATAGATTGCAAGAATTGTCATTAAACAAAAAGGTACACTGCCATCTCTATGCTTTTCCTATATGCCAAGTATTGCAGAACAGGCAGAGAATGTGCTGCTTTCTGATCTCTGTTAAGGATTTTATTTTTTGAAAGATTTTCTGACTTAGTTTCCTATACTTCCATTTAGTAAACAAAGTAGTGATTAGGACTTCATGTACTAACAATTTTTGCTCTTGGCAAGTAACTCAAGGGGCAGGAACACTTCAAGCCCCCATCCTTGGAAATAGTTGTTAAAACGTGCACATGAGCATTCTGCCTGTGTCACCACAATAGCAACATAGATTGTTCTTGACTTCACTCTTCCTCATGAAAAGAACAAGTAACAACTATTCATGGACAAGACACCATGAAAGAATCCTAGAACATGCAGGTGATGATGAAACATCCCCTGCACCACAGAGACCATGAAAGACCACATCAGGAGGGTAAGAGGAATGTTACATGCTAACCACATTGCCCTTCCTCCTGGCTGGAACTGTATCATGAGGAGAGATCTTCCTTGAGCCTATTGTTCTTCCAGTGGGGAAAGAGCCTAGGGTGGATATCCAGCTCCCCCAGCATTGTGGGTCCCTCCTTGGGAGTCCTTACTCTCTGGTCTTGCCTAATAGGGCTTACAGGGAAATCTGCAGAGTTTGATCACTGGAATGTGGTTGATATGAAGAAGAGGGGAGAGGCTTGCAACAACTAGTACTCAGATCTTGGTAGAACAAATTCATACCTACAGAGCCCAAGTAATAATCTCAACCAGCTGCTTTGCTCATCTGCAGAATCAAGTCAATGGTTCAGTCTGACTAGGGAACCTGGCAGGGTCAGGTATGCCTGATTTAGGTCTTCTAATAGAGGCTTCCTGGCTTGGGAGCATGGTATGCTCAACACAAGAAAGGGAGCTGAGTCATCCCCCTGCCATTAATGAATGTAGCTCCTGGCTGCATCCAACCAGAAAGGCTGGCAAGAATATCTGGAAGCTATGTAGCCCAACAATGCTCAAGCATAGTAGACATAGTTGATTGCCCTAGAGGAAAGCCACTACTGGGAGTGGAAGTTTCTCCTTCTCTGCCAGGCAGGGGAGCTGAGTCATAGCCCTGCTCACTGCTAAGTAAATCTCCTAGCCCTTCCCAAACACAAAGCCTGAACAGAATACTTGGAAAGCTACATAGCCTAGCAATGCTTGAATAGACTATCCAACAGACAGGGATGATAATGTGCAGAGCTCCCTGGCTCATTATGCCCCTTTGTTTCTGGGATCTTTAAGTAAATAAACTCTGTGGCCTTACTTCCTTTGTGAGGATGTACTAGAACTGCTCCTTCAATCAAAACGACTCTGGGGTTTTCATTTCCCCAAAGTGGGAACTCAGATGCTGAGGGAGATACCTGCTGCCTCTGTGTGGGTGACATGTGCCTTCTCATTCAGGAAGTCATAATCTGTATATTTTAAAGTTCATACACTTGTTCTGGGTCCTCCTGAACACCTGCTTACAATGGCACTTTGTACAGGGAGTACAGCTCATGGCTTTCCCTGTCAGCAGGCCAAAACCAGTGACCCTGTCTGGCTAGAGGATTCAGTGCAGTCTTGACTGATTTGGGTTCTCAAACAATGAGACTTGGTGGCCCTCAGGTCTGTTCTATTGCCCTGGTAGTGCAGAGATACTAATTCATAGCCCACTTACTGCTGAGTGTAGTACCGAGGCCCCACCATGTAGTAAACGTAGCAGAGAAATCAGGAAACTGCAGAGCCCATTCTACACCCTTGCTTGGGCAGGGAACCAGCCAGCAGTCCTATCCAAAAGTTCTCAGTCAGCAGCACCCATCTCTTGACCTCAGAGCTTAGGGAGTGGCCTTGTCCAAAAATAGACCCTGATAGAAAACTCCACCTGCCTAAGGTGTTACCAGCTGATACATCCTGAACCCCAAACTGAGCTGACTGGTGAAGAACAGTTTCTGTCAAAGTGAACGTATAAAGTCTGGAAGAGAAGACAACTTACTCAAATGCATAGATACCAAAGTAAAGAATTGAGGATAAAAAAAAAAATCAAGCACCAAAGGAAACTAATAAAGTTCCAATAACCGACCCTAAAGAAATGCATGAAAAAAATGAGAAGTTCACAAAGAAATAGAAACCATTAAACAAAACAAAACAAAACAGGAATCTTTTTTTTTATTATGTTATGTTAATTACCATACATTACATCATTAGTTTTTTTTTATTCTTATGTTAATCCCCATACATTACAACATTAGTTTTAGATGAAGTGTTCCATGATTCATTGTTTGTGCACAGCACCCATTGCTCCATGCAGAATGTGCCCTCCTCAATACCCATCACCAGGCTAACCCATCCACCCACCCCCCTCCCCTCTAGAACCCTGTTTGTTTTTCAGAGTCCATCGTCTCTCATGGTTCGTCTACCCCTCCGATTTCCCCCGCTTCATTCTTCCCCTCCCGCTACCTTCTTCTTCTTCTTCTTTTTTTTTTTTCTTAACATATATTGCATTATTTGTTTCAGAGGTACAGATCTGAGATTCAACAGTCTTGCACAATTCACAGCACTTACCAGAGCACATACCCTCCCCAGTGTCTTATCACCCAGTCCCCCCATCCCTCCCACCCCACCCCCCACTCCAACAACACTCAGTTTGTTTCCTGCAATTAAGAATTCCTCATATCAGTGAGATCATATGATACATGTCTTTCTCTTTTTGACTTATTTCACTCAACATAATACCCTCCAATTCCATCCACATCGTTGCAAATGGCAAGATCTAATTCCTTTTGATGGCTGCATAATATTCCATTGTATATATATACCACCTCTTCTTTATCCATTCATCTGTCGATGGACATCTTGGCTCTTTCCACAGTTTGGCTATTGTGGACATTGCTGCTATAAACATCGGGGTGCACGTACCCCTTCGGATCCCTACTTTTGTATCTTTGGGGTAAATACCCAGTAGTGCAATTGCTGGATCATATGATAGCTCTATTTTCAACTTTTTGAGGAACCTCCATACAGTTTTCCAGAGTGGCTGCACCAGTTTGCATTCCCACCAACAGTGTAGGAGGGTTCCCCTTTCTCCGCATCCCCGCCAACATCTGTCCTTTCCTGACTTGTTAATTTTAGCCATTCTGACTGGTGTGAGGTGGTATCTCATTGAGGTTTTGATTTGGATTTCCCTGATGCTGAGCGATGTTGAGCACTTTTTCATGTGTCTGTTGGCCATTTGGATGTCTTCTTTGGAAAAATGTCTGTTCATGTCTTCTGCCCATTTCTTGATTGGATTCTTTGTTTTTTGGGTGTTGAGTTTGATGAGTTCTTTATAGATTTTGGATACTAGCCCTTTATCTGATATGTTATTTGCAAATATCTTCTCCCATTCTGTCCATTGACTTTTGGTTTTGTTAACTGTTTCCTTTGCTTTGCAAAAGCTTTTTATCTTGATGAAGTCCCAATAGTTCATTTTTGCCCTTGCTTCCCTTGCTTTGGCGATGTTTCTAGGAAGAAGTTGCTTCGGCTGAGGTCAAAGAGGTTGCTGCCTGTGTTCTCCTTTAGGATTTTGATGGACTCTTGTCTCACATTGAGGTCTTTCAACCACTTGGAGTCTATTTTTGTGTGTGGTGTAAGGAAATGGTCCAGTTTCATTCTTCTGCATGTGGCTGTCCAATTTTCCCAACACCATTTGTTGAAGAGACTGTCTTTGTTCCACTGGACATTCTTTCCCGCTTTGTCGAAGATTAGTTGACCATAGAGTTGAGGGTCCACTTCTGGGCTCTCTATTCTGTTCCATTGATCTATGTGTCTGTTTTTGTGCCAGTACCATGCTGTCTTGATGATGACAGCTTTGTAATAGAGCTTGAAGTCCGGAATTGTGATGCCACCGGCTTTGCTTTTCTTTTTCAATATTCCTCTGGCTATGCGGGGTCTTTTCTGGTTCCATACAAATTTTAGGATTATTTGTTCCATTTCTTTGAAAAAAGTGGATGGTATTTTGATGGGGATTGCATTGAATGTGGATTGCTCTAGGTAGCATTGACATCTTCACAATATTCGTTCTTCCAATCCATGAGCATGGAACGTTTTTCCATTTCTTTGTGTCTTCCTCAATTTGTTTCATGAGTATTTTATAGTTTTCTGAGTACAGATCCTTTGTCTCTTTGGTTAGATTTATTCCTAGGTATCTTATGGTTTTGGGTGCAATTGTAAATGGGATCGACTCCTTAATTTCTCTTTCTTCTGACTTGTTGTTGCTGTATAGGAATGCCACTGACTTCTGTGCATTGATTTTATATCCTGCCACTTTACTGAATTCCTGTATGAGTTCTAGCAGTTTTGAGGTGGAGTCTTTTGGGTTTTCCACATAAAGTATCATATCATCTGCAAAGAGTGAGACTTTGACTTCTTCTTTGCCAATTTGGATGCCTTTGATTTCTTTTTGTTGTCTGATTGCTGTGGCTAGGACTTCCAATACTATGTTGAATAGCAGTGGTGATAGTGGACATCCCTGCCGCATTCCTGACCTTAGGGGGAAAGCTCTCAGTTTTTCCCCATTGAGAATAATATTTGCTGTAGGTTTTTCATAGATGGCTTTTATGATATTGAGGTATGTACCCTCTATCCCTATACTCTGAAGAGTTTTGATCAAGAAAGGATGCTGTACTTTGTCAAAAGCTTTTTCTGCATCTATTGAGAGGATCATATGATTCTTGTTCTTTTTTTTGTTAATGTACTGTATCACATTGATTGATTTGCAGATGTTGAACCAACCTTGCAGTCCAGGGATAAATCCCACTTGGTCATGGTGAATAATCCTTTTAATGTACTGTTGGATCCTATTGGCTAGTATTTTGGTGAGAATTTTTGCATCCATGTTCATCAAGGATATTGGTCTGTAATTCTCCTTTTTGATGGGGTCTTTGTCTGGTTTTGGGATCAAGGTAATGCTGGCCTCATAAAATGAGTTTGGAAGTTTTCCTTCCGTTTCTATTTTTTGGAACAGTTTCAGAAGAATAGGTATTAATTCTTCTTGAAATGTTTGGTACAATTCCCCTGGGAAGCCATCTGGCCCTGGGCTTTTGTTTGTTGGGAGATTTTTGATGACTGCTTCAATTTCCTTAGTGGTTATAGGTCTGTTCAGGTTTTCTATTTCATCCTGGTTCAGTTTTGGTAGTTGATACATCTCTAGGAATGCATCCATTTCTTCCAGGTTATCTAATTTGCTGGCATAGAGTTGCTCATAATATGTTCTTATAATTGTTTGTATTTCTTTGGTGTTGGTTGTGATCTCTCCTCTTTCATTCATGATTTTTTTGATTTGGGTCATTTCTCTTTTCTTTTTGATAAGTCTGGCCAGGGGTTTATCAATCTTGTTAATTCTTTCAAAGAACCAGCTCCTAGTTTCGTTGATCTGTTCTACTGTTCTTTTAGTTTCTATTTCATTGATTTCTGCTCTGATCTTTATGATTTCTCTTCTCCTGCTGGGTTTAGGCTTTATTTGCTGTTCTTTCTCCAGCTCCTTTAGGTGGAGGGTTAGGTTGTGTACTTGAGACCTTTCTTGTTTCTTGAGAAAGGCTTGTATTGCTATATACTTTCCTCTTAGGACTGCCTTTGCTGCATCCCAATGATTTTGAACAGTTGTGTTTTCATTTTCATTGGTTTCCATGTATTTTTTTAATTCTTCTTTAATTTCCTGGTTGACCCATTCATTCTTCAGCAGGATGCTCCTTAAGCTCCATGTATTTGAGTTCTTTCCGACTTTCCTCTTGTGATTTAGTTCTAGTTTCAAAGCATTGTGGTCTGAAATTAGGCAGGGAATGATCCCAATCTTTTGGTACCAGTTGAGACCTGATTTATGACCTAGTATGTGATTGATTCTGGAGAATGTTCCATGGGCACTCGAGAAGAATGAGTATTGTGATGCTTTGGGGTGGAATGTTCTGAATATGTCTGTGAAGTCCATTTGGTCCAGTGTGTCATTTAAAGTCTTTATTTCCCTGTTGATCTTTTGCTTAGATGATCTGTCCATTTCAGTGAGGGGGATGTTAAAGTTCCCCACTATTATTATATTGTTGTCAATGTGTTTCTTTGCTTTTGTTATTAATTGCCTTATATAATTGCTTGCTCCCATGTTAGGGGCATAGATATTTACAATTGTTAGATCTTCTTGTTGGATATATCCTTTAAGTATGATATACTGTCCTTCCTCATCTCTTATTACAGTCTTTGGTTTAAAATCTAATTTGTCTGATATAAGGATTGCCACCCCAGCTCTCTTTTGGTGTCCATTAGCATGGTAAATGATTTTCTACCCCCTCACTTTCAATCTGGGGGTGTCTTTGGGTCTAAAATGCGTCTCTTGCAGACAGCATATCGATGGATCTTGTTTTTTAATCCAGTCTGTTAGCCTGTGTCTTTTGATTGGGGTATTTAGCCCATTTACATTCAAGGTAACTATTGAAAGATAGGAATTTAGTGCCATTGTATTGCCTGTAAGGTGACTGTTACCGTATATTGTCTGTGTTCCTTTCTGGTCTCTGTTGCTTTTAGGCTCTCTCTTTGCTTAGAGGACCCCTTTCAATATTTCAATATTAGATGTCGGGGAGTTGACCTATTTTTATTGATTTTGAGAGGGGTTCTCTGTGCTTCCTGGATTTTGATGCCTGTTTCTTTCCCCAAATTAGGGAAGTTCTCTGCTATAATTTGCTCCATTATACCTTCTGGCCCTCTCTCTCTTTCTTCTTCTTCTGGGATCCCAATTATTCTAATGTTGTTTCGTCTTACGGTATCACTTATCTCTCGAATTCTGACCTCATGACCCAGTAGTTGTTTATCTCTCTTTTTCTCAGCTTCTTTATTTTCCATCATTTCATCTTCTATATCACTGATTCTCTCTTCTGCCTCATTTATTCTAGCAGTTAGCGCCCCCATTTTTGATTGCACCTCATTAATAGCCTTTTTGATTTCTACTTGGTTGGATTTTAGCTTTTACTTCTCCAGAAAGAGTTTCTCTAATAAGTTCCATATTTTTTTCAAGCCCAGCTAGTATCTTTAACGTGACGATTCTGAACTCTAGATCTGACATCGTACTAATGTCCGTATTGAGTAGGTCCCTGGCAGTCGGTACTGCCTCTTGTTCTTTTTGTTGAGGTGATTTTTTCCATCTTGTCATTTTGTGCAGAGGAGAATAGATTAATGAGAGAACAAAATGCTAGCAGAGTAACCCTGTCCCCAGAAAATATACTCTAAACAAATCAGAAAAGACCTGAAGCAGTGGGATAAGAAGGGGAAAGAGAGAAAAAAGAAAAAGAAAAAAAAAGAAAAAGATAAAGATAAAAACAAAAACAAACAAAACACAACAACAACAACAAAAGAAAAACCAGAATGTGATCAAATATGATCTATATGGTATATAGATCAGTGCCACACACTAGATTTGGGGTGTATTTTGATCTTTTAGAAGAAAGTGTCTCCCAAAATTTTAAAGAAAGAAAAACTTATATATGTACAAAAATAAGGGTTGATATGATGAAGGGATGGAAAATGACTGTAAAAATGGAAATTATAAAAAATTTTATAAAAGGAATTGATAAGAAGTTGTTTAAAAAAAGAAAGAAGAGGATTTCAAAAAAGAAAAAAGAAAAAGAAAAAAAAAGGGAGAGGATGTGATCAGGCAGGGGAATAGAAAACACCATATACTAGAGATTTAGGGTATATTTTAATCTGTTAGAAGAAACTATCTCAAAATTTTAAAGAGAGAACAACTTATATATATAAGCCAAAAATACGGTAACTACTATGAAGGGATAGAATATGACTCTAAAAATGAAAAATAAAAATGTTTTTTTTAAAAAAAAGGGATTGATAAGATGTTGTTTGAAAAAGGGAAAAAGAAAAATTCAAAAAGAAATAAAAAGACAAAAAGACAGTTAAAAAAAATTAACTTTAAAAGACTAAGGAATCATGGTAAAAAAGCCGTGAATTCTATGTGCATTTTTCCCCTAGCGCTGGAGTTCTGCCGTTCTCATTGATCGGTAAACTTGGTCTTGGCTGGCTGTTCTCGCTGATCTTCTGGGGAGGGGCCTGTTGCTGTGGTTTCCAAATGTCTCTGCCAGAGGCAGAATTGCCCCGCCCTTGCCCCCTCCCGGCTAAGTAATCTGCTCGGGTTTGCTCTCCGCGGCTTTTGTTCCCTGCGAGCTTTCCGTACAGGTTTGGAGGCAGAGAGTGAAAATGGTGGCCTCCCAATCTCCGCCCCGGAGGAGCCGAGAACTCGCCCCCGCTCCTCAGTGAGCCCCCAGAGAAAAGCCGTCAGTCACTCCCGTCTCCCCGGTCTGCAGCTGCACTCCGTGCTCAACCAGCCTGTGACCGCACGTTTCTATCTCTGGCACCCGACCCGGTCTGGAGTCTCCAAACCCAGCAGATCCCTGCCGTGCACTCCCGCGCGGCTCCTCTCGGGGGAGGAAGGTGAGTCTCCCTGGATCTGCCACTTGTTGGGTCCCTGCTGGAGGAGCAGGGGCCCGACTGTGCTGCGGATCACGGTTTATGGCCACCCCGAGCTGAGAGCCCGCGCCTGGGCTCAGCCTCTGCAACCGGCTTCCCTGCTCCATTACCTGGGAGCTCGCCGCCCTCAGGCACCCCTGGTCTTTCTGTGACCCCGAGGGTCCTGAGACCACACTGTCCCAGAGGGTTCCACCCCCCGCTTAGCCACCGGAGTGACGTTCCTCAGCGGAGCCGCCTTCTAAAAGTTCCGACTTTGTGCTCCGTGGCTCTATCACTTGCCAGAAGCGGCCGACGGAGGCCCCTCCCCTGCTGTCTATCCTCCCGAATATCGCCACGGATTCACTTCTCCGCACGTCCTACCTTCCAGAAAGTGGTCGCTTTTCTGATGAGAGAGTTGTTGCTCTTCTTTTCTTCAATCTCCTGTTGGGTTTGTAGATGTTCAGAATGGTTTGGTCCCTATCCAGCTGAATTCCTGAGAGGAGACGAAATCCAGGTCTCCTACTCCTCCGCCATCTTGCCTGAGGAAGTCACATCATTAGTTTTTGATGTAGTGTTCCATGATTCACTGTTCGTGTATAACACCAGTGCTCCATTCAGTACGTGCCCTCTTTAATACCCATCACCAGGCTAACCCATCCCCCCACACCCCCTCCCCTCTAGAACCCTCAGTTTGTTTCTCAGAGTCCATAGTCTCTCATGGTTCGTCTCCCCCTCCGATTTCCCCCCCTTCATTCTTCCCTTCCTGCTACCTTCTTTCTTTTCTTTTTTTAAATATAATATATTATTTGTTTCAGAGGTACAGGTCTGTGATTCATAATCTCACACAATTCACAGCACTCACCTTAGCACATACCCTCCCCAATGTCTATCACCCAGCCACCCCATCCCTCCCACCACCCACCACTCCAGCAACCCTCAGTTTGTTTCCTGAGATTAATAATTCCTCATATCAGTGAGATCATATGATACATGTCTTTCTCTGATTGAATTATTTCACTCAGCATAATACCCTCCAGTTCCATCCACATCGTTGCAAATGGCAAGATCTCATTCCTTTTGATGGCTGCATAATATTCCATTGTATATATATACCACATCTTCTTTATCCATTCATCTGTCGATGGACATCTTCACTCTTTCCATTGTTTGGCTATTGTGGACATTGCTGCTATAAACATCGGGGTGCATGTACCCCTTCAGATCCCTACATTTGTATCATTGGGGTAAATACCCAGTAGTGCAATTGCTTGATCATGATAGCTCTATTTTCAACTTTTTGAGGAACCTCCACACTGTTTTCCAGAGTGGTTGCACCAGCTTCCATTCCCACCAACAGTGTAGGAGGGTTCCCCTTTCTCCTCATCCCCGCCAACATCTGTTGTTTCCTGACTTGTTAATTTTAGCCACGCTGACTGGTGTGAGGTGAAACCTCATTGAGGTTTTGATTTGGATTTCCCTGATGCTGAGTGATGTTGAGCACATTTTCATGTGTCTGTTGGCCATTTGGATGTCTTCTTTGGAAAAATGTCTGTTCATGTCTTCTGCCCATTTCTTGATTGGATCATTTGTTCTTTGGGTGTTGAGTTTAATAAGTTATTTGTAGATTTTGGATACTAGCCCTTTACCTGATATGTCATTTGCAAATATCTTCTCTCATTCTGTCAGTTGGTTGTCTTTTGGTTTTGTTGACTGTTTCTTTTGCTTTGCAAAAGCTTTTTATCTTGATGAAGTCCCAATAGTTCATTTTTGTCCTTGCTTTGGCTGAGGTCGTAGAGGTTGCTGCCTGTGTTCTCCTTTAGGATTTTGATGGACTCCTATCTCACATTTCGGTCTTTCAACCATTTTGAGCTATTTTTGTGTGTGGTGAAAGGAAATGGTCCAGTTTCATTCTTCTGCATGTGGCTGTCCAATTTTCCCAACACCATTTGTTGAAGAGACTGTCTTTTTTCCCTTGGCCCTGAACCTCCTGGGGAGGAAGGGGAGTCTCCCCGGATCTGCCTCTTGTTGGGTCCCTGCTGGAAGAGCAGTGGCCCACCTGTGCCACAGATCACAGTTTATGGCAACCCCGAGCTGAGAGCCCACTCCTCGGCTCCGTCTCTGCAGCTGGCTTCCCTGTTCCAATACTTGGGAGCTCTGCCGCACTCAGGCACCCCTGGTCTATCTGTGACCCTGAGGGTCCTGAGACCACACTGTCCCAGGGAGTGTTCCACCCCCTGTTTAGCCACTGGAGTGACATCCCTCAGCAGAGGCAAATTCTAAAAGTTCCGATTTTGTGCTCCATGGCTCTATCACTTACCAGTAGTTGCCAACGGAGGCCCCCTCCCCCGCCATCTCTCTTCCTGAATATTGCCTCAGATTCACTTCTCCACACGTCCTACCTTCCAGAAAGTGGTTGCTTTTCTGTTCAGAGAGTTGCTGCTATTCTTTTCTTTGATCTCCTGTTGAGTTCATAGGTGTTCAGAATGGTTTGATCCCTGTCTAGCTGAATTCCTGGGACCAGATGAAATTTAGGTCTCCTACTCCGCCATCATCTTGGTCCTCCCCCAAAACAGGAATCTTAAAGCTGAAAACACAATGAGTGACCCCAAGAATTCAATAGTGTCAACAGCGATATTCAGTGATGCGGAAGATATAATCAATGACCTAGAAGACAGGGCATTTGAAATTCTAGTCAGAGGAGCAAAAAGAAAAAAAGAATTAAAAAGATTGAAGAATGTCTATGGGCCTTATGGGACATGACTGAAAGGAACAATGTCTGCAGTATTGGAATTTCAAAAGGAGAAGAGAAAGAAAAAGGGACAGAAGGTATATTTAAAGCAATAGTGCCTGAGAACTTCCCAAACCGGAGAGAATGCTCATCTAGATCCATGGAGTCCAAAGGACTCCAAATAGGCTGAATTCCAAATAAGGCTTCACTGGGACACACAGAGGAAAATCCTCAAAAGTCAAAAAGAATGAATTTTGAAAGCAGCAAGAGAAAAGAGAGAACTTAAATATAAGGGAACTTCCACAAGACTTTTGGTAGATTTCTCAACAGAAACATTTCAGGCCAGAGAGAATGGGAGCATATATTCAAGATATTTAAAAAAAACCAAAACAACCTGTCAACCAAGAATCCTATACTATGCAAGCTGTCCTTCCAAAACAAAGGAGAGATAAAGACTTTCTTGAACAAACACTAGCTGAGGGAGTTCATCAGTACTAGAGTTGCCTTACAAGAAGTACTTGAGGGAATTATGTTAAGTAAAATAAGTCACACAGGGAAATATAATTACATATGATCTTACTAATACCTGGAATCTCAAAGAACAACAAACAAACTCAGAAAAAGAGATCAGAATTGTAATTATTAGAGACAGGGGTGAATTACACACCACTATTACCGTATCTCAGATTCTAACTTTGACTACATATTTGCCATTACCAGAGAGTTTTACCCTGCCCTCTTATGTTTTTATGATGTTAATTAGCACCCTTTTACTTACAGTCTCTCAAGCTAGAGAGAACAAGCATATACCAACCAAGTTTAGAAAGTAGGAGACAGTGGTCTGGATTGAGAGGCTCCATGAGGCATTCAGGTGTGTGAGAGGGCTGGGGTTGGGGGTGTGTCACTGCGGAGGAGCCTGCAGAACAAGTGGACACAAAGAGGGCATTTTCTGGATGTTAGGAAGGTGCCTGGCTCTGGGGACACTGATTCATAAGTCCCAGGGGTGAGTGGGAATGATGGAGGTGTTAGTCTCTTGGGAATCAAGAAAGAAATGTAAGGAGAAGAGAAGGTGCCCAAAGAGGACACTGACCAGGACCATCAGAAAAAAGAGGGAGGAAGCAGGGGAGGCATCATAGAGGCCATGTCAGGAGGAGGTATAAGGAACCTGCACATTCTGCAGAGTCCAGAGTCTTAGAGTACACTGGTGAGATTGAGGATGCTGACCTGTCTGGGACACTCTCTGTGTTGAGGTGAGGATTTGCGAGCTCCCATGTGAGGAAGCACCTGTAAGTATGGGTAACCTGTTGGACAATACACAGAAATGTGTGGGGCCTCCTGTGCTTAGCAGCTATATTAATAATTAACATGCTTCATAGTTTATATTTTCCAGCATTCTTGTCTTGTTTTGAAATTTATAACAGATACTATGTTACAACTGTTTCATTGATTTTATTTTTATTTATTTATTTATTTTATTTACTGTTTTCATTTATTCTTTTTCTTTTTTAAAGATTTTATTTATTTATTTGACAGAACGAGAGAGTAGGACAGTATTAGCAGTGGAAGCAGCAGAGGGAGAGGGAGAAGCAGGTTCTCTGTGGAGCAGGCAGCCCAATGTGGGGCTTGATCCCAGGGCTCTGGGATCATGATCTGAGCCGAAGGCAGTCGCTTAACCAGCTAAGCCACCCAGGCACCCCTGTTTTCATTTATTCTTAATTTAGAGGTGTATTGGCTTTTGGGAGCAAACAGAAATAAAATTTTCAGGAAGCAGTGAGTATAGAATACTAAATATTTGAGAAGGGGGAACATATAAGGCATTAGAAGAGGACATCTAATGACAGGGAAGTGGAGCTGATCTAGGAGAATTGCAGACTAAACTGTACAAGTTCTCTCAGAGGAGAGAAGGAGAGTGAACACATACTTTATGTCATTAGTATTCAATATTTTTAAGTTTTAAATATTCAAATTTAGAGAAATAAACAAAAATGTATTTCCCTCAAACACAAGCCATAATTTTTAAAAATTGAAAGAATTTCCTGGAATGATGATACCTTCCCCTAATCATGATGTGAGTTTTTAGGATGCAGATATGTCTCACATTAGAAAATAAAATACACAAAAATCTGAGCATCAGGATAGATTCTTGGGTATAATTAGCCTTTAAAGTGAAGGGCTATATTCAGTTTTCAAAAGGATTCAACCCAGGATT
Source organism: Mirounga leonina (assembly GCF_011800145.1). Classification (NCBI taxonomy): domain Eukaryota; kingdom Metazoa; phylum Chordata; class Mammalia; order Carnivora; family Phocidae; genus Mirounga; species Mirounga leonina. The sequence goes on along the minus strand of NW_023270305.1, from coordinate 78,614,904 downwards.
CCTTTAAATTACCATATTCTTAAGTTAATTTCCAATTTATTTTTTTTCTTCTTTTTTTTTTATTATGTTATGTTAGTCACCATACAGTACTTCATTTGTTTTGATGTAGTGTTCCATGATTCATTGTTTGCATATAACAACCCAGTGCTCCATGCAATACATGCCCTCCTTAATACCCATCACCAGGCTAACCCATCCCCCCACCCCTCCCCTCTAAAACCCTCAGTTTGTTTCTCAGAGTCCATAGTGTCTCATGGTTCTTCTCCCCCTCCGATTTCCCCCCCTTCATTTTTCCCTTCCTTCACCTAATGTCCTTCATGCTATTCCTTATGTTCTACAAATAAGTGAAACCATATGATAATTGACTTTCTCTGCATGGCTTAATTCACTTAGCATAATCTCTTCCAGTCCCATTCATGTTGATGCAAAAGTTGGGTATTCATCCTTTCTGATGGCTGAGTAATATTCCATTGTATACATAGACCACATCTTCTTTATCCATTCGTCTGTTGAAGGGCATCTCGGCTCTCCACAGTTTGGCTATTGTGGACATTGCTGCTATAAACATCGGGGTGCATGTGGCCCTCCTTTTCACTACATCTGTATTTTGGGGGTAAATACCCAATAGTGCAATTGCTGGGTCATAGGGTAGCTTTATTTTTAACTTTTTGAGGAACCACCATCCTGTTTTCCAAAGTGGCTGTACCAAGTTGCATTCCCACCAACAGTGTAAGAGGGTTCCCCTTTCTCCACAACCTCTCCAACATTTGTTATTTCTTTCCCTGTCCATTTTTGCCATTCTAACTGGTGTAAGGTGGTATCTCAGTGTGGTTTTGATTTGGATTTCCCTGATGGCTAATGATGATGAACATTTTTTCATGCGTCTGTTAGCCATTTGTATGTCTTCTTTTGAGAAGTGTCAGCTCATGTCTTCTGTCCATTTTCTGACTTGATTATTTGTTTTTTGGGTGTTGAGTTTGAGAAGTTCTTTATAGATCTTGGATAGCAGCTTTTTATCTGTAGTGTCATTTGCAAATATCTTATCCCATTCTGTGGGTTGCCTCTTAGTTTTGTTGACTGTTTCCTTTACTGTGCAGAAGCCTTTTATCTTGATAAAGTCCCAAAAGTTCATTTTTGCTTTTGTTTCCCTTGCCTTTGGAGATGTGTCTTGAAAGAAGTTGTTCTGGCCAATGTCAAAGAGGTTACTACCTATGTTCTCCTCTAGGATTTTGATGGAGTCCTATCTCACATTGAGGTCTATCATCCATTTTGAGTTTATCTTTGTGTATGGTGTGAGAGAATGGTTGAGTTTCATTCTTCTGTATATAGCTGTCCAATTTTCCCAGCACCATTTATTGAAGAGACTGTCTTTTTTCCATTGGATATTTTTTCCTGCTTTGTTGAAGATTATTTGACCATAGAGTTGAGGGTCCATATCTGGGTTCTCTATTTTGTTCCATTGGTCTATATGTCTGTTTTTTTTTGCCAGTACCATGCTCTCTTGGTGATCACTGCTTTGTAATATAGCTTGAAATCAGGCAAAGTGATGCCCTCAGCTTTGTTTTTCTTTTTCAACATTTCCTTGGCGATTCAGGGTCTTTTGTTTCCATACAAATTTTAGGATTGTTTGTTCCAGCACTTTGAAAAATGCCATTGGTATTTTGATTGGGATGGTGTTGAAGGTGTAGATTGCTCTGGGCAGCATAAACATTTTAACAATGTTTATTCTTCAGATCCATGAGCATGGAATGTTTTTCCATGTTTTTGTGTCTTCTTCAATTTCTTTCATAAGTGTTCTGTAAGAATGTTTCTAGAGTATAGACGCTTCACCTCTTCGGTTAGATTTATTCCAAGGTATCTTATGGTTTTTGGTGCTATTGTAAATGGATTTGATTCCCTAATTTCTCTTTCCATGGTTGCATTGTTAAGGTATAGGAAAGCAACTGATTTCTGTGCATTGATTTTGTATCCTGCCACATTACTGAATTGCTGTATGAGTTTTAGTAATTTAGGGGTGGAGTCTTTTGGGTTTTCCACATAAAGTATCATGTCATCTGCGAAGAGGATAAGTTTGACTTCTTCTTTGCCAATTTTAATAACTTTTGTTTCTTTTTGTTGTCTGATTGCTGAGGCTAGGACTTCTAGTACTATGTAGAACCATAGTGGCGAGAGTGGGCATCCTTGTTGTGTTCCTGATCTTAAGGGAAAGGCTCTCAGCTTTTCCCCATTGAGGATGATATTCACTGTGGGCCTTTCATAGATTGATTTTGTGAACTTGAGGAATGTTTCCTCTATCGCTACACTCTGAAGAGTTTTAATCAGGAAAAGATGCTGTATTTTGTCAAATGCTTTTTCTGCATCAATTGAGAGGACCATATGGTTCTCTCTCCTCTTATTAATGTGTTCTGTCACACTGATTGATTTGTGAATATTGATCCACCCTTGTATCCCAGGGATAAATCCCACATGGTCGTGATGTATAATCCTTTTAATATACTGTTGGATCCTATTAGCTAGGATCTTATTGAGAATTTAGACATCCATATTCATATTCATCAGGGATATTTGTCTGAAATTCTCCTTTTTGACAGGGTCTTTGCCTGATTTGGGGATCAAGGTAATGCTGGCATCATAGAATGAGTCTGGAAGTTCTCCTTCTGTTTCTATTTTTGAAACAGCCTCAAGAGAATAGGTATTATTTCTTCTTTGAATGTTTGGTAGAATTCGCCATGGAATCCATCAGGCCCTGGACTCTTGTTTTTGGGAGGTGTTTGATCACCGCTTCAATCTGGGTACTGGTTATTGGTCTATTCAGGTTGTCAATTTCTTCCTCTTTCAGTCTTAGTAGTTTATAGGTTTCCCAGAATCCATCCATTTCTTCCACATTGCTTTATTTATTGGCATTTAATTGTTTCTATTTCCTTGGTGTTAGTTGTGATCTCTCCCCTTTCATTCATAATTTTATTAATTTGGGTCCTTTCTCTTTTCTTTTGGATAAGCCTGGCCAGTGGTTTATCAATCTTATTAATTCTTTCAAAGAACCAGCTTCTAGTTTCATTGATCTGATGTACTGTGTTTCTGGTTTCTAATTCATTGATCTCTGCTCTAATCTTAATTATTTCCCTTCTTGTGCATGGCTTAGGCTTTATTTGTTGTTCTTTCTCCAGTTCTTTAAAGTGTAAAGATAATTTGTATATTTGGGATTTTTCTATTTTTTTTGAGTGAGGCTTGGATGGCTATGTATTTCCCCCTTAGGTCCACCTTTGCCATATCCCATAAGTTTTGGACTGATGTGTTTTCATTCTCATTGATTTCCATGAATTGTTTAAGTTCTTCTTTGATTTCCTGGTTGACCCAGACATTCTTAAGCAAGATGGTCTTTAGCTTCCAAGGATTTGAATTTCTTCCAAACTTTTTCTTGTGATTGAGTTCCAGTTTTAAAGCATTGTGGTCTGAGAATATGCAGGAAATAATCTAAATTTTTTTGTATTGCTGAGACCTGTTTTGTGACCCAGTATGTGGTCTATTCTGGAGAAAGTTCCATGTGCGCTTGAGAAGAATGAGTATTCTGTTGTTTTAAGGTGGAATGTTCTGTATATATCTATGAGGTCCATCTGGTCCAGTGGATCATTGAAAGCTCTTGTTTCCTTGTTGATTTTCTGCTTAGATGATCTGTCTATTGCTGAGAGTGGAGTTTTGAGGTCTCCTACTATTAATGTATTGTTATCAATATTAATCTTTATTTTGGATAACAGCTGGTTTATGTAGATGGCTGCTTCCATATTGGGGGCATAGATATTTACAATTGGTAGATCCTCTTGTTGGATAGACCCCTTAAGAATGATATAGTGTCCTTCTGTATCTCTAACTACAGTCTTTAGCTTAAAATCTAATTTGTCTGATATGAGAATTGCTACTCCAGCTTTCTTTTGAGGTCCATTGGCATGAAAGATGGATCTCCATCCCTTCACTTTCAGTCTGGATGTATCTTTATGTTCAAAATGAGTCTTTTGTAGACAGCATATGGATGGGTCCTGTCTTTTTATCCAATCTGCTAGCCTGTGCCATTTTATGGGAGCATTTAGGCCGTTCACATTGAGAGTGATTATTGAAAGATATGATTTTATTGTCATCATGTTGCCTGTGAAGTCCTTGTTTCTATAGATAGTCTCTGTAAATTTCTGTTCTATATCACTCTTGCGGTCTTTCTCCTTTTATGGGAACCCCCTTAATATTTCTTGCAGGGCTGGCTTAGTGGTCACATATTCTTGCAGTTTCTGCCGGTCTTGGAAACTGCATCTCCCCATCCATTCTAAATGACAGCCTTGCCAGATAAAGTATTCTTGGCTGCATGTTCTTCTCATTTAGTACCCTGAATTTGTCTTGCCAGCCCTTTCTGGCTTGCCAGGTCTCTGTGGACAGGTGTGACATTATTCTGATGTTCCTCCCTCTGTACGTAAGGAGTCTCTTCCCCCTAACTGCTCTTAAGATGGTTTCCTTAGTTCTAAGATTTGTGAGTTTTACTATTACATGCCAGAGCATTGGTTTGTTCTCCTTGATCTTGGGAGAGGTCCTCTCTGCCTCTAGGACACAAATGCTTATTTCATTCCCCTGATTAGGGAAGTTCTCAGCTACGATTTGCTCAAATATATCTTCTAGTCCTCTCTCTCTCTCCACCCTGTCAGGGATCCCAATAATTCTGACATTGGAAAGTTTCATGGCATTTTTTATTTCTCTAATTCTGTTTTCATGGATTTTAAAGTGTTTGTTCCAGGCCTCCTCCTGTTCCTTCCTTCAATTTGTCTTCTAGATCACTAATTTTTTCTTGTGCCTCGTTTACCCTAGCTGTTAGAGTATCTAGCTTAGATTGTATCTTATTTATAGCATTTTTAAGTTTGGCCTGATTAGCTCTCATTTCTGCTCTCTATTGCCGTTAATGGTTTTCTCCAGCCTAGCTACTGTCTTCATAACGGTTATCCTGAAATCTATTTCTGACATCTTGCTTATATCCATACCCATTAGGTCTGCAGGAGAGGCCATTGTCCCTGGTTCTTTTCTTTGTTGGGAGTTTCTTCTCCTAGTCATTCTGTTGAGGGGTGGTTGAGGGAATGTACAGAGTTGAGAATATCAACCACAATCCAGGCAATGTGCACCCTGGGAAAGTTCGGAGCGATTGGAAGCCACCACCAAGAAAACCCAGCCAAAATGCAACCCAGGAATAAGATTTATAAAGTTAGGGAAGAAAAGGGGGGTGGGTGGGGGAGGCTATAATCTCTTAATGTGGGCGAGGTAAGGTGTTTCTGTTCTTCCTGGGTGTATTTTGTTCTCTTTGTTAGAGAATACTACTTCCCAGAGTTACAAGGAAATTAAAACTGGTATATATATAAAGGTAGTTTTGAATAGGGAAAAAAGGACTACATTGAAGCTTATATCTATATATATAGAAAAAAGAAAAAGAGAAAAAAAAGTATAGGTGTGAAACAGAAGTTGAAAAATTTCTATGGAATACGTTGTATTAAACATCTAGTTGAAATGCTAAACAGGTAAAAAAAACAGAGAAGAAACATGAAAAAGAATAAAAAAGTTGTATCTAAGAAATACACAGGCTGTGAGGCAACACCAGGAGTTCAGTATACTATTTTCCCCTGGTGTTGGGGTTTTACATTTTTATGGGGACCCTCTGGTTATCATTCTCTTGTTTCTTCCAGCTTGTCTTCTGGGGGACGGGCTTGCCGTGTTTTTTTTCAGGCACCCCTGCTTGGGCAGAGTTTCCCTGCCCCCTATCAAGGGGCTTGTCTCCATGGAAACTGTTTTTTTGGGCTTTTGCTTTCTGGCGGGTTTTCCTGCCTTTTTGGAGGGTCAGGGCCAAGGAAAATGTCCACACCCAGACCTCTGCCCGAGAGGAGAGAAGCCACAGTCTGCTCTTCTCTGAACCCTCTAGAACACATAGTCTCCTGTTCTGTGAACACTGCTGAAAACTGCAGCCTCCCACAGGCAGTGTGCGCCCCCCAGTGATCCTCTTAGCGGTTGTCCCAGGCCCCCGCCTGTCTCTGCTCCCTGTGCCTCTAAAACCGGGAGTGATCTGGGTCTAGGCAGTGTGGGCGGTGGTAGTGGCAGCGGCAGCAGTGACAGCCAGTCCCCCAGGTCTGCAGGCACAGTTCCACACAAATGGCCACCCTGGTCCTGGTGTTTGCCCCTTAAGCTCCTGGATTCTGTTCAACCGCTGTTATCGCACGCTTCCTGTCCCACCACTACCTGCAAGCTATCACTGGGCGCCAGGTGCAGGATGCTTTTGCACTGGGGTATTATTTTACTTTCCAGTGGGTAGCTGCAGGTGGGCCCCTCCCCCTCTGTTTATCCTCCGACATCTGTCTGTGCAATCACAGCTCCGACCTTTGTACCTCTTGACTGAAGATCCTCTGCCCCTCTAGAGATCCAGATGTATAATCTTACATCTCAGGATTATTTTGTGGGTGTTCAGACTGGCTTGGTAAATATCCAGCTAAATTCAGGGGACCTGTTGAAATGGAGTCCCCCACTCCAGCCATCTTGCCACCTTTAGCTCCTTCATTGATTTTAAAATAAAGTTAGTGTCAGGATAGATGATCCATCAAAATCATAGTCAGTGTTAGACATGGGGCTCAGGGTGTCCTAAAGCACTGACTCACAATGTTGCAGTTGGGGAAGATCCCCGGAGACTCAGAACCTCTGGGCTCTGACAAGTGGAGCCCTGTCCTGCCCTGGGTCAGATCCACCTGTTGGCAGGCCCAAACTCTTTGAATACAGCCTTTCCCCTGGGTTGCTTTTCCCCCAAGGTGCTCCAAGGCCCAGAGAGCTGCTTAGTAAGATGGGTCAGCCCAGCAGGATGAACTTGAGCTCCCAGGAGCAAAGTCCTGATAAATAAGAGCTTGGCTAGGTATGGTAGTTTCTGGCCCTTGTTCAGGGCTGATTGGTGGCCTTGACTCCTTCTGGCTTGTCCTGAGTCAGTGCTTAGGATCCATCCCTCCAGCTGGACCCCAGGAAGGTGTTATACAGAACAGAAGCCAAGGTTTGTTAGTTTGTTTTAATATATGCAATGTATGTGACATTGAAACTTCTTCTTAAATTAAAAAATAGCCTTTTCAGTACAATTACATTGCAAAGTTAATATGTAGCTGTGCTCTGTGGGCATTAACCCCATCCAATCTTTCTTTTGTGAGTTTTCTAATGCTGCTGCAAAGGGAATGGTGTGATTCACAGTAGCCCTGCTGGCTGCTGAGAGCTTTCAGAGGCCTCTACAGTCAGCTCTCCCTTTACTGCTATCAGGTGTCCCAATTGCCCTGACTCTAGAACTTTGTAATTGGATGTTTTCATTAAACAATGAAAATTTCTTCTTCAGATCAGGCTGCTTTGCTTATTGATATTAACAATGCAATAGGTATCATTTATTAATGGCATAATCTGTGCCAAACTTTTTATAGAAATTTTTGTTTTAATTCTTAAGTAACTAATGTAAAAGGTACCTGCTTTACAGAATGCATCCGAGACACAGAGAGCTTAAGTCATTCACCCAATAAGAGACAAGGCTGAGATTTGAATCCTGGTCTGTCACCCTCCTGATGTCAAGCTCTCAATAGCTGGTAGTACTGCTGCCACAGCAAAATAGTACTGTAGAACACAACTGTTCTTCAAACATCTTTCATTTCACAAGGGAAAGACTTCAACAGAGTTAGATTTTATTGATGCACTTATGAAGGTGAACAAGGTGTTCTAGATCATGTCTCACCTGGGTTTCTACTCTGTGAAATAATTGTTTTATTTAGAGCCCCCAGTCAGAAGATACCAAACACTAAGCCATTGTGTGTGTGTGTGTGTGTGTGTGTGATGATTAATGTGGGTTGAATGTCCCCACTTATTCCTGTGCCTGCATGGTAGGCAGGTACCAGAGAGACTTTTGAAAGCTGGAAAGGCTTACCTGATGACTTAGGGACCAGAAGCAGCACATTGGCCCTAGTCAAAGTCAGTTCAGGAGAACCCAGAACCAAGTCCTGGGGACACTGTGCAAGGGCACAGCAGATGCACACTAGATGGGGCTTCAGCTGTGGAAACAAAGAATCCTTCCTGGACACATGTGATTATATGGCTTGTGGGTGGGGAACAGGTGAGGAATGCTCTTGATTCTCTAGAGCTTTTGAAGGTAGATGAAGTGCCTCAGGATAGCTTGCAGTCCTGAGGTAGGTGGTTGCAGGGGAGCACTTTGCATCCACTGACTTTGTTTTGGCTCCAACAGATGCTGATATTATTTGCCCCAGCTACAGATCCAATGCCAACTGTGCTGTGCTCTGCTGCCCTTGGTGACCACAAAGTTTAGTGGTTCCTGCTTCCCCACATGGCTTCTTCAAACAACCAGTAAGAGTGTGAATGAGCAGGTGTAAATGGGTGAATAAAAGCCAATGATCCATTAATCATTGCAGTGACAACCTTTGATGGGAGCCTCACACATTATACTAAAGGGCCTCAATGGCCAGCTCCCTGGACATGAACTTGCAACTATTGTAGTTCATCCTCTCTGTCCCTTGTGGAAGACACATCCATCTCTTTCTTCCCCAAATTGGTTGAGGGGAAAGTCCATTTTAGGGAATCAGAAGGCCTGTACCAAAATCATAAGTCCCCCATTTCCTAATATGTGTGTGTGTGTGCATATGTATATGTATGTATGTGTCCATTTCCAGGGAAAGAATGTTGTAATTAGTGGGCAGGAATTTGTTGAGAAAAAGTTATGGCTGTCATTGGGGGTGAAGAGGGTAGAACATAGTCTCCAGAGCTTCAGGTCTTGTATCCCTCATCTGGTTCTGTTTATCTAATTGCTGATTTTACTTTTTGTACACAATACTACCCAGCATCATATATTTAAAAACATTTGTATAGAATTCATTATTAAAATTCCATATGATTGCATCTGTCAGTCCTCCATTTTGCAAGACTCCTAGATACCATCCCAAACCACTTCAGTTACACTTTTGGGACAGAGTCATGGCTTCTTTATCTTTCTAAAATTTAGTTCTTAATTAAGAAGCAGTAGATCAAAGCCTGTCAGAGCACCATCTGTGAAGCCAACTGCCCTGAGTGCAAAGACTGCTTTTCTATTTATTAACTAAGACCTTGGGGGAGGTTTCTTTGTCTTTCTGTGCTTCAATTTCTTCTCAAGTTATGAACTGTTGTTAAGGTTTACACCAACTTTTGGCAAGTTAGTTCTAGGGGTTAAGTGACTTATATATAAAACACGTATAGCAGTGTCCAGAACAAAGTAAGCAATATATAATATATATGCTGATTAATATTATTTTTACCTTGAGTGCAGAACCGATGGCTTTGGGTCTCCAAAGTTCAAGAAGTAGTATTTGACTCATACAATCCATAATCACCTGCTCAGGATACTCATAGATGCTCTGTTCTGTGTTCCCTCTCCTGTTGAGATGCATCTGTTTTAGGGGCACTGCAAAGCTTTCAATAAAGCCTGCAAATCCTATTTATATTCTTTCTTGTATAATCCAATAGGTTGTTAAAAGCTAACTCAGGTTAATCCTATTGACAAAACAGCTTTGACATACAAACATTGACCTAGCTATTAACTTACTAGAGAGAAAGAGAAAAACATTATGCAAGTGTTAAAAGTTAAGACCTGTACACTTATTGTGTATTTTGTCATTATACAGTTGATTTTTGCCCAGGTCTGTTGGTTGAAGAGGTAAAAAAGCTTTCCCCTTGGGGTGTCTGGGTGGCTCAGTCAGTTAAGCTGGACTCTGGATTTTGGCTCAGGTCATGATCTCAGGGTCCTGAGATTGAGACCTGCATCAGGTTCCACACAGTTGGATGTCTGTTATAGATTGTCTCTCTTCCTGTCCCTCTGTCCCTCCCACTGTAATCTCTCTCTGTAAAATAATAAATAAATCTTTTTTTTCTTTTTTCTTTTTTTTTTAAGATTTTATTTATTTATTTGAGAGAGAGAGAATCAGAGAGAGCACATGAAAGGGGGGAGGGTCAGAGGGAGAAGCAGACTCCCCGCCGAGCAGGGAGCCCGATGCGGGACTCGATCCCGGGACTCCAGGATCATGACCTGAGCCGAAGGCAGTCGCTTAACCAACTGAGCCACCCAGGCGCCCAATAAATCTTTTTTAAAAAGGAAAAAAGCTTTGCCCTGTGAAACGTAACAGTTAATTTTGCTCGTAGACCTGCTTTTTCTTTCTTCTTTGGGGAAAGGTTATGAGTCACTATATTTGCTTTTGAATATTTGTCATGAATATTTGCTCAGTTAATGGTCTAGTAAAGGGGTTAAGTTATGAAAGACTTTGAGAAAGGAAGGGGGGAGGAGCAAGATGGCAGAGGTATAGGAGACCTAAATTTCATATGGTCCCAAATATTCAGGTAGATAGGGATCAAACCATTCTGAATACCTATGAACTCAACAGGAGATCAAAAAAAAGAATAGCAACAACTCTCTGAATAGAAAAGCGACCACTTTCTGGAAGGTAGGAGAGGTGGAGAAGTGAATCTGAGGTGATATTCGGGAAGATGGATGGTGGGGGAGGGGCCTCCGTCCACTGCTACTGGCAAGTGATAGAGCAGTGGAGCACAAAATCAGAACTTTTAGAAGTCTGCTCCGCTGAGAGATGTTGCTCCAGTGGCTAAGCAGGGGATGGAACCCTTTCTGGGACAGTGTAGTCTCAGGACCCTTGGGGTCACAGAAAGACTGGGGGTGCCTAAGTGCAGCAGAGCTCCCAAGTATCGGAGCAGGGAAGCCAGCTGCAGAGATGGAGCTGAGGAGCGGGCTCTTGGCTCAGGGTTGCCATAAACTGTGATCCGTGGCACAGTCGGGTCACTGCTCTTCGAGCACGGACCCAAAAAGTGGCAGATCTGGGGAGACTCCCCTTCCTCTCCCAGGAGGAGTGGAGCGGGAGTGCACTGCAGGGATCTGCTGGGTTTGGAGACTCCACACAGGGTCGTGTGCTAGAGATAGAAATGCTCGGTCACAGTCTGGGTGAGCACAGAGTGTGGCCGGAGACCAGGGACACGAGAGTGATTGACTGCTTTCCTCTGGGGGCACACTGAGGAGTGGGGCCCCAAGTTCTCAGCTCCTCCAAGGTGGAGATTGGGAGGCCACTGTTTCACTCTTGTCCTCCATAGCTGTACAGAAAGCTTGCAGGGAACAAAAGCTCCTGAGAGCAAACTAGAGTAGATTACTTAGCCCGGACCCGGCAAGGGCGGGGCAGTTCCGCCTCTGGCAAAGACATTTGGGAACCATGGCAACAGGTCACTCCCCCAGAAGATGAGCAAGAACAACCAGCCAAGACCAAGTTTACCGATCAATGAGAATGGCAGAATGCCAGTGCTAGGGGAATACTGCACATAGAATTCATGGCTTTTTCCCCATGATTCTTTAGTCTTTCAAAGTTAATTTTTTTTTGAATTTTCCTTTTTCCCTTTTTCAATCATCTTATCAATCCCTTTTTTTAAAAAATCTTTTTTATTTTTCAATTTTAGAATCATATTCTATCCCTTCATAGGAGTTAACCTTATTTTTGGTATATATATATATATTAGTGTTTGATATTTTTATTATTTTTTATTGTTATGTTAATCCCCATACATTACATCATTAGTTTTAGATGTAGTGTTCCATGATTCATTGTTTGTGCATAACACCCAGTGCTCCATGGAGAACATGCCCTCTTTAATACCCATCACCAGGCCAACCCGTCCTCCCACCCCCTCCCCTCTAGAATCCTCAGTTTGTTTTTCAGAGCCCATCATCTCTCATGGTTCGTCTACCCCTCTGATTTTCCCCCCTTCATTCTTCCCCTCCTGCTTTCTTCTTCTTCTTCTTCTTCTTCTTCTTCTTCTTCTTCTTCTTCTTCTTCTTCTTCTTCTTCTTTTTCTTAACATATATTGCATTATTTGTTTCAAAGGTACAGATCTGAGATTCAACAGTCTTGCACAATTCACAGTGCTTACTAGAGCAGTCAACAAAACCAAAAGACAACCGACAGAATGAGAGAAGATAATTGCAAATGACATATCAGATAAAGGGCTAGTATCCAAAATCTATAAAGAACTTCTTAAACTCAACACCCAAAGAACCAATGATCCAATCAAGAAATGGGCAGAAGACATGAACAGACATTTTTCCAAAGAAAACATCCAAATGGCCAACAGACACATGAAAAAGTGCTCAATATCGCTCAGCATCAGGGAAATCCAAATCAAAACCTCAATGAGACACCACCTCACACCAGTCAGAATGGATAAAATTAACAAGTCAGGAAATGACACATGTTGGCGGGGATGAGGAGAAAGGGGAACCCTCCTACACTGTTGGTGGGAATGTAAGCTGGTGCAGCCACTCTGGAAAACAGTATGGAGGTTCCTCAAAAAGTTGAAAATAGAGCTACCATATGATCCAGCAATTGCACTACTGGGTATTTACCCCAAAGATACAAAAGTAGGGACCCGAAAGGGTACGTGCACCCCGATGTTTATTTTTGGTATATATTTATATAGGTTTTTCTCTCTTTAAAATTTTGGGATGCAGTTGCTTCTAACAGACCAAAATATACCCTGAATCTCTAGTGTATGACTTTGCTTTAGTCTCCTGCCTAATCAAATTCTTGCCCCGCCCCTTTTCTAAGCCTCTTCTTTCGTTTTTTAACCAACTTTTTATCTTATCAATTCCTTTTATAAAATCTTTTATAATTTTCATTTTTACAGTAATATTCTATCCCTTGATTGTATTAACCCTTATTTTTATCCATATATAAGTTATTCTTTCTTTAAAATTTTGGAGGAAACTTTCTTCAAACAGACCAAAATACGCCCAAAATCTAGTGTGTGGCACTGATCTTGCACCAGCCTGATCATATTTGATCATATTCTGTTTGTTTGATTTATCTTTTTCTTTCTCTTTTTTTTTTCTTCTTTCTTTCCCTTTCTTTTAGCCCAGTTTCAGATTTCTTGTGATTTGTTTAGTGTATATTTTTCTGGAGACATTGCTATACTGTTAGCGTTTTGTTCTCTCATTTATCTATTCTCCTCTGGACAAAATGACAAGATGGAAAAAATCACATCAAAAGAAAGAAAAACAGGCAGTACCGACTGCCAGGAACATAATCAATATGGACATTAATAAAATGTCAGAACTAGAGTTCAGAATGATGATTTTAAAGATACTAGCTGAGCTTGAAAAAAGCATGGAAGATATTAGAAAAACTCTTTCTGGAGAAATAAAAGAACTAAAATCTAACCAAGTCTAAATCAAAAGGGCTATTAATGAGGTGCAATCCAAAATGGAGGCTCTAACTGCTAGGATAAATGAGGCAGAAGAGAGAATCAGTGATATAGAAGATGAAATGATGGAAAATAAAGAAGCTGAGAAAAAGAGAGATAAACAACTACTGGGTCATGAGGGCAGAATTCGAGAGATAAGCAATACCATAAGACGAAACAATATTGGAAAAATTGGGATCCCAGAAGAAAGAGAGAGAGAGGCAGAAGGTATATTGGAGCAAATTATAGCAGAGAACTTCCCTAATTTGGGAAAGGAAACAGGCATCAAAATCCAGGAGGCACAGAGAGCCCCCCTTGAAATCAATAAAAACAGAAAACACCCTGACATCTAATAGTAAAACTTACGAGTCTCAGAAACAAAGAGAAAATCCTGAAAGCACCTTGGGAGAAGAGATCTATAACCTACAATGGTAGAAACATTAGATTGGCAACAGACCTATCCACAGAGACCTGCCAGGCCAGAATGGACTGGCAGGATATATTCAGAGCACTAAATGAGAAAAATATGCAGCCAAGAATACTGTATCCAGCGAGGCTGTCATTGAAAATAGGAGAAATACAAAGCTTCCAGGACAAACAAAAACTAAAGGAATTTGCAAACACAAAACCAGCCCTACAAGAAATATTGCAAGGGGTCCTCTAAGCAAAGAGAGAGCTGAAAAGCAACATAGACCAGAAAGGAACACAGACAATATACAGTAACAGTCACCTTACAGGCAATACAATGGCACTAAATTCATATCTTTCAATAGTTACCCTGAATGTAAATGGGCTAAATGCCCCAATCAAAAGACACAGGCTATGAGATTGGATTAAAAAACAAAACGTATCAATAGGCTGTCTGCAGGAGACTCATTTTAGACCCAAAGAAACCCCCAGATTGAAAGTGATGCAGTGAAAACCATTTACCAGCTAATAGAGATGAAAAGAAAGCTGGGGTGACAATCAATATATCAGACAAATTAGATTTTAAACGAAAAACTGTAATAAGAGATGAGGAAGGACACTAAATCAAACTAAAAGGGTCTATCAAAAAAAGAGATCTAACAATTGAAAATATCTATGGCCCTAACATGGGAGCACCAATTATATAAGGCAATTAATAACAAAAGTAAAGAAACACATTGACAACAATACAATAATAGTGGGGAACTTTAACAGCCCCCTCAATGAAATGGACAGATCGTCTAAGCAAAAGATCAACAAGGAAATAAAGACTTTAAAGGACACACTGGACCAAATGGACTTCGCAGACATATTCAGAACATTCCATCCCAAAACAACAGAATATACATTCTTCTCTAGTGCCCATGGAACATTCTCCAGAATAGATCACATCCTAGGTCACAATCAGGTCAATCCCAAAAGATTGGGATCATTCCCTGCATATTTTTGGACCACAATGCTTTGAAACTAGAACTCAATCACAAGAGGAAAGTTGGAAAGAACTCAAATACATGGAGGCTAAAGAGCATCCTACTGAAGAATGAATGGGTCAACCAGGAAATTAAAGAAGAATTTAAAAAATTCATGGAAACCAATGAAAATGAAACACAACTGTTCAAAATCTTTGGGATGCAACAAAGGCAGTCCTAAGGGGAAAGTATATAGCAATGCAAGCCTTTCTCAAGAAACAAGAAAGGTCTCAAGTACACAACCTAACCCTACAGCTAAAGGAGCTGGAGAAAGAACAGCAAATAAAGCCTAAACCCAGCAGGAGAAGAGAAATAATAAAGATCAGAGCAGAAATCAATGAAAGAGAAACCAAAAGAACAGTAGAACAGATCAATAAAACTAGGAGCTGGTTCTTTGAAAGAATTAACAAGATTGATAAAGCCCTGGCCAGACTTACCAAAAAGAAACGAGAAATCACCCAAATCAACAAAGCCATGAATGAAAAAGAGAGATCACAACCAACACCAAAGAAATACAAACAATCATAAGAACATATTATGAGCAACTCTATGCCAGCAAATTAGATATCCTGGAAGAAATGGATGCATTCCTAGAGATGTATCAACTACCAAAACTGAACCAGGAAGAAATAGAAAACCTGAACAGACCTATAAACACTAAGGGAATTGAAGCAGTCATCAAAAATCTCCCAACAAACAAAAGCCCAGGGCCAGATGGCTTCCCAGGGGAATTCTAACACACTTTTAAAGACGAATTAATACCTATTCTTCTAAACTGTTCCAGAAAATTGAAATGGAAGGAAAACTTCCAGACTTCATTTATGAGGCCACCATTACCTTGATCCCCAAACCATAGACCCCATTAAAAAGGACAATTACACACCAATATCCTTGATGAACATGGATGCAAAAATTCTCACCAAAGTACTAGCCATTAGGATCCAACAGTACATTAAAAAGATTATTCACCATGACCAAGTGGGATTTATCCCTGCGCTGCAAGGTTAGTTCAATATCCTCAAATAAATCAATGTGATACAATACATTAATAAAAGAAAGAACAAGAATCATATGATCCTCTCAATAGATGCAGAAAAAGCATTTGACAAAGTTAAGCATCCTTTCTTGATCAAAACTCTTCAGAGTATAGGGATAGAGGGTACATACCTCAATATCATAAAAGCCATCTATGAAAAACCCACAGTGAATATCATTCTCAATGGGGGAAAAACGGAGAGCTTTCCCCCTAAGGTCAGGAACACAGCAGGGATGTCCAGTCTCACCACTGCTATTCAACATAGTATTAGAAGTCCTAGCCACAGCAATCAGACAACAAAAAGAAATCAAAGGCATCCAAATCGGCAAAGAAGAAGTCAAACTCTCACTCTTTGCAGATGATATGATACTTTATGTGGAAAACCCAAAAGACTCCACCCCAAAACTGGTAGAACTCAGACAGGAATTCAGTAAAGTGGCAGGATATAAAATCAATGCACAGAAGTCAGTGGCATTCCTATACACCAACAGCAAGAGAGAAGAAAGAGAAATTAAGGAGTCGATCCCATTTACAATTGCACCGAGAACCATAAGGCACTTAGGAATAAATCTAACCAAAGAGGCAAAGGATCTGTACTCAGAAAACTATAAAATACCCATGAAAGAAATGGAGGAAGACACAAAGAAATGGGAAAACGTTCCATGCTCATGGATTGGAAGAACAAATATTGTGAAGATGTCAATGTTACCTAGAGCAATCTACACATTCAATGCAATCCCTATCAAAATACCATCCACTTTTTTCAAAAAAATGGAACAAATAATCCTAAAATTTAAAGACCCCCAAATAGCCAGAGGAATGTTGAAAAACAAAAGCAAAGCTGGTGGCATCAGAATTTCGGACTTCCAGCTCTATTACAAAGGTGTCATCATCAGGACAGTATGGTCCTGGCACAAAAGCAGAGACATAGATCAATGGAACAGAATACAGAGCCCAGACATGGACCCTCAACTCTATGGTCAACTAATCTTTGACAAAGCGGGAGAGAATGTCTAATGGAAAAACGACTTGTCTCTTCAACAAATGGTGTTGGGAAAATTGGACAGCCATATGCAGAAGAATGAAAGTGGACCATTTCCTTACACCACACACAAAAATAGATTCCAAATGGTTGAAAGACCTCAGTTTGAGACAGGAGTCCATCAAAATCCTAAAGGAGAACAGAGGCAGCAAATTCTTCGACCTCAGCTGCAGCAACTTCTTCCTAGAAACATCGCCAAATGCAAGGGAAGCAAGTGCAAAAATGTACTATTGGGATTTCATCAAGACAAAAAGCTTTTGCACAGGAAAAGAAACAGTCAACAAAACCAAAAGACAACTGACAGAATGGGAGAAGATATTTGCAAATAACATATCACATAAAGGGCTAGTATCCAAAATCTTCAAAGAACTTCTTAAACTCAACACCCAAAGAACAAATTATCCAATCAAGAAATTGACAGAAGATATGAACAGACATTTTTCCAAAGAAGACATCCAAATGGCCACAGACACATGAAAAAGTGCTCAACATCGCTTGGCATCAAGGAAATCCAAATGAAAACCTCCATGAGATTCCACCTCACACCAGTCAAAATGGCTGAAATTAACAAGTCAGGAAAGGACAGATGTTGGCGGGGATGCAGAGAAAGGGGAACCCTCCTACACTGTTAATGGGAATGCAAGCTTGTGCAGCCACTCTGGAAAACAGTATGGAGGTTCCTCAAAAAGTTGAAAATAGAGCCACCCTACTATCCAGCAATTGCACTACTGGGTATTTACTCCAACGATACAAATGTAGGGATCCGAAAGGTTACGTGCACCCTGATGTTTATAGCAGCAATGTCCACAATAGCCAAACTATGGAAAGAGCCAAGATGCCCATTGACAGATGAATGGATAAAGAAGAAGTGGTATATATATACAATGGAGTATTATGCAGCCATAAAGAGGAATGAAATCTTGCCATTTGCAATGACGTGGATCAAACTGGACGTTATTATGCTGAGTGAAATAAGTCAATCAGAGAAAGACATGTATCATATGACCTCACTTATATGAATAATATTTAATCTCAGGAAACAAACAGGTTTGCTGGAATGTTGGGGGTTGGGACGGATGGGGTGGCCGCGTGATAGACATTGGGGAGCTATGTGCTATGGTGAGCATTGTGGATTATGTAAGACTGTTGAATTACAGACCTGTACCATTGAAACAAATAATACATTATACGTTAAAAAAAAAAAAAAGAAGAAGATAGCAGGAACGGAAGAATGAATGTGGAAAAATCGGAAGGGGAGATGAACCTATGGACTCTGAAAAACAAACTGAGCATTCTAGAGGGGAGGGGTGTGGGGGGGATGGGTTAGCCTGGTGATGGGTATTAAAGAGGGCATGTACTTCATGGAGCACTGGGTGTTATACACAAATAATGTACCATGGAACACTACATCAAAAACTAATGATGTAATGTAAGGTTATTAATATGACATAATAAAAAAAGTATGCAATAAAAAAAAAAGAAAGAATTGAATCTCTTCCTGAAGACAATGGAAATAGTATCTTCAACACTGACTACATCTATTAGCTTTTGGGAACTACTAATTACTGCATCTCTGATCCAACTGAAGTATTGAAAACTTGGTTACTTTTCATGGTTTCCTAAAGCTTTAGTCTTAGAAGTTATATAATGTTTTGGAGAAATAATTTATTATTCTCTCAGTGTATCCTGTTCAATAAATAAATTGTATAGACACATTGATTTTGTTAATTTCATAAAAATGTTAATTTTTTTTAGGACCTTTGTCTATGTCTTTGATACTTTGAGATGTACAAATATGGTTAAGTATATAGATTTATGATTATAATTTGTAGAAATCTACAAATAATTGAGAAAGAGACCATTTCAAATAGGTTTTCTTTCTCATTCCAAGGGTATAACATCATATGAAAAGTTGACCCTACTGAGGATGGTGTCACCTGATGCATTTTTCAGTTGTTAGAAATTCATGGAAGCAGAATAGGATACAAATATGTACATAGCTCCCAACATATTTACTAATTGAACATTGAGATTATTATATATCTTAATCATGCCAAATAATAATTATATTTTCCTTTTTTTTTTTGGTCAAATGAAGAGTCAGATCTTTGTTCCACATCTGTGACTTTCTTTTTATTCTACATATTAGGAAACATTTTAGAGTAACTGAGTATTAGGGAAAAGTATCTGAGTGAATTTATCTGATGAAATGCATTTCTGGGAAAAGAGTATGCTCTTTTTCAATAAAACTGGAATTTTTGTCATTTGTGTTACCTCTTTCCAACCCTGCAATCTTCAGGATGCCCTTCTTTTTGTGTTTTTTACAAATTATAACCATAAATAAACTGAACACTGAAAAAAATTGGGTTGTTTACTTTTTTAACTTTTCAATAAGTTTAAGATTATAGCAACTTAGGACAAACTATGGGGGGAAAGATACAGATCCTGGTGTCATAAGGGACACCATATTCCTTTGTTGAGAATCAAGTTTACCTGTAAGAGGACATATTATATAATTGTTTCTCTGTAATTTTTTAATTTTTTGAACTGAATTAAAAAAGGTATGAACATGGTGTATCTTTTTGTGTGTGTGTGTGTTATCTTCAATTTCTTTCATCGTTGTCTTATGGATTTCAGGGTACAGAATTTTTTTTAAATTTTTTATTGTTATGTTAATCCCCATACATTACATCATTAGTTTTAGAGGTAATGTTCCATGATTCATTGTTTGTGCATAAAACCCAGTGCTCCATGCAGAATGTGCCTTCCTCAATACCCATCACCAGGCTAACCCATCCTCACACCCCTTCTCCTCTAGAACCCTCAGTTTGTTTTTCAGAGTCCATCATCTCTCATGGTACGTCTCCCCCTCCGATTTCCCCCTCCTTCATTCTTCCCCTCCTGCTATCTTTTTTTTTTCTTAACATATATTGCATTATTTGTTTCAGAGGTACAGATCTGAGATTCAACAGTCTTACAGAATTCACAGCGCTTAACAGAGCACATACCCTCCCCAATGTCTATCATACAGTCACCCCATCCCTCCCACCGTCTCCCTCCAGCAACCCTCAATTTGTTTCCTGAGATTAAGAATTCCTCATATCAGTGAGGTCATATGATATGTCTTTCTCTGTTTGACTTATTTCACTCAGCATAATAACCTCCAGTTCCATCCACGTTGTTGCAAATGGCAAGATCTCATTCCTTTTGATGGCTGCATAATATTCCATTGTATATATATACCACCTCTTCTTTATTCATTCATCTGTCGATGCATATCTTGGCTCTTTCCACAGTTTGGCTATTGTGGACATTGCTGCTATAAACATCAGGGTACATGTACCGTTTCGGATCCCTACTTTTGTATCTTTGGGGTAAATACCCAGTAGTGCAATTGCTGGATCATACGGTAGCTCTATTTTCAACTTTTTGAGGAAATTCCATACTGTATTCCAGAGTGGTTGCACCAGCTTGCATTCCCACCAAAAGTGTAGGAGAGTTCCCCTTTGTCCGCATCCCGCCAACATCTGTCGTTTCCTGACTTGTTAATTTTATCCATTCTGACTGGTGTGAGGTGGTATCACATTGACATTTTGATTTGGATTTCCCTGATGCTGTGCGATATTGAGCACTTTTTCATGTGTCTGTTGGCCATTTGGATGTCTTCTTTGGAAAAATGTCTGTTCATGTCTTCTGCCCATTTCTTGATTGGATTCTTTGTTCGTTGGGTGTTGAATTTTAGAAGTTCTTTATAGATTTTGGATACTAGCCCTTTATGTGATATGTCATTTGCAAATATCTTCTCCCATTCTATCGGTTGTCTTTTGGTTTCGTTGACTGTTTCCTTTGCTTTGCAGAAGCTTTTTATCTTGATGAAGTCCCAATAGTTCATTTTTGCCCTTGCTTCCCTTGCCTTTGGCAATGTTTCTAGGAAGAAGTGGCTGTGGCTGAGATCAAAGAGGTTGCTCCCCGTGTTCTCCTTTAGGATTTTGATGGACTCCTTTCTCACACTGAAGTCTTTCAACCATTTGGAGTCTATTGTTGTGTGTGGTATAAGGAAATGGTCCAGTATCATTCTTCTGCATGTGGCTGTCCAATTTTCCCAACACCATTTGTTGAAGAGACTGTCGTTTTTCCATTGGACATTCTCTCCTGCTTGGTGAGAGATTAGTTGACCATAGAGTTGAGGGTCCATTTCTGGGCTCTGTACTCTGTTCTACTGATCTATGTGCCTGTTTTTGTGCCAGTATCATACTGTCTTGATGATGACAGCTTTGTAATAGAGCTGGAAGTCTGGAATTTTGATTCCGCCAGCTTTGCTTTTCCTTTTCAACATTCCTCTGGCTATTCGGGGTCTTTTCTGGTTCCATACAAATTTTAGGATTATTTTTTCCATGTCTTTGAAAAAAGTGGATGGTATTTTGATGGGGATTGCATTGAATGTGTAGATTGCTCTAGGTAGCATTGACATCTTCACAATATTTGTTCTTCCACTCCATGAGCATGGAACATTTTTCCATTTCTTTGTGTCTTCCTCAATTTGTTTCATGAGTATTTTATAGTTTTCTGAGTACAGATCCTTTGTCTCTTTGGTTAGATTTATGCCTAGGTATCTCATGGTTTTGGGTGCAAATGTAAATGGGATCAACTCCTTAATTTCTCTTTCTTCTGTCTTGTTGTTGGTGTATAGGAATGCCACTGACTTCTGTGCATTGATTTTATATCCTGCCACTTTACTGAATTCCTGTCTGAGTTCTAGCAGTTTTGGGGTGGAGTCTTTGGGGTTTTCCACATAAAGTATCATATCATCTGCAAAGAGTGAGAGTTTGACTTCTTCTTTGCCGATTTGGATGCCTTTGATTTCTTTTTGTTGTCTGATTGCTGTGGCTAGGACTTCTAATACTATGTTGAATAGCAGTGGTGAGAGTGGACATTCCTGCCGCATTCTGGACCTTAGGGGGAAAGCTCTCATTTTTTCCCCATTGAGAATGATATTCACTGTGGGTTTTTCATAGGTGGCTTTTATGATATTGAGGTATGTACCCTCTATGCCTATATTCTGAAGAGTTTTGACCAAGATAGGATTCTTAACTTTGTCAAATGCTTTTTCTGCATCTATTGAGTGGATCATATGGTTCTTATTCTTTCTTTTTTTAATGTATTGTATCACGTTGATTGATTTGCGGATGTTGAACCAACCTTGCACTGCAGGGATAAATCCCAGTTGGTTGTGGTGAATAATCCTTTTAATGTACTGTTGGATCCTATTGGCTAGTACTTTGGTGAGAATTTTTGCATCCATGTTCATCAGGGATATTGGTCTGTAATTCTCCATTTTTATGGGGTCTTTTTCTGGTTTTGGGATCAAGGTAATGGTGGCCTCATAAAATGTGGAAGTTTTCCTTCCATTTCTATTTTTTGGAACAGTTTCAGAGGAATAGGTATTAATTCTTCTTGAAATGTTTGGTAGAATTCCCCTGGGAAGCCATCTGGCCCTGGGCTTTTGTTTTTTGGGAGATTTTTGATGACTGTTTCTATTTCCTTAGTGGTTATAGGTCTGTTCAGGTTTTCTATTTCTTCCTGGTTCAGTTTTGGTAGTTGATACATCTCTAGGAATGCATCCATTTCTTCCAGGTTATCTAATTTGCTGGCATAGAGTTGCTCTTAATATGTTCTTATAATTGTTTGTATTTCTTCGGTGTTGGTTGTGATCTCTCCTCTTTCATTCATGGTTTTATTGATTTGGGTGATTTCTCTTTTCTTTTTGGTAAGTCTGGCTAGGGGTTTATCAATCTTGTTAATTCTTTCAAGGAACCAGCTCCTATTTTTGTTGATCTGTTCTACTCTTCTTTCATTTTCTATTTCATTGATTTCTGCTCTGATCTTTATTATTTCTCTTCTCCTGCTCGGTTTAGGCTTTATTTGCTGTTCTTTCTCCAGCTCCTTTAGGTGTAGGGTTAGGTTGTGTACTTGAGACCTTTCTTGTTTCTTGAGAAAGCCTTGTATTGCTATATACTTTCCTCTTAGGACTGCCTTTACTGCATCCCAAAGATTTTGAACAGTTTTGTTTTCATTTTCATTGTTTTCCATGATTTATAAAATTCTTCTTTAATGTCCTGGTTGACCCGTTCACTCTTGAGTAGGATGCTCTTTAGCTTCCATGTATTTGAGTTCTTTCTGTCTTTCCTCTTGTGATTGAGTTCTAGTTTCAACGCATTGTGGTCTGAAAGTATGCAGGGAATGATCCCAATCTTTTGGTACTGGTTGAGACCTGATTTATGACCTAGGATGTTATCGATTCTGGAGAATGTTCCATGGGCACTAGAGAAGAATGTGTATTCCGTTGCTTTGGGCTGGAATGTTCTGAATATGTCTGTGAAGTCCATTTGGTCCAGTGTGTCATTTAAAGTCTTTATTTCCTTGCTGATCTTTTGCTTAGACGATCTGTCCATTTCAGTGAGGGGGATGTTAAATTTCCCCACTATTATTGTTTTGTTGTCGATGTGTTTCTTTCCTTTTCTAATAATTGCCTTATATAATTGGCTGCTCCCATGTTAGGGGCATAGATATTTACAATTGTTAGATCTTCTTGTTGGATAGACCCTTTAAGTAGGATATAGTGTCCTTCCTTATCTCTTATATTCTTTGGTTTAAAATCTTATTTGTCTGATAGAAGGATTGCCACCCCAGCTTTCTTTTGGTGTCCATTAGCATGATAAATGGTTTTCCACTCCCTCACTTTAAATCTGGGCGTGTCTTTGCATCTAAAATTAGTCTCTTGCAGACAGCATATCGATGGGTCTTGTTTTTTAATCCAATCTGATAGCCTGTGTCTTTTGATTCGGGCATTTAGCCCATTTACATTCAGGGTAACCACTGAAAGATAGGAATTTAGTGCCTTTGTATTGCCTGTAAGGTGACTGTTACTGTATATTGTCTGTGTTCCTTTCTGGTCTATGTTGCTTTTAGGCTCTCTCTTTGCTTAGAGGACCCCTTTCAATATTTCTTGTAAGGCTGTTATCATGTTTGCAGTTTCCTTTAGTTTTTGTTTGTCTGGAAGCTTTTTATCTCTCCTTCTATTTTCAATGGTAGCCTAGCTGGATAGAGTATTCTTGGCTGCATATTTTTCTCATTTAGTGCTCTGAATATATCCTGCCAGTCCTTTCTGGCCTGCCAGGTGTCTTTGGATTGGTCTGTTGCCAATCTAATGTTTCTACTGTTGTAGGTTACAATTTCTTCTCCTGAGGTCCTTTCAGTATTTTCTCTTTGTCTCTGAGACTCGTAAGTTTTACTATTAGATGTTGGGGTGTTGACCTATTTTTATTGATTTTGAGAGGGGTTCTCTGTGCTTCTTGGATTTTGATGCCTGTTTCCTTCCCCAAATTAGGGACGTTCTCTGCTATAATTGCTCCATTATACCTTCTGCCCCCCTCTCTCTTTCTTCTTCTTCTGGGATCCCAATTATTCCAATGTTGTTTCATCTTATGGTGTCACTTATCTCTCGAATTCTGCCTTCTTGGTCCAGTAGTTGTTTATCTCTCTTTTTCTCAGCTTCTTTATTTTCCATCATTTGGGCTTCTGTATCACTGAATCTCTCTTCTGCCTCATTTATCCTAGCAATAGCACTCCCATATTTGATTGCACCTCATTAATAGCCTTTTTGATTTCTACTTGGTTAGATTTTAGTTCTTTTACTTCTCCAGAAAGGGTTTCTCTAATAACTTCCATGCTTTATTCAAGCCCAGATAGTATCTTTAAATAATGATTCTGATCTCTAGATATGACATCGTACTAATGTCCATATTGAGTAGGTCCTTGGCAGTCGGTACTACCTCTTGTTCTTTTTGTTGAGGTGATTTTTTTCCATCTTGTCATTTTGTCCAGAGGAGTATAGATGAATGAGAGAACAAAATACTAACAGGGTAACAACATTCCTAGAAAATATACTCTAAACATATCAGAAAAGACCTGAAGCAGTGGGAAAAGAAAGGGAAAGAGAGAAAAAAGGAAAAGAAAAGAAAAAGATAAAGATAAAAACAAACAAAAACAGAACAAAACAAAAAAAAAAAAACCAGAATGTGATCAAATATGATCAGCCTGGTATATAGATCAGTGCCACCCACTAGATTTTGGGTATATTTTGGTCTGTTAGAAGAACGTGACTCCCAAAATTTTAAAGAAAGAAAAACTTATATATGTACAAAAATAAGTGTTGATATTGATGAAGGAATGGAATATGACTGTAAAGATGGAAATTATAAAAAATTTTATAGAAGGACTTGATAAGAAGTTGTTTGAAAGAAGAAAGAAGAGGATTTAAAAAAAAAAAGAGAATGTGATCAGGCAGGGGAGTAGAAAAAAACTATACACTAGAGATTTAGGGTATATTTTGATCTGTTAGAAGAAACTATCTCAAAATTTTAAAGAGAGAACAACTTATATATATATGCCAAAAATATGGGTATCTACTATGAAGGGATAGAATATGACTCTAAAAATGAAGAATAAAAATGAAAAGTAAAAATTTTTTTTAAAAAAGTGATTGATAAGATGTTGGTTGAAAAAGGGAAAAAGAAAAATTCAAAAAAAATAAATGCAGTTAAAAAGAAATTAACTTTGAAAGACTAAAGAATCATGGAAATAACGCCATGAATTCTATGTGCAGTATTCCCCTAGCGCTGGAGTTCTGCCATTCTCATTTATCGGTAAACTTGGTCTTGGCTGGCTGTTCTTGCTGGTCTTCTGGGGGAGCGTCCTGTTGCTATGGTTCCCAAAGTCTTTGCCAGAGGTGGAGTTGCCCCACCCTTGATGGTCTGGGCTAAGTAGTCTGCTCCAGTTTGCTCTCAGGAGCTTTTGTTCCCTGCGAGCTTTCCGTACAGCTTTGGAGGCAGAGAGTGAAAATGTAGGCCTCCCAATCTCCGCCCATAGGACCCAAGAACTCGGGGCCCCAGTCCTCAGTGAGCCCCCAGAGAAAAGCCGTCAGTCATTCCTGTCTCCCCGGTCTCTGGCCGCACTCCGTGCTCACCCGGCCTGTGACCGTGCATTTTATCTCTGGCACCTGACCCCGTGTGGAGTGCCCAAACCCCCCAAATCCCTGCCGTGCTCTCCCGCACCTCTCCTCCCATGGGAAGAATGTGAGTCTCCCCGGATCTGCTGCTTGTTGGGTCTCTGCTGGAGGAGCAGTGGCCCGACTGTGCCTCGGATCACGGTTTATGGCAACCCTGGGCTGAGAGCTCACGCCTGGGCTCCATCTCTGCAGCCGGCTTCCCCGCTCTGATACCTGGGAGCTCTGCCACACTCAGGCAACCCCGGTCTTTCTGTGACCCCGAGGTTCCTGAGACCACCCTGTCCCATGAGGGTTCCACCCTCGCTTAGCCACTGGAGTGACGTCCCTCATTGGAACCGACTTTTAAAAGTTCCGATTTTGTGCTCTGCTGCTCTATCGCTTGTCAGAAGCGGCCGACGGAGGCCCCTCCCCCCATCTATCCTCCCGAATATTGCCTCTGATTCACTTCTCCGCATGTCCTACCTTCCAGAAAGTGGTCGCTTTTCTGTTCAGAGAGTTGTTGCTCTTCTTTTCTTTGATCTCCTGTTGAGTTCGTAGGTGTTCAGAATGGTTTGCCCCCTATCCAGCTGAATTCCTGAGAGGAGACGAAATCCAGGTCTCCTACTCCTCCGCCATCTTGCTCCACCCCCCAGGTATAGGTTTTTTACCTCCTTGGTTAAATTTAAGAAATTGAAAAAAATAATTTTTAATTGAAATTAAGAAAAATTGAAATTGAAATTCACATAACATAAAATGAACCATTTTATGGTGAACAATTCAGTGGCATTTAGAACATTCCATAAAGTTGTGCAACCATCACTACCATCTAGTTCTAGAACATTTTTGTCACCCCAAAAGGAAACTCTATCCTCTAAGGTGTTTGTTCCCAACCCCCTTGGCAGCTTCCTGAGTGTAATCTGAAAATGGCCCTCCTACTCAGAGGGCAGGGAGAGACCTAAGAAACAGGCAGGTCACTCCAGGTTGGTAGGTGGCAGTTTTAATAAGCAAAGGGGACGTATATGAGAGGCAAGACAAATGGATCTCCTCACCTGCCTGCCTATTGAATCTTACGAGTTTATAATAGAAACCTTAACTGGGTTCAGTCACATATGCTGTGCAGGTGTTCTCAGCACCACATCAGTAGCTCAAGCCTGTGTACTTGGAGCAGCCTCCCAGAGTGGGGAAGGCAAGCAGAACCCACATTCCCAGGACTGGGGAGGGAGTGAGGAGCTCTGAGGTCCAGCTCACCAGGAAATCCGTGGTCATGTCTTTTCAATGACTTCCCCAACATAAACTGTCATTCCCCATTCCCTCCCACCAGGAGCTCCTGGTAACCACCAATTTGCTTTCTGCCTCTATAGACTGAACTATTTGGGTTATTCCATATAAATAGAATCATACAATTCTATGTGACTTTTTGTGTCTGGCTTCTTTTGTTTAGCATAATGTTTTAGACATGCATCTACATTGTAATATGTATAAGTACTTTATTCCTTTTTATGGCTGAAAATATTCCACTGTATGTATATGCAACATTTGTTATGAATTCATCCACTGTTGGCCATTTGTCTTGTTTCTACCTTTTGGTTGAAGTGACTAGTTTTTCTACAAACACTTGTGAAGAAGTATTTGTTTACCTGTTTTCAACTATTTTAGGTAAATATGTAGAAGGGGAATTGCTAGATCATAAGGTAATTTTGTGTTTAACTTTTCGAGGAACTGTCAAACCATTTTCCATAGTGGCTGCATATTTTACTTTCCCACCAGCAGTGTACAAGTGTTCCAGTTTCTCCACATCCTTGTCAACACTTTTTATTTTCCATTCTAAAAACTATAGCTATCCTGGTGAGTGTGA
This sequence comes from Mirounga leonina, assembly GCF_011800145.1. Classification (NCBI taxonomy): domain Eukaryota; kingdom Metazoa; phylum Chordata; class Mammalia; order Carnivora; family Phocidae; genus Mirounga; species Mirounga leonina. The sequence goes on along the minus strand of NW_023270305.1, from coordinate 78,587,190 downwards.
AGTCGTACGTCACTGTGGTTTTGATTTGCATTTCTCTAGTGACTAGTGATGTCAAATATTACCCTTTTCAATGAGTGTATTAGGAATCAATCAAAAATTTTAAATATGCTTTGCTTTAAATCCTTTTTTAAGGACATACAATGTATAATGATATTTAGTAATTACTTCTGCCTGAATTTTAATGTTTCAATTGGTAACTTGCATGGTTATATATTTTTATATAGTGTAGGTAATGTGTATATTTAATACTATATATACATATGTATATATATATTTAAATAGGAAACTGTTTAATTTGGACCACTTTGGGGAGAAGAAGTAAAGAAGAGGTAAAATCACTTCAGAATTATCTTAGAGCATTATCAATACATACACACCACCTGTGGCTGTATTTTCAAAAGTTCCTTAATTTAAGGAAGTCAGGAATTGTAGAAATTCAGATAATATATGGAGGAAATGCTCCAGAATAGAATTTCCTAAAGGGAGTTCAGCAGATTTTTAAGGCTTGCTAAAGGCAAATAGGACCACATAGTTAAGTAAGGATCGGAAACATGGGATTTCGGGTTGTCAAAGATACATATATGTATAATATGTGTGTGTGTGTGTATACATATATACGTATATATAATTTTCCTTATTTACCCTAAATTCCTGCAAGAAAGTTGAGTTATTCGCTATCAGAAAAGAATGCTAGCCTCCTAAATATTAGCAAATACTTAAAAATTAGCAACTGAATACTGCTGAAGATGCATTTAAATGGTCATAACTCACCCATTGCTGATGGGAGGGAAAATTGGTGTAATATATATATATTTTAAATTTTTATTGTTATGTTAATCACCATACATTACATCATTAGTTTTTGACGTAGGGTTCCATGATTCATTGTTTGTGCATAACACCCAGTGCTCCATGCAGAACGTGCCCTCTTCAATACCCATCACCAGGCTAACCCATCCTCCCACCGACCTCCCCTCTAGAACCCTCAGTTTGTTTTTCAGAGTCCATCGTCTCTCATGGTTCATCTCCCCCTCCGATTTCCCCCCTTTCATTCTTCCCCTCCTGCTATCTTCTTTTTTTTTCTTAACATATATTGCATTATTTGTTTCAGAGGTACAGATCTGTGATTCAACAGTCTTACACAATTCACAGTGCTCACCACAGCACATATCCTCCCCAATATCTATCACCCAGCCACCCCATCCCTCCCACGCTCCCCCCCCCTCCAGCAACCCTGTTTGTTTCCTGAGATTAAGAATTCCTCATATCAGTGAGGTCATATGATACATGTCTTTCTCTGATTGACTTATTTCCCTCAGCATAACACCCTCCAGTTCCAACCACGTCATTGCAAATGGCAAGATCTCATTCCTTTTGATGGCTGCATCATATTCCATTGCATATATATATATACCACATCTTCTTTATCCACTCATCTGTCTATGGACATCTTGGCTCTTTCCACAGTTTGGATATTGTGGACATTTCTGCTATAAACATCGGGGTGCACGTCTGTTGGCCATATGGATGTCTTCTTTGGAAAAATGTCTGTTCATATCTTCTGCCCATTTCTTGATTGGATTCTTTGTTCTTTGGGTGTTGAGTTTGGTAAGTTCTTTATAGATTTTGGATACTAGCCCTTTATCTGATATGCCATTTGCAAATATCTTCTCCCATTCTGGCGGTTGTCTTTTGGTTTTGTTGACTGTTTCTTTTGCTGTGCAAAAGCTTTTTGTCTTGAAGAAGTCCCAATAGTTCATTTTTGCCCTTGCTTCCCTTGCCTTTGGCAATGATTCTAGGAAGAAGTTGCTGCGGCTGAGGTTGAAGAGGTTGCTGCCTGTGTTCTCCTTTAGGATTTGGATGGACTCCTGTCTCACATTGAGGTCTTTCAACCATTTGGAGTCTATTTTTGTGTGTGGTGTAAGGAAATGGTCCAGTTTCATTCTTCTGCATGTGGCTGTCCAATTTTCCCAACACCATTTGTTGAAGAGACTGTCTTTGTTCCATTGGACAATCTTTCCTGCTTTGTCAAAGATTAGTTGACCATAGAGTTGAGGGTCCATGTCTGGGCTCTCTATTCTGTTACATTGATTTATGTGTCTGTTTTTGTGCCAGTACCATACTGTCTTGATGATGACAGCTTTGTAATAGAGCTGGAAGTCTGGAATTTTGATGCCACCAGCTTTGCTTTTCTTTTTCAACATTCCTCTGGCTATTCGGGGTCTTTTCTGGTTCCATACAAATTTTAGGATTATTTTTTCCATGTCTTTGAAAAAAGTGGATGGTATTTTGATGGGGATTGCATTGAATGTGTAGATTTCTCTAGGTAGCATTGACATCTTCACAATATTTGTTCCTCCAATCCATCAGCATGGAACGTTTTTCCATTTCTTTGTGTCTTCCTCAATTTGTTTCATGAGTATTTTATAGTTTTCTGAGTACAGATCCTTTTTCTCTTTGGTTAGATTTATTCCTAGGTATCTCATGGTTTTGGGTGCAATTGTAAATGGGATCGAGTCCTTAATTTCTCTTTAGGTCCCTGGCAGTAGGTACGACCTCTTGTTCTTTTTGTTGAGGTGATTTTTTCCATCTTTTCATTTTGTGCAGAGGAGAATAGATGAATGAGAGAACATAATGCTAACATGGTATCAACATCCCCAGAAAATATACTCTAAACAAATTGGAAAAGACCTGAAGCCGGGGGAAAAGAAAGGGAAAGAAAGAAAAAAGAAAAAGAAAAAAAAGAGAAAAAGATAAAGATAAAAACAAACAAAAACAGAACAAAACAAAACAAAATAAACAGAATATGATCAAATATGATCAGGCTGGTGCATATATCAGTGCCACACACTAGATTTTGGGTGTATTTTGGTCTGTTAGAAAAAAGTGCCTCCCAAAATTTTAAAGAAAGAAAAACTTATGTATGTACAAAAATAAGGGTTAATACGATGACAGGATGGAATATGATTGTAAAGATGAAAATTATAGAAAATTTTATAAAAGGAATTGATAAGATAAGAAGTTGTTTGAAAAAAGAAAGAAGAGGATTTAAAAAAAAAAGAAAAAAAAGGGAGAGAATGTGATCAGGCAGGAGACTAGAACAAGGCCATACACTATAGATTTAGGGTATATTTTGATCTGTTAGAAGAAACTGAATCTCAAAATTTTAAAGAGAGGACAACTAATATATATATGCCAAAAATAAGGGTAACTACTATGAAGGGATAGAATATGACTCTAAAAATGAAAAATAAAAATGTGTTTTAAAAAAAGGATTGATAAGATGTTGGTTGAAAAAGGGAAAAAGAAAAATTCAAAAACAAAAGATAGTTGAAAAAAAATTAACTTTGAAAGACTAAAGAATCATGGTAAAAAAGCCATGGATTTTATGTGCAGTATTTCCCTAGCTCTGGAGTTCTGCCGTTCTCATTGATGGGTAAACTTGGTCTTGGCTGGCTGTTCTCGCTGATCTTCTGGGGGAGTGGCCTGTTGCCGTGTTCCCAAAATCTTTGCCGGAGGCGGAATTGCCCCGCCCTTGCCGGTCTGGGCTAAATAATCTGCTCGGGTTTGTTCTCGGGAGCTTTTGTTCCCTGCAAGCTTTCTGTACAGCTTTGGAGGCTGAGAGTGAAAATGGCGGCCTCCCAATCTCTGCCCCAGAGGAGCCAAGAACTTGGGGCCCTGCTCCTCAGTGAGCCCTCAGAGAAAAGCAGTCAATCACTCCCGTCTTCCCGGTCTCTGGCCACACTCTGTGGTCACCCGGCCTGTGACTGAGCATTTCTATCTCTGGCACCTGACTCGGTGTGGAGTCTCCAAACCCAGCAGATCCCTGTGGTGCTCTCCCATGCTGCTCCTCCTGGGGGAGGAAGGGGAGTCTCCCCGGATCTGCCACTTGTTGGGTTCCTGCTGGAAGAGCAGTGGCCCAACTGTGCTGTGGATCACAGTTTATGGCAACCCCGAGCTGAGAGCCCATGCCTCAGCTTTGTTTCTGCAGCTGGCTTCCCCGCTCCGATACCTGGGAACTCTTTTGCACTCAGGCACCCCTGGTCTTTCTGTGACTCAGAGGGTCCTGAGACCACACTGTCCTACGAGGGTTCCACCCCCCGCTTAGCCACTGGAGTGACATCCCTCATTGGAGCCAACATCTAAAAGTTCCGATTTTGTGCTCCACTGCTCTATCACTTGCCAGAAGCAGCAGATGGAGGCCCCCTCCCCCACTGTCTATCCTCCCGAATATTGCCTCTGATTCACTTTTCCGCATGTCCTACCTTCCAGAAAGTGGTCGCTTTTCTGTTCAGAGAGTTGTTACTGTTCTTTTCTTCAATCTCCTGTTGAGTTCATGGGTGTTCAGAGTGTTTTGATCCCTATCCAGCTGAATTTCTGAGACCAGACGAAATCCAGGTCTCCTACTCCTCCACCATCTTGCCTGATTTTTCTGGTGTAATATATTTTTTAAAACAATTGAGCAGTATGAGACTTAATGAGTTAAGCTCATTGAGCCAGTAGTTACATATCTGGAAACAAACCTTAATTCACTTAGAGACAAAGGCTTATGTACAAAGTATTTACTTCATTGTTAAGTTAAAATGGCAAAACTGCAAAATTCTCTCATTGTTAGGAGTGGTTGAATGAATAATCAGTCACTAAAATTATGTGTACAAATAATTATTGACAAAAGAAGAAAATGTTTGACAGTAAGTCATTATGAGTGTTTTCATGTTGCACTCACTGGATAAACATTTTACATGGGTTATGTCTCCTAAGCCTCTCAAGAAGTCTTGGTGCTATTGGGCTATTCTTGCATATATTTTATTGGTGAAGAAACTTTAGAGGCACAGTGATGTTCAGTAATTTGCAACTAATAAGAGGTAGTGTTGGGATTTAAAATCACATCCTGTCATTACAGTGCCTGGACTCAGCCCCTGTACCATTTTGCTTTTTCAGTGAACTCAAGGGTCTTGTCCAAAGTAACAAGGCCAATAATTAGTGAAAGCTGGCACTATGCCTGAACAACAGCAAATTTATAGACCGGGCCTGCAACTGGGTTGCTTATGGTATCTCGGAATCTCTGATGAAGGGGGTCAAATGGGGGAACATAATATCTTCAAATATTTTAAGAACCATAACATGGAGGATGAAGTGGACAGACTTGAGTATCTCCAAAGAGCAGAATTATTACATGCAGATGGAAATTTCAAATAAACTTCAGCAAATTTCGTGTAATTCAGATATTTAAACAATTAGAGTCATCTGGCTATTAGGCAGGAAGTCTTAAAAGAAAGTAACATTTTGACCGGGAGCTAAAGACCCTCTTTTGGGGATATTGTACTAAGAATTTCTGCATTGAGAAAGATGCTCCTCTTAATTTTAGGAACCTACCAAAATGCCATAATTCTTCTTCAGAATGTTAACCTAAACATAAACATTATAAACTAATATTTGAAAAGCACTTGACATTATAAGTATTTACCTTTAAAGACAAACTGTATCAATGTTATAGGCATATATATATACACACACACACATATATATACACAATGAATAAGTTAAATAATACTAATTATAAATAGATATAAAGATTTAAAAAATATGAATCTTTTGATAATAGGTGGTATCTTTTCTGGGGACCAACAAACTATAATGCGAGTCTGGTCTGTGTCTGTATGGTCAATAAACCAAGACGGTTTTTTAAATGGTTGTTAAAACAAAATAAAACAAAACAAAACAAAGGAAGGTATTTAACAGAGACTGTATGTTCTCTGTAATACCCCAAATGTTTGCCATCTGTTCTTTACTGAAAATATTTGCTGACCCCTGCCATCCATTAAACAACACATTATCACAGAACAACTTAAAATATTTTTCTCTAGAAGATTAAACAATATGTCGCTGTCTGAATTTGCTTTTTTCATCTACTATCCAGCAGAACTGTGAACTCACATTTTGGACACTAGAGGGAGACTTGAATTTTTTTTTAATTAAAGCATTTTCTACACACTGACAAAGAAGGCTCAACTGAGAACCTGTTCATACCTTGCGATGAGCGCAGAGTGATGTGGTAATATGTTTCTGAGATAAGATGTCCCAGTGGCACTGACAAAGTTTTCCTCAAGTTGGCCTTCAATAGTTACAGTAAAAATGGTGTTTTTCTAAACCTGGCTGACGGCCCTGTGTCAGATTCCCCTTATCCTCCTCAGACTCCCTAGGCCTCCCCAGTCTCTGGTTTTGGCTCTGACTGCTCTGCTGGTCCTTCTGAAGGTGCCAACTAGCTGTCCCTCACCTCCTGCCCACACTGCACATCACTGCCTCCTGTCTCAAGGGCTTCCTTCCATGCCCAGGTATGTGCAGCCAGAAATAGGAAAGTTCTGAGATGAACCTCTGACCAATAAGAGTGGGGAACCAGTGGATAAATTATTCCTCCTTTGCCTTTTCTGGGGGACAATTCTGGCATGCTGTTTCTGTTTTTTTTTTTTTTTTTTGGAGGTGTTCTCATGGATTGAGCAATCAGTCACATTTAGCAAGAGCTAGATGGGTAATGTGTCTTTGTGTTGGCTCTCCTGTCCTCCTGGCGTCATTGACCTTGTCCATCACTTCTGCTGCATGGGATTATACTCTTAATAAGATAATAGTTCATAAGCTGTCTACTTTAGGCTCAGCTTTTTGAGAAACCCAGCTAAGAGAGGAAATGAAAAAAAAAAAGGAATCAGGCGGTACTGCTCTGGAATCAGTCTGGTTGTTTGGATTTTGGTGTTGGTACTCAAAATATATCCTCATTTTTCCATACACTGGGGAAGAATGCACTGTGCTTCAAATATATTGAATAGTTTGTTTGTTTTTAGAGGGAGAGAGAGCACACCCAAGTGTCTGGGGGTGGGGCAAGAAGGAGATTGAGAATCGAAAGCAGGCTCCACACTCAGCACAGAGCCCAACGCGGGGCTTGATGCCATGATCCTGAGATCATGACCTGAGCCGAAATCAAGAGTTGGACACTGAACCGACTGAGCCACCCAGGTGTCCCTATATTGAGTAGTTTTAACATAATCACTTAGGTCAATTAATTAAGAAATCAAGTTCACAAAGTTAAATGATGTTGACTATACAGCCACTAACTCCTGCTTTCTTCTGGGGGCTGCTTTGCCTCTGTTTCTCACGTTTCCAGAAGGAGCATCAGTGATTATAAAAACAGTGTCCTCTTCCCTGGCCAAAGGCACCTTATTAAAGGTGAACCAGTCAGAGCCCTTTCCCAGGAATGTGGATTTGGGCTTAGGAGACTGTAGCTCGGTTGGCACCTAGTCTGTGTGGCTCAGATATGAACCCACTCTGCCTCCCTTCAAGTTAGAGCTTCCTTTATTAGAGGGAAAAACTGAACAGCTGGCATTGTATTTTATTTCTAGGATAAAAATTGTAAATTTTTGCCACCTTTCTACTAATCTTTCATTTAAAACATAGGGGCACCTGGGTGGCTCAGCTGTTAAGCGTCTGCCTTCGGCTCAGGTCATGATCCCAGGGTCCTGGGATCGAGCTCCACATCCAGCTCCCTGCTCAGCGGGAAGCCTGCTTCTCCCTCTCCCACTCCCCCTGCTTCTGTTCCTGCTCTCGTTAACTCTCTCTCTGTCAAATAAATAAAATCTTAAAAAAAAATATTTCCTTGAAAATTGTTTCATGTTTGTTATGAATTTTTAAAAAAGACTTTTAATAGGATATCATACAAACAGAAAAGTATCTTTGTTATAAGTAAACAACTTGATTAAATTTTACAAAGTAAACATGCAGCTGTAACCGTCACTCTGATTAAGAAAATGAACATTACTGTCTTGCAGGATTACATCCCTTCATGTCCCCTTCTTGGTACAACTCTTCTCTGCTGCCCTGCCATCAAGGAGTGCCACTATTGTAATTTCTAACACTAGATATTAATGTTGTCTTTTTTTGGGGGGGTGGAGAGAGAGAGAGAGCATGAGAGAGAGAAAGTGGGGGTAGTGGCAGAGGGAGAGGGAGAGAGAATCTTAAGCAGACTCCATGATGAGTGCCGAGCCTGACACAGGGTGACTCTGAGATCACAACCTGAGCCGAAGCCAAGAGTCAGATGCTCCACCAACTGAGCCACCCAGGTGCCCCTAATATTGTCTTTTAAAAAATACATTTTATTGAGCTATAATTGCCATACAGTACTGTATAAGTTTAAGGACTTCAGCATAATGATTTAATTTAAATATTATGAAGTGATCACATGTTCAGTTAACATCTATCATCTCATATAGATACTAAAAATGCTTTTTTCCTTGTGATGAGAACTCTTCAGATTTATTCTCTTAACAATTTTCATATATACCATATAGTGGTGCTAACTAGAGTCATCATGTTGTACATATCATGCCCAGGGCTTGTTTATTTTATAACAGGAAGTTTGTACCTTTTGACAGCCTCATCCAATTTTCCTCTCCCTTCCCCCTGGTAACCACAACCCTGATCTCTTTTTCTATGAGTTTGTTTGTTTGTTTATTTGTGTTTGGATTCCACATATAAGCAAGATCATACAGTGTTTGTCTTTCCTGTCTGACTTATTTCACTTAACATAATGTCTTCAAAGTCCACCCATGATGTCAAAAATGGCAGAATTCTTTTATGACTGAATACTATTCTGTGAATATATATACCATATATTCTTTGTCCATTTATCTGTTGATGGATACTTAGGTTGTTTTCATGTCTTGGCTGTTGTCAATAATGCTGCTAAGAACATGGGGGTGGAGATAGCATTTTGAATATATTTCTAGAAGTAGAATTGCTGGATCATATGGTAGTTCTATTTTTAATTTTTTGAGGAATCTCCATATTGTTTTCCACAGTGGCTGCACCGATTTACATTCCCACCAACAACGGTTCCCTATTCTCCACATCGTCACCAGGATTTATTCTCTTGTCTTTTTTTTTTTCTTGTCTTTTTGATGATAGCCATTCTTTTTTTTGTGTGTTTTTTTAAAGATTTTATTTATTTATTTGACAGAGAGAGACACAGCGAGAGAGGGAACACAAGCAGGGGGAGTGGGAGAGGGAGAAGCAGGCTTCCCGCGGAGCAGGGAACCCGATGCGGGCCTCGATCCCAGGACCCCGGGATCATGACCTGAGCTGAAGGCAGAAGTTTAACGACTGAGCCACCCAGGCACCCCGATGATAGCCATTCTAATAGGTGTGAAGTGATATCTCATTTGATTTGCATTTCTCTGATAATTAGCGATATTGAGCATCATCATTTCATGTACCTGTTGGCCATCTATAAATCTTTGGAAAAATGTCTATTGAGGTTCTTTGCCCATTTTAATTGGATGATGATGGTGATGATGATGATTTGCTATTATTATTTGCTATTGAGTTGTAGAAGGTCTTTGCAAATTTTGGATATTAAACCCTTTTTAGACATATTATTTGTGAATATTTTTTTCCATTCTGTAGGTTGTTTTTTCATTTTGTAGAGTCTTTTTGCTGTGTAGAAGATTTCAGTTTGATGTAGTCCCACTTATTTATTTTTGATTTTCTTGCTTGTGTTTTAGGTATCACATCCTATAAATCATTGCCAACACTCATGTCAAGGAGCTTTTTTCCTTTGTTTTCTTCAGAGAGTTTTACAACTGTGGTCTTACATTTAGGTCTTTAACCCATTTGAAGTTAATTTTTATGAGTTGCAAAACATAGGGGTCTAATTTCATTCCTTTACAAGTAAATATCTCATTATCCTGGCACCATTTATTGAAGAGACTGTCTTTTCTTTATTGTATATTCTGGGTTCCTTTGTCATATATTAGTAGACTGTATTTGTACAGGTTTATTTGTTGGCTCTCCATTCTATTCCATTGAACTATGTGTCTGTTTTTATGCCAATACCCTACTGTTTAATTACTACTACTTTGTAGTATAGCTTGAAACCAGGGAGTGTGATGCTTCCCATTTTGTTCTTTCTCAAGATTGCTTTGACTATTCAGGGTCATTTGTGGTTCCATATAAATTTTAGGATTGTTTATTCTAGTTCTATAAAAAAAATACCACTGGAATCTTGATAGGGATTGCATCAAATCTATAGATGCTGTTGAATAGTATGGACATTTTAACAATATTAATTCTTCTAATCCATGAATATGAGTACCTTTCCATTTATTTGTGTCTTTGATTTTTCATCAACCTTGTAGTTTTCAGTATAGAGATCTTTCTTACCTCATTAGATTTATTCTTAAGTACTTTATTGTTTTCAATGGTTTTGTAAATGGAGTCATTAGAAAATTTTTTTTCAGGTAATTCATTGTTGGTGTAAACTGTATACTGCTGATTTTCGTAGCTTAAGTTTGTATCTTGCAACTTTATTGAATTAGTTGATTAGTAATAACCATTTTATGGTGGAATCTTTAGAATTTTCTAAATATAAAATCATATAATCTACAAATAGATACTATTTCTTCCTTTCCAATTCTAATGCCTTTTATTTCCTTCTCTTGCCTGATTGTTTAGTTGAGGACTTCCAGTCCTATGTTGAAAAAAGTGGTGAGAGTGGGCACCCTTATCTTGTTCCTGATCTTAGAGGAAGATTTTCAATCTTTCACCATAGATTATGAAGTTAGCTGTGGGCTTGCCATATATGACCTTTATTGTTGGTTGGTTTATGTTGAGGTACATTCCTTCTATACCTAATTTGTTAAAGAGTTTTTGTCATGAACGGATGTTAAATTTTGTCAAATGCCTTTTTTGCACCTACTGAGATGATGATATGATTTTTGTCTTCATTTTATTAATGTAGCGTATCACTTTGATTTGCAACATTCATGGATCATTGGTGTTGGAGAGATCTTGATGTTCATCTAGTGCAAACTCATCATTTCACTATTGAGTAACTGTGATCCAGGGATATTAGACACTGTGCCTCGGGTCACAGAGGAAAGCTGAGACAAGACCCTGATTCCATGACTCCCAGTAAGGTCAGTGATCATTCTACATTGCTGGTTCTTAAATTGTGGTGCCTTGACCAGCAGCTTCAGCATTACTTGGAAATTTGTTAGAAATGCAAATTCTCATGTTTGACCTCAGACCCGCTAAATCAGAATCTTTTGGAGTCAGGTGTAAGAATCTGTGTTAAAACAACCTTCTCCCTGGGGCACTTGGGTGGCTCAGTGAGTGAGTGACTGCCTTGGGCTCAGGTCATGATCCCAGGGTCCTGGGGTGGAGCCCCACATCAGGCTCCCTGCTCAGCTAGGGGCCTGCCTCTCCCTCTGCAGCTCCCCCTGCCTGTGCTCTCCTGCTCTCTCTCTGTCAAACAAATAAATAAAATCTTAAAAAACAAAAAACAAAAAACAACCTTCTCCCCCAAGACATTCTAATGGATGATTAAGTTTGAGAACCACTGCTATTATGTTGGCTCATCATGTTTCTAACATGATGATGTATATTTCTGCACAGTAAGGCAGGCATATAAGAAAACCTGACTATAAGGAAGCATACAAAAAGAAGAGAAAAACAGGGATATTTTGATATTAACCAAAACAGATTGATATACACATACACATGCACTTATTTTTTTTTCCTCAGAACAAATATGTATTTATTTTTTTCATTTTGAGGTATCATTATTTAAAAAGCTGCTCTTCTCTTGTGATTTATTACAAAGATACAAGTATATTCTTGGTTTCAGCATTATTATCTGGGTGCAGTAATGGACTATGAGCTCTTCCAACATGTAAATATAAATACACTAGAGACAGCAGGAAGTTTGTGTGTGTGTGTATGTATTTATGTATGTATAATATATTATTATCTGGTCTGTTTTGTTATTTTTCTCTGAAAATATTACAACATAAAAACTAATATGAAAGTGCCAAGAAATTTATGTTTCATGGCAAAGCCAAAATCTCTGGAGTACTTTAATCATGTTACATAGAGCTGTCAGTTTCTTTCTCCCATAGTGTCTGAAGGTATTGAGTTTAATATAATAATGATTTTTGATGGGTTTGTCTGGACAGATCTTTCTCACTTGTCAGCAAACCCTAAAGAAATGCTTGGTGATGTTTTAGCTCCTGGAGTGTTTTGATTATCTAGGACAAAACTTTATAGTAAAAGTATTGAAGAGGCTTCTAACAGCCTCAAAAGAATGAAATAGCTGGATTATTTTTGGAAAAATTTGAGATGAACAGGCTTAAGGCATTGATGAACCCTGAAAAAAATATAAATGAGTTAGATTACCTTAGATTCTGACTAGACTTGAGGGGGCTATAGTTTCTATATGAATGTCTTTACAATTCTGTTGACATGGGTTTCCATTTTTAGCTTAAATTGGAGTCTTAATCTTAAAGGGGGATTGAGGATGTGGATCATTGAATTATGGGAAGGGTTACACATGTAGGAGCCTCTTTTATGTTCTGACACTTTGATAGTACTTACTTTTGTTCTTGTTCATTTCATGATCATCAATAATATCATAGCTGACATTTATTGAACATTAGGGATGTGCCAGGCATTGTAATCAGAGTTCTCAGGGGCCAATTCATGTAATCCTCACCAGAACCTTAAAGGTAAATTCTACCATTGCCTGTTTTACAGATGAAGGAACTTAAGTGAGAAGTTGAGTAATCTGCTCAGGGTTACACATAGTAAGAGATTGAGTCAGGAGAGAAATCTAGGTATTTGTATCCAGAGGCTACCCTCTTACCCTCTATATGATGCTGCTTTTCCATTCCATTTAATCCTGACATCAATGTTAAATTATAGGTGTTTTTATCCTCTCCATACAGATGAAGATAACTTGGCTCAGAGAAAGGAAGAAACTTGCTAAGGTCACAGGGCCAACCAGTGGCCAGATTGGTTTGTGTGTGCCATTTGCACTTCCCACATTGCCTTCCACAGTGCCTCCCACACATTTTCAGGTGTCTTGTGTTTTTGTATTTTGCTTTTGGTGCCAGTGTGTGGTACTTTTCACATTTGTCAAAGAACCAGACAGGCTTCTGATATTCTTCGTCAAGTGAAGAAATGGAGAATGTGGCTGAATTTCATGGGTTTTCTCATTCTTACACCATGGTAACTAGGCTACTTACACTATTTTCCTGTTGTTATTCACATAATTTATCAACATAGTGGATCAGATGATCAGGATCTCTGTCAACTATATAATGGTAGAAGAGGAGAGTTGTCATAACCAATAAGGGTGTACCGCTGTCTTTACCAGGTAAAGGCAAACTGCTTCTAATTTATTCTGACTTACTGGGATTAAAAAAAAAAAAGTATATACCAAGTCATTATCTGCATAACAGGTGCCAGGGGCTTTCTTGGTTTCCTTAGTAAACACAATTGTAATCACAAACATTTAAATTATTATTTATAATAACTCACAGTCATTCTAGAAGTGCTAGGAGGTTTCACCATTCTTGCATTTTCAATGTCTTTTATAGTAACACTAAACTCTGCTATTTCTTCAGAAATGCAGTATTACTTTTTAGTTTACCATTTTGTCCAGAGGAGGAACAGATGGTTCCAGGGACTTTCACTTGGTCCTTCCTACCACACTAGTTCTTACTCCATAGATCAGGGGGTCAGTGTGGGAATTATGCCAATTCTAAGCATATTTATTCCAATTACATGTTCAGAAATGAGGGAAATGAGCACAGGGTGGGTCTGTGAGCCCACAGAACACTCTGAGACAAAGTTAGTGCAAGACTCTACTTCTGTAAGCCATACTGTAACCATTTGATCACCATGGCATTTGTGTCCCCTGGGAGTAGTGTCCATTCTGAGCTGATATCTAATACCCTGAAGATCTGGGCATCTCTCCTCCCACACTCTCCCTTTTAAATGGCTGCACTTTCTCTGGAAAAGAACTGGGGAAGATTTACAGTATGTTTTGGATCCATCCCTAATGGCTCCCTGACTATCTCCTCACTCAAGGGGCTGAGGATATGTGAACTGACTTAGGTCTAGAATCTGGGTGTGGATTCATACCAGCACCTCAGTTTTTTGTTTCGTTTTGTTTTGATCATCAGACATAGTGATTTCTGGATTATATTAATCAAGGAATACCTTAGGAAATCACCCATCTATTTCAGTAATAAGGAACCAATAATAAATCTGACACATTTACAGGTGTCAGTATACCCTGACTGCTACTGCTTTTCTGTGGTGTACTATGTTAATTGGGTCCACTTTGTCTCTGATAGTTTAGCCTTACAACTGGGTCTCTGCCACCCTGGGCTGTCATTAATCCCATTGAAATTAGAGCACCCCAGTCAATAGCAAAATCTCTCATCATTATCTCAAGGCTGCATAGGACAGCCATACAGAGAGATTCAGGGATGCTGAGGCCCCTTAGCAATGTGTTTCTTTTTGCTTTGCCATTGGGTAAGGTTGGGGAGTAGCTACAAATCTTGCACATTGGAGGTCCACTCCAACATTTCCATCTATTTTAGCTTCCAGTTTCCTATAATTACAATATGCCAGAGAAGTTTCCATGTCTCAATTCATTGCTTGCCAGTCACTATTGGAACCAGGCTTCAACTAATCAAATAAACAGAAACATTTCCTGCTAGGTGTGCTAACATGAGAAATCCCAAGTAGTGCACTCCTTGACCTAACACTGTTAGAATATACTCCATAATGATTTTTACATGTATATAAGAATACATGTTGTATGAGATTTACATGGTATTAATATAAGGTAATATAATATATATATAATATTTATAACATAGTTGACATTTATATTATAAGAATACATATAAATATATGTATATATTACTATATATAATACTTATTGATGTAAATTAGCAAGACCTTCCACTTCCAGGAGGAGAGATTAGACCCTGAGAAATTAGCACTAGAATAAAACTGCTGACAACCCTAGAGCAAAGGGACACAGAGAATTGCTGGAAGAGCTGAAGCCATAGGAGAAGGACTACCTCATAGCAGCTGTAGTTGTGAAAGGGTATAGCTACTTCCAGAGTATAGGACAGATAGGGAATAAATACTCTGATCTCTCTCTCCTCTGTTTTCTGAGCTTTGAGTGATGTCATTCACTGGCTGAAACCACCTGGAAACAAATCAGCAAGGGAGCTGGGATGATGTCCTCTGTGGGTTACTCCCAGGGCACAGAGCAGGGTAGAAAAGGTTGGAGAATGTTTTAGAAAGGGGGGTATGCAAATGGCAAAAGACTAGCAATTCTTACAAAAAGCCCCAAAGGCGATATAAAATGTCCTGGGGTGCCCGGGTGGCTCAGGGGGTTAAGGGTCTGACCCTTGATTTCAGCTCAGGTCATGATCTCAGGGTCGTGATATGGAGCCCCGCATGGGCTCCTTGCTGGGTGTGGGGCCTGCTTGGGATTCTTTCTCCCTCTCCCTTTCCCCCTCCCCCTGCTGCTTGCACACACACTCTCTCTCTAAAATAAATAAACAAATAAATAAATACAAATAAAACATCCTGAGTTTAAATTTTAGAGTCTCATAAATTATAATTCTCATCAGTAAAACATGAAAAATGTTTGGAATTTGTCAAAGACTTGTAAAGATGCTTTCTGACCAAGTAAAGTCCTTATTGCTTCATGGCCATAACTGAAGGTAGGTAAATTATCCTGCAGCTGTAAACTTTTCAATCTACCCCCCGATGTACTGGGAAGATGTTAATTTAGCATTTTCAGGCATTTCCCGTTTCTGACATCTAACTGGGATGGGAGAATAAAGACATGCATCAAGGGAATAATTTCCACATGCACACTTTCATTATTTCTTCTTCTACTTCTTTAAATTCATGCCTGCTGAAAATCACATTCCCAAAGTAGCCAGTTTTCATCCTTCATCAAACTGTGATGGAGAGTTATCTGCTTGTTAATGGTAATTGAAAGCTTAAATTTATTTGAATACTCTAGTGTTCATAAACCCTGCAGCCCAAGGAACTTCTAAGCTTAATAAAAAGTATTGCTGGCATCCTCCCCTATCTGCTCTGTAACCCCAGGAAGCCCTCCACTAACTTCATCCATACAAGGTCTTGACCCCATAGCCGTTTGGACAGCCCCAGACATGAAAAATGTGTTGTTATAATAAGACATGTGCTTAATTATAGAATCAAGTAATCCTGTGATTGAATATTTCTTAAACCTTAGTAGAAGATGCTAACACTCAATAAACAGAGGTATATATTGAGAGAGAAATTTATGTAGACTGTAATTATGAATTTTTTCTTATATAAACTTCACATATTGCT
Source organism: Mirounga leonina (assembly GCF_011800145.1). Lineage (NCBI taxonomy): Eukaryota > Metazoa > Chordata > Mammalia > Carnivora > Phocidae > Mirounga > Mirounga leonina. Next base: position 78,570,972 of record NW_023270305.1, on the reverse strand, counting down.
TTGGGAATTTGGGGGAAAATATAAAAACATGTATGAGAATTAAAAAGCCACCAGTAATCCAACTATTAACATTTTTATGTGTAGAATTTTAGTGTTTTGTTTCTCTGTATCTGTTTCTGTCTGTATCCATAGTCTTATTAAATCTGTAGATCTTATCTATACTAATACATATATTTGAATGAAATTGATATTTCAATTCAAATTGGAAACGCTTTTTCACTGATATATTATCCATATATATTTTAACCAATCTAAAATGTGATGCTTAATGATTTCATAATGCTTCACTGCTTTAATTAGTTATAATTTACTAACCAATTCTCTTTTTTAAAGATTGTAAGCAACATTGCAACAAGTTCCTGAATTTTAGAATACAATTCTATGTATAATTAATTACTGAGTAATTACCGAGTTAAAAGGATTGCCTGGATTATTAATTTTTTAAGCTGTATATTTTAGACATAAAAGAAATGTTGTTAGTTGTTTTATCTGCATTCATCACAGATACTTTTGTATGCACTGGGCATGCATCATGTCAGAAGGTTTGAAAATCTGAAGGATTAGTCTGGACAGAACATTTTCTTTTTCTGACAGGACTGGTTGACTTCCCAGTCCTGTCTCTCTGCTTCATTGAACGGGAGAGCCTTTTATGTTTGATTGCATCCATTTTGAAGTTTCAAATGGTCACAGCCTATAAGACAGAGTGACAAAAGGCCATCAATCAATATAAATAGGTGCTCAGCCCACGGGTCTGGTCTTGGGTTGGTGAGATCCTCAGAATGTAAATGTGTCTTTTGCATTGAGATGGCTAGTCCAGAAATAGCAGGTCATCATGCAAAATGGGGTCTCTGACATCAAGTGCATTTTTTGAAACCTGAAATACATGCATGCAAATTGAATTTTCAGAGCATTCTGTTTCCTCCTAGCAATGCTGTTCACTAATTAGTAGTCAATATCATTCTTGAATGCATTGATTTTCAGTGGCCATAGAACAATCTCCCTGTGCCTGCTTGTAGAAGAAATCAGCAGAACTCGGTTATTAATTCTGTTGTTGTTCTTTTTTAAATGATTACGTTTGAGCATCCAAAGGCTGACCTGAGGAATCAGCTTTAAAATCAGTGCCAAAAAAGAGTCTCCAGCTGGACCTTAGGTTAGTCAATATTGGAAGACTCTTAAGCAGCTTTTGTCTTGAATGAATGCAAAGGAAAACATGACCTTTACTGCATGCAATACTATCCATTCCTTCTGGGGGAAATGTCTTTAATAAGGGGTATAGGAGAGGGCATGCATGATCCTGTAAGTGCATTACTGAGCTTTCCTAGATGCTTCCTCCAAGCTGTCTGACAGAAGGGCTTTTATCCTTACTGACATTTCTAAAAGAAGTAGCTCTGAGACAGCAGTTCTCTCTCCCTCCTTCCTTTGTTTATCTCCCCCCCCCATTATTCTACTTCTTCCTTTCTTTTCCTTATTCTACCTGAAATTTGGAAACTATAGAAAGCCATAAAGATGGATTTTTTTATTCTTATTTAATCCCCATACATTACATCATTAGTTTTAGATAAAGTGTTCCATGATTCATTGTTTGTGCATAACACCCAGTGCTCCATGCAGAATGTGCCCTCCTCAATACCCACCACCAGGCTAACCCATCCTCCCACCCCCCTCCCCTCTAGAACCCTGTTTGTTTTTCAGAGTCCATCGTCTCTCATGGTTCGTCTACCCCTCCGATTTCCCCCGCTTCATTCTTCCCCTCCCGCTACCTTCTTCTTCTTCTTCTTTTTTTATTCTTAACATATATTGCATTATTTGTTTCAGAGGTACAGATCTGAGATTCAACAGTCTTGCACAATTCACAGCGCTTACCAGAGCACATACCCTCCCCAGTGTCTATCACCCAGTCACCCCATCCCTCCAACCCCACCCCCTACTCCAGCAACCCTCAGTTTGTTTCCTGCAATTAAGAATTCCTCATATCAGTGAGGTCATATGATACATGTCTTTCTCTGTTTGACTTATTTCACTCAACATAATACCCTCCAGTTCAATCCACGTCATTGCAAATGGCAAGATCTCATTCCTTTTGATGGCTGCATAATATTCCATTGTATATATATACCACCTCTTCTTTATCCATTCATCTGTCGATGGACATCTTGGCTCTTTCCACAGTTTGGCTATTGTGGACATTGCTGCTATAAACATCGGGGTGCACGTACCCTTTCGGATCCCTACTTTTGTATCTTTCGGGTAAATACCCAGTAGTGCAATTGCTGGATCATATGGTAGCTCTATTTTCAACTTTTTGAGGAACCTCCATACAGTTTTCCAGAGTGGCTGCACCAGCTTGCATTCCCACCAACAGTGTAGGAGCGTTCCCCTTTCTCCGCATCCCCACCAACATCTGTCCTTTCCTGACTTGTTAATTTTAGCCAATCTGACTGGTGTGAGGTGGTATCTCATTGAGGTTTTGATTTGGATTTCCCTGATGCTGAGTGATATTGAGCACTTTTTCATGTCTCTGTTGGCCATTTGGATGTCTTCTTTGGAAAAATGTCTGTTCATGTCTTCTGCCCATTTCTTGATTGGATTCTTTGTTCTTTGGGTGTTGAGTTTGATGAGTTCTTTATACATTTTGGATACTAGCCCTTTATCTGATATGTCATTTGCAAATATCTTCTCCCATTCTGTCGGTTTTTGGTTTTGTTGACTGTTTCCTTTGCTTTGCAAAAGCTTTCTATCTTGATGAAGTCCCAATAGTTCATTTTTGCCCTTGCTTCCCTTGCCTTTGGCGATGTTTCTAGGAAGAAGTTGCTTTGGTTGAGGTCAAAGAGGTTGCTGCCTGTGTTCTCCTTTAGGATTTGGATGGACTCCTGTCTCACATTGAGGTCTTTCAACCATTTGGAGTCTATTTTTGTGTGTGG